>NC_138292.1:77550000-77697500 GCF_965601325.2 Salmo salar | reverse complement strand
TCCGTGAAATTTCCCGTTCGACACAGACAGGATATATCCACGTCAATTCGGATCCGAAGTGGACCAGATCTGACCCAAAGCATGTCCAAGATGAGGGAGAATCGGATCCAAATTGGGTCGGATCTGTATCAGATAACAAACGGGTCTTTATTGTTGCTCAAAGCCAGCAGAACTGTTTTGACTTGAGAGATTTATTATTTTGACTGAACCAACTGCCATGTGTACCAAATGTGATATATAGAGGATATTTATTTTCATCAATATAATATTGGATCTGGTCGATATTTGACATATTTTCAGACTGTTTGGATCTCAGGTAATCAGGTTAGGGTATATCCGTGAAGACCTCTAATTTCCATACTGGTGTTTCTCCCGTTGTGATAGGTCCTCTGAGGGAGAGCCCCTCCCCTCTGATGATACATTCTCCCCAGATGCCTCAGTTCCCACCAATGAGACAGTCCCCTTCCCAGCCCAAGAAACCTGTGAGTACACAAAGAGAGTGTGTGTGTACAGTGTGTGTTTGTGTACTGTACATTGTGTGTGTGTTAACCCTGTGTGTTCACTGCAGAACCAAAGGGTGAAAGAGGAGAAGCCGCTCCCCTCCCCGGTGCTGCCCCCCTCCCCCTTCAGCCCCACCCAGCGACACCACAAACCACAAGACAACAAACACACACACAGTGAGTACACACACCTGGCTCTGTGTGTGTAAGAAGCGTTAGGGAGAGAGCGGGAGAGATTTGTCTGTGTGTCTCTCTGCCTCAACGGTAGAGTGTCTATTTTAGAATTTCTTCACAGTGAATAGGTCACCTGTATTAACCAATCAATTGACTCCTGCAGGATCAGATGTGAAGCTATTGGACGGTTCTCGTCCTGGGCTCCGCCTCCCGGACTCCCCGGCCCCTTCCCATCAGGACAGCAAACTGAAGCAAGAGGCTAAAACTCCCATCACCGCCAAGAAGACACAGGTGTGAGAGAGTCAGAATCATACTAGAACAAAGCATGTAGATTCAGGACTTCATTTAAAGGAGAAGTTTCCTTTTTTATAACCAAATCTCACATTTTTTATATGTAAATGGCATATTATAGAAGGGTCCATGTGATTTCACATGTTTTTGAGAAACCTGAGCAAATCACTTCCTCATCCTCATGTAGTATATGGGGTCCCGAAAAAACACGAACAAAGACTCCAAAAACACCCAGATATGTCCTTTTATAAAGGACAAAGCTCTGTGTTGTAATGCAGGTCTGTAGATGTTGTACACATGACGTTGTGTCATTCTGAACTTCAGCTACAACGTTGTATTCTATTTTGTTCAACTAAAGAGATATTTCAATGCACGCGCATGTGTGTACTTCCTCGTTCCCAAACCCTTAGGGAGGCGTGGTTCAGAAGCACACTCCAGTCTGCAATAAGGTGTCTGCTGTAAAAACACAGCTGGCAGTTACTAATCTACAATAAGGTGTCTGCTGTAAAAACACAGCTGGCAGTTACTAATCTACAATAAGGTGTCTGCTGTAAAAACACAGCTGGCAGTTACTAATCTACAATAAGGTGTCTGCTGTAAAAACACAGCTGGCGGATACAAATAACTAAAAACACACACAGCTGGCAGTTACTAATCTACAATAAGGTGTCTGCTGTAATTACACACAGCTGGCGGTTACTAATATACCAAGCTAGCTAGTTATTTTTCCTTTCAAACCGCAACGCTACCGACATGTCTGACTACGAATACAAAAAGGAAATGTTAGAATTTGGGGCCGAGCCTTATTTATTTGAACCGGAATACACCGACGAGGATCTTTAGCAGAGAGCAAGAGAGCGAGGTGTTCAACCAGAAGCTGAGGCCCGACTCGGGACGGGTGGTGCACTGGTGAGCGACGCCCACTGAAGACGAGTGACTTTGCTGCGTGGAGTGGGACCTGCTTGTGCCAGCCTTGTAAAATCTAGATGTGTCTGGTGATGAGACACCGTTGTCCCGCTAGCACACCCCACTCTGTGTGACAATGACTTTTCAGCACATGTCTTCCCTGCTCTTCTAGAAACGTTTTCAATTTCAAATTGAGTAATGGGAGAACGTGTGTAAAACTTTTATTTCACTGTTGAAGAACATATAATAACATATTGACAGTAACATGGACTACATGGTGGATGGGAGGATACATATTGACAGTAACATGGACTACATGGTGGATGGGAGGATACATATTGACAGTAACATGGACTACATGGTAGATGAGAGGATACATATTGACAGTAACATGGACTACATGGTGGATGGGAGGATACATATTGACAGTAACATGGACTACATGGTGGATGGGAGGATACATATTGACAGTAACATGGACTACATGGTGGATGGGAGAATACATATTGACAGTATCAGTTCAGTAACATGGACTACATGGTGGATGGGAGGATACATATTGACAGTAACATGGACTACATGGTAGATGGGAGAATACATATTGACAGTAGCATGGACTACATGGTAGGTGGGAGGATTCATATTGACAGTAACATGGACTACATGGTAGATGAGAGGATACATATTGACAGTAACATGGACTACATGGTGGATGGGAGAATACATATTGACAGTATCAGTTCAGTAACATGGACTACATGGTGGATGGGAGGATACATATTGACAGTAACATGGACTACATGGTAGATGGGAGGATACATATTGACAGTAACATGGACTACATGGTGGATGGGAGAATACATATTGACAGTAACATGGACTACATGGTGGATGGGAGGATACATATTGACAGTAACATGGACTACATGGTAGGATGAGGAGGATACATATTGACAGTAACATGGACTACATGGTGGATGGGAGGATACATATTGACAGTAACATGAACTACATGGTAGATGGGAGAATACATATTGACAGTATCAGTTCAGTAACATGGACTACATGGTGGATGGCAGGATACATATTGACAGTAACATGAACTACATGGTAGATGGGAGAATACATATTGACAGTATCAGTTCAGTAACATGGACTACATGGTGGATGGGAGAATACTTATTGACAGTATCAGTTCAGTAGCATGGACTACATGGTGGATGGGAGGATACATATTGACAGTAACATGGACTACATGGTAGATGGGAGGATACATATTGACAGTAGCATGGACTACATGGTGTATGGGACGATACATATTGACAGTAGCATGGACTACATGGTGGATGGGAGAATACATATTGACAGTATCAGTTCAGTAACATGGACTACATGGTGGATGGGAGAATACATATTGACCGTAACATGGACTACATGGTAGATGGAAGGATACATATTGACAGTAACATGTACTACATGGTGGATGGGAGGATACATATTGACAGTAGAATGGACTACATGGTGGATGGGAGGATACATATTGACAGTAACATGGACTACATGGTAGATGGGAGGATACATATTGACAGTAAAATGGACTACATGGTGGATGGGAGAATACGTATTGACAGTATCAGTTCAGTAGCATGGACTACATGGTGGATGGGAGGATACATATTGACAGTAACATGGACTACATGGTGGATGGGAGGATACATATTGAAAGTAGCATGGACTACATGGTAGATGGGAGGATTGATATTGACAGTAGCATGGACTACATGGTAGATGGGAGGATACATATTGACAGTAACATGGACTACATGGTGTATGGGAGGATACATGTTGCAAGTAACATGGACTACATAGTGGATGGGAGAATACATATTGACAGTATCAGTTCAGTAACATGGACTACATGGTGGATGGGAGGATACATATTGACAGTAACATGGGCTACATGGTGGATGGGAGAATACATATTGACAGTAGCATGGACTACATGGTAGATGGGAGGATACATATTGACAGTATCAGTTCAGTAACATGGACTACATGGTAGATGGGAGGATACATATTGACAGTAACATGGGCTACATGGTGGATGGGAGAATACATATTGACAGTAGCATGGACTACATGGTAGATGGGAGGATACATATTGACAGTATCAGTTCAGTAACATGGACGACATGGTGGATGGGAGAACACATATTGACAGTATCAGTTTAGTAGCATAGACTACATTGTGGATGGGAGGATGCATATTGACAGTATCAGTTCAGTAACATGGACTACATGGTGGATGGAGGATACATATTGACAGTAACATGGACTACATGGTACATGGGAGGATACATATTGACAGTAGCATGGACTACATGGTGGATGGGAGAATACATATTGACAGTATCAGTTCAGTAGCATAGACTACATTGTGGATGGGAGGATACATATTGACAGTATCAGTTCAGTAACATGGACTACATGGTGGATGGGAGGATACATATTCACAGTAACATGGACTACATGGTACATGGGAGGATACATATTGACAGTAGCATGGACTACATGGTAGATGGGAGGATACATATTGACAGTATCAGTTCAGTAACATGGACTACATAGGAGATGTGAGGATACATATTGACAGTAACATGGGCTACATGGTGGATGGGAGGATACATATTGACAGTATCAGTTCAGTAACATGGACTACATGGTAGATGTGAGGATACATATTGACAGTAGCATGGACTACATGGTGGATGGAAGGATACATATTGACATTATCAGTTCAGTAACATGGACTACATGGTGGATGGGAGAATACATATTGACAGTATCAGTTCAGTAGCATGGACTACATGGTGGATGGGAGGATACATATTGACAGTAGCATGGACTACATGGTGGATGGGAGGATACATATTGACAGTAACATGGACTACATGGTGGATGGGAGGATACATATTGAAAGTAGCATGGACTACATGGTAGATGGGAGGATTGATATTGACAGTAGCATGGACTACATGGTAGATGGGAGGATACATATTGACAGTAACATGGACTACATGGTGTATGGGAGGATACATGTTGAAAGTAACATGGACTACATAGTGGATGGGAGAATACATATTGACAGTATCAGTTCAGTAACATGGACTACATGGTGGATGGGAGGATACATATTGACAGTAACATGGGCTACATGGTGGATGGGAGAATACATATTGACAGTAGCATGGACTACATGGTAGATGGGAGGATACATATTGACAGTATCAGTTCAGTAACATGGACTACATGGTAGATGGGAGGATACATATTGACAGTAACATGGGCTACATGGTGGATGGGAGAATACATATTGACAGTAGCATGGACTACATGGTAGATGGGAGGATACATATTGACAGTAGCATGGACTACATGGTAGATGGGAGGATACATATTGACAGTATCAGTTCAGTAACATGGACGACATGGTGAATGGGAGAATACATATTGACAGTATCAGTTTAGTAGCATAGACTACATTGTGGATGGGAGGATGCATATTGACAGTATCAGTTCAGTAACATGGACTACATGGTGGATGGGAGGATACATATTGACAGTAACATGGACTACATGGTACATGGGAGGATACATATTGACAGTAGCATGGACTACATGGTGGATGGGAGAATACATATTGACAGTATCAGTTCAGTAGCATAGACTATATTGTGGATGGGAGGATACATATTGACAGTATCAGTTCAGTAACATGGACTACATGGTGGATGGGAGGATACATATTCACAGTAACATGGACTACATGGTACATGGGAGGATACATATTGACAGTAACATGGACTACATGGTGGATGGGAGGATACATATTGACAGTATCAGTTCAGTAACATGGACTACATGGTAGATGTGAGGATACATATTGACAGTAACATGGGCTACATGGTGGATGGGAGGATACATATTGACAGTATCAGTTCAGTAACATGGACTACATGGTAGATGTGAGGATACATATTGACAGTAGCATGGACTACATGGTGGATGGGAGAATACATATTGACAGTATCAGTTCAGTAGCATGGACTACTTGGTAGATGGGAGGATTCATATTGACAGTAGCATGGACTACACGGTGGATGGGAGGATTCATATTGACAGTAACATGGACTACATGGTGGATGGAAGGATACATATTGACATTAGCATGGACTACATGGTGGATGAGAGAATACATATTGACAGTAACATGGACTACATGGTGGATGGGAGAATACATATAGACAGTAACATGGACTACATGATGGATGGGAGAATACATATTGACAGTATCATTTCTGTAACATGGACTACATGGTGGATGGGAGAATACATATTGACAGTATCAGTTCAGTAGCATGGACTACATGGTGGATGGGAGGATACATATTGACAGTAACATGGGCTACATGGTGGATGGGAGGATACATATTGACAGAAGCATGGACTACATGGTAGATGGGAGGATACATATTGACAGTAACATGGACTACATGGTGGATGGGAGAATACATATTGACAGTATCAGTTCAGTAACATGGACTACATTGTGGATGGGAGGATACATATTGACAGTCAGTTCAGTAACATGGACTACATGGTGGATGGGAGGATACATATTGACAGTATCAGTTCAGTAACATGGACTACATGGTGGATGGGAGGATACATATTGACAGTTGCATGGACTACATGGTAGATGGGAGGATTCATATTGACAGTAGCATGGACTACATGGTATGTGGGAGGATTCATATTGACAGTAGCATGGACTACATGGTAGATGGGAGGATTCATATTGACAGTAACATGGATTACATGGTGGATGGGGGGATACATATTGACAGTAGCATGGACTACATGGTAGGTGGGAGGATTCATATTGACAGTAGCATGGACTACATGGTAGATGGGAGGATTCATATTGACAGTAACATGGACTACATGGTGGATGGGAGAATACATATTGACAGTATCAGTTCAGTAACATGGACTACATGGTGGATGGGAGGATACATATTGACAGTGTCAGTTCAGTAACATGGACGACATGGTGGATGGGAGGATACATATTGACAGTATCAGTTCAGTAGCATGGACTACATGGTGGATGGGAGGATACATATTGACAGTAACATGGACTACATGGTGGATGGGAGAATACATATTGACAGTATCAGTTCAGTAGCATGGACTACATGGTAGATGGGAGGATACATATTGACAGTAACATGGGCTACATGGTGGATGGGAGGATACATATTGACAGTAACATGGACTACATGGTGGATGGGAGGATACATATTGACAGTATCAGTTCAGTAACATGGACTACATGGTGGATGGGAGGATACATATTGACAGTAACATGGGCTACATGGTGGATGGGAGAATACATATTGACAGTAGCATGGACTACATGGTAGATGGGAGGATACATATTGACAGTAGCATGGACTACATGGTAGATGGGAGGATACATATTGACAGTATCAGTTCAGTAACATGGACTACATGGTAGATGGGAGGATTCATATTGACAGTAACATGGACTACATGGTGGATGGGAGGATACATATTGACAGTAACATGGACTACATGGTACATGGGAGGATACATATTGACAGTAGCATGGACTACATGGTGGATGGGAGAATACATATTGACAGTATCAGTTCAGTAGCATAGACTACATTGTGGATGGGAGGATACATATTGACAGTATCAGTTCAGTAACATGGACGACATGGTAGATGGGAGGATACATATTGACAGTAACATGGACTACATGGTGGATGGGAGGATACATATTGACAGTAACATGGGCTACATGGTGGATGGGAGGATACATATTGACAGTATCAGTTCAGTAACATGGACTACATGGTAGATGTGAGGATACATATTGACAGTAGCATGGACTACATGGTGGATGGGAGAATACATATTGACAGTATCAGTTCAGTAGCATGGACTACTTGGTAGATGGGAGGATTCATATTGACAGTAGCATGGACTACACGGTGGATGGGAGGATTCATATTGACAGTAACATGGACTACATGGTGGATGGAAGGATACATATTGACATTAGCATGGACTACATGGTGGATGGGAGAATACATATTGACAGTATCATTTCTGTAACATGGACTACATGGTGGATGGGAGAATACATATTGACAGTATCAGTTCAGTAGCATGGACTACATGGTGGATGGGAGGATACATATTGACAGTAACATGGGCTACATGGTGGATGGGAGGATACATATTGACAGAAGCATGGACTACATGGTAGATGGGAGGATACATATTGACAGTATCAGTTCAGTAACATGGACTACATGGTGGATGGGAGGATACATATTGACAGTAACATGGGCTACATGGTGGATGGGAGAATACATATTGACAGTAGCATGGACTACATGGTAGATGGGAGGATACATATTGACAGTAGCATGGACTACATGGTAGATGGGAGGATACATATTGACAGTATCAGTTCAGTAACATGGACGACATGGTGGATGGGAGGATACATATTCACAGTAACATGGACTACATGGTACATGGGAGGATACATATTGACAGTAACATGGACTACATGGTGGATGGGAGGATACATATTGACAGTAACATGGGCTACATGGTGGATGGGAGAATACATATTGACAGTAGCATGGACTACATGGTAGATGGGAGGATACATATTGACAGTAGCATGGACTACATGGTGGATGGGAGAATACATATTGACAGTATCAGTTCAGTAACATGGACTACATGGTGGATGGGAGGATACATATTCACAGTAACATGGACTACATGGTACATGGGAGGATACATATTGACAGTAACATGGACTACATGGTGGATGGGAGGATACATATTGACAGTATCAGTTCAGTAACATGGACTACATGGTAGATGTGAGGATACATATTGACAGTAACATGGGCTACATGGTGGATGGGAGGATACATATTGACAGTATCAGTTCAGTAACATGGACTACATGGTAGATGTGAGGATACATATTGACAGTAGCATGGACTACATGGTGGATGGGAGAATACATATTGACAGTATCAGTTCAGTAGCATGGACTACTTGGTAGATGGGAGGATTCATATTGACAGTAGCATGGACTACACGGTGGATGGGAGGATTCATATTGACAGTAACATGGACTACATGGTGGATGGAAGGATACATATTGACATTAGCATGGACTACATGGTGGATGAGAGAATACATATTGACAGTAACATGGACTACATGGTGGATGGGAGAATACATATAGACAGTAACATGGACTACATGATGGATGGGAGAATACATATTGACAGTATCATTTCTGTGACATGGACTACATGGTGGATGGGAGAATACATATTGACAGTATCAGTTCAGTAGCATGGACTACATGGTGGATGGGGGGATACATATTGACAGTTGCATGGACTACATGGTAGATGGGAGGATTCACATTGACAGTAGCATGGACTACATGGTATGTGGGAGGATTCATATTGACAGTAGCATGGACTACATGGTAGATGGGAGGATTCATATTGACAGTAACATGGATTACATGGTGGATGGGGGGATACATATTGACAGTAGCATGGACTACATGGTAGGTGGGAGGATTCATATTGACAGTAGCATGGACTACATGGTAGATGGGAGGATTCATATTGACAGTAACATGGACTACATGGTGGATGGGAGAATACATATTGACAGTATCAGTTCAGTAACATGGACTACATGGTGGATGGGAGGATACATATTGACAGTGTCAGTTCAGTAACATGGACGACATGGTGGATGGGAGGATACATATTGACAGTATCAGTTCTGTAGCATGGACTACATGGTGCATGGGAGGATACATATTGACAGTAGCATGGACTACATGGTGGATGGGAGGATTCATATTGACAGTAACATGGACTACATGGTGGATGGGAGAATACATATTGACAGTATCATTTCAGTTGCATGGTCTACATGGTGGATGGGAGGATACATATTGACAGTAACATGGACTACATGGTGGATGGGAGAATACATATTGACAGTATCAGTTCAGTAGCATAGACTACATTGTGGATGGGAGGATACATATTGACAGTATCAGTTCAGTAACATGGACTACATGGTGGATGGGAGGATACATATTGACAGTAGCATGGACTACATGGTAGATGGGAGGATTCATATTGACAGCATCATGGACTACATGGTGGATGAGGGGATACATATTGACAGTAGCATGGACTACATGGTAGGTGGGAGGATTCATATTGACAGTAGCATGGACTACATGGTAGATGGGAGGATTCATATTGACAGTAACATCGACTACATGGTGGATGGGAGAATACATATTGACAGTATCAGTTCAGTAACATGGACTACATGGTGGATGGGAGGATACATATTGACAGTGTCAGTTCAGTAACATGGACTACATGGTGGATGGGAGGATACATATTGACAGTGTCAGTTCAGTAACATGGACTACATGGTGGATGGGAGAATACATATTGACAGTATCAGTTCAGTAACATGGACTACATGGTGGATGGGAGGATACATATTGACAGTGTCAGTTCAGTAACATGGACGACATGGTGGATGGGAGGATACATATTGACAGTATCAGTTCAGTAACATGGACTACATGGTGGATGGGAGGATACATATTGACAGTAGCATGGACAACATGGTGGATGGGAGAATACATATTGACAGTATCATTTCAGTAGCATGGACTACATGGTGGATTGGAGGATACATATTGACAGTAACATGGACTACATGGTGGATGGGAGGATACATATTGACAGTAACATGGACTACATGGTGGATTGGAGGATACATATTGACAGTAACATGGACTACATGGTGGATGGGAGGATTCATATTGACAGTAGCATGGACTACATGGTGGATGGGATGATACATCTTGATAGTAGCATGGACTACATGGTAGGTGGGAGGATTCATATTGACAGTAGCATGGACTACATGGTAGATGGGAGGATTCATATTGACAGTAACATGGACTACATGGTGGATGGGAGAATACATATTGACAGTATCAGTTCAGTAACATGGACGACATTGTGGATGGGAGGATACATATTGACAGTATCAGTTCAGTAACATGGACTACATGGTGGATGGGAGGATACATATTCACAGTAACATGGACTACATGGTACATGGGAGGATACATATTGACAGTAGCATGGACTACATGGTGGATGGGAGGATACATATTGACAGTATCAGTTCAGTAACATGGACTACATGGTAGATGTGAGGATACATATTGACAGTAACATGGGCTACATGGTGGATGGGAGGATACATATTGACAGTATCAGTTCAGTAGCATGGACTACTTGGTAGATGGGAGGATTCATATTGACAGTACCATGGACTACACGGTGGATGGGAGGATTCATATTGACAGTAACATGGACTACATGTTGGATGGGAGGATACATATTGACAGAAGCATGGACTACATGGTAGATGGGAGGATACATATTGACAGTAACATGGGCTACATGGTGGATGGGAGGATACATATTGACAGTGTCAGTTCAGTAACATGGACTACATGGTAGATGTGAGGATACATATTGACAGTAGCATGGACTACATGGTGGATGGGAGAATACATATTGACAGTATCAGTTCAGTAGCATGGACTACTTGGTAGATGGGAGGATTCATATTGACAGTAGCATGGACTACACGGTGGATGGGAGGATTCATATTGACAGTAACATGGACTACATGGTGGATGGAAGGATACATATTGACAGTAGCATGGACTACATGGTGGATGAGAGAATACATATTGACAGTAACATGGACTACATGGTGGATGGGAGAATACATATAGACAGTCACATGGACTACATGGTGGATGGGAGAATACATATTGACAGTATCATTTCTGTAACATGGACTACATGGTGGATGGGAGAATACATATTGACAGTATCAGTTTAGTAGCATGGACTACATGGTGGATGGGAGGATACATATTGACAGTAACATGGGCTACATGGTGGATGGGAGGATACATATTGACAGAAGCATGGACTACATGGTAGATGGGAGGATACATATTGACAGTAACATGGACTACATGGTGGATGGGAGAATACATATTGACAGTATCAGTTCAGTAACATGGACTACATTGTGGATGGGAGGATACATATTGACAGTCAGTTCAGTAACATGGACTACATGGTGGATGGGAGGATACATATTGACAGTATCAGTTCAGTAACATGGACTACATGGTGGATGGGAGGATACATATTGACAGTAGCATGGACTACATGGTAGATGGGAGGATTCATATTGACAGTAGCATGGACTACATGGTAGATGGGAGGATTCATATTGACAGTAACATGGATTACATGGTGGATGGGGGGATACATATTGACAGTAGCATGGACTACATGGTAGGTGGGAGGATTCATATTGACAGTAGCATGGACTACATGGTAGATGGGAGGATTCATATTGACAGTAACATGGACTACATGGTGGATGGGAGAATACATATTGACAGTATCAGTTCAGTTGCATGGACTACATGGTGGATGGGAGGATACATATTGACAGTAACATGGACTACATGGTGGATGGGAGAATACATATTGACAGTATCAGTTCAGTAGCATAGACTACATTGTGGATTGGAGGATACATATTGACAGTATCAGTTCAGTAACATGGACTACATGGTGGATGGGAGTATACATATTGACAGTAGCATGGACTACATGGTAGATGGGAGGATTCATATTGACAGTAGCATGGACTACATGGTGGATGAGGGGATACATATTGACAGTAGCATGGACTACATGGTAGGTGGGAGGATTCATATTGACAGTAGCATGGACTACATGGTAGATGGGAGGATTCATATTGACAGTAACATGGACTACATGATGGATGGGAGAATACATATTGACAGTATCAGTTCAGTAACATGGACTACATGGTGGTTGGGAGGATACATATTGACAGTGTCAGTTCAGTAACATGGACGACATGGTGGATGGGAGGATACATATTGACAGTATCAGTTCAGTAACATGGACTACATGGTGGCTGGGAGGATACATATTGACAGTGTCAGTTCAGTAACATGGACTACATGCTGGATGGGAGAATACATATTGACAGTATCAGTTCAGTAACATGGACTACATGGTGGATGGGAGGATACATATTGACAGTGTCAGTTCAGTAACATGGACGACATGGTGGATGGGAGGATACATATTGACAGTATCAGTTCAGTAACATGGACTACATGGTGGATGGGAGGATACATATTGACAGTGTCAGTTCAGTAGCATGGACTACATGGTGCATGGGAGGATACATATTGACAGTAGCATGGACAACATGGTGGATGGGAGAATACATATTGACAGTATCAGTTCAGTAGCATGGACTACATGGTGGATTGGAGGATACATATTGACAGTAACATGGACTACATGGTGGATGGGAGGATACATATTGACAGTAACATGGACTACATGGTGGATTGGAGGATACATATTGACAGTAACATGGACTACATGGTGGATGGGAGGATTCATATTGACAGTAACATGGACTACATGGTGGATGGGAGGATACATCTTGATAGTAGCATGGACTACATGGTAGGTGGGAGGATTCATATTGACAGTAGCATGGACTACATGGTAGATGGGAGGATTCATATTGACAGTAACATGGACTACATGGTGGATGGGAGAATACATATTGACAGTATCAGTTCAGTAACATGGACGACATTGTGGATGGGAGGATACATATTGACAGTATCAGTTCAGTAGCATGGACTACATGGTGGATGGGAGAATACATATTGACAGTAACATGGACTACATGGTGGATGGGAGGATACATATTGACAGTAACATGGACTACATGGTGGATGGGAGGATACATATTGACAGTAACATGGACTACATGGTGGATGTGAGGATACATATTGACAGTAACATGGACTACATGGTGGATGGGAGGATTCATATTGACAGTAGCATGGACTACATGGTGGATGGGAGAATACATATTGACAGTAACATGGACTACATGGTGGATGGGAGGATACATATTGACAGTATCAGTTCAGTAGTATGGACTACATGGTGGATGGGAGGATACATATTGACAGTATCAGTTCAGTAACATGGACTACATAGTGGATGGGAGGATACATATTGACAGTAGCATGGACTACATGGTGGATGGGAGAATACATATTGACAGTAACATGTACTACATGTTATATGGGAGGATACATATTGACAGTATCATGGACTACATGGTGGATGGGAGGATACATATTGACAGTAGCATGGACTACATGGTGGATGGGAGGATACATATTCACAGTAGCATGGACTACATGGTGGATGGGAGGATACATATTCACAGTATCAGTTCAGTAGCATGGACTACATGGTTGATGGGAGGATACATATTGACAGTAACATGGACTACATGGTGGATGGGAGGATTCATATTGACAGTAGCATATACTACATGGTAGGTGGGAGGATTCATATTGACAGTAGCATGGACTACATGGTAATTGGGAGGATTCATATTGACAGTAACATGGACTACATGGTGGATGGGAGAATACATATTGACAGTATCAGTTCAGTAACATGGACTACATGGTGGATGGGAGGATACATATTGACAGTGTCAGTTCAGTAACATGGACGACATGGTGGATGGGAGGATACATATTGACAGTATCAGTTCAGTAGCATGGACTACATGGTGGATGGGAGAATACATATTGACAGTAACATGGACTACATGGTGGATGGGAGGATACATATTGACAGTGTCAGTTCAGTAACATGGACTACATGGTGGATGGGAGGATACATATTGACAGTATCAGTTCAGTAGCATGGACTACATGGTGGATGGGAGAATACATATTCACAGTAACATGGACTACATGGTGGATGGGAGAATACATATTGACAGTAACATGGACTACATGGTGGATGGGTGGATACATATTGACAGTAACATGGACTACATGGTGGATGGGAGGATACATATTGACAGTAACATGGGCTACATGGTGGATGGGAGGATACATATTGACAGAAGCATGGACTACATGGTAGATGGGAGGATACATATTGACAGTAACATGGACTACATGGTGGATGGGAGAATACATATTGACAGTATCAGTTCAGTAACATGGACTACATTGTGGATGGGAGGATACATATTGACAGTCAGTTCAGTAACATGGACTACATGGTGGATGGGAGGATACATATTGACAGTATCAGTTCAGTAACATGGACTACATGGTGGATGGGAGGATACATATTGACAGTAGCATGGACTACATGGTAGATGGGAGGATTCATATTGACAGTAGCATGGACTACATGGTATGTGGGAGGATTCATATTGACAGTAGCATGGACTACATGGTAGATGGGAGGATTCATATTGACAGTAACATGGATTACATGGTGGATGGGGGGATACATATTGACAGTAGCATGGACTACATGGTAGGTGGGAGGATTCATATTGACAGTAGCATGGACTACATGGTAGATGGGAGGATTCATATTGACAGTAACATGGACTACATGGTGGATGGGAGAATACATATTGACAGTATCAGTTCAGTTGCATGGACTACATGGTGGATGGGAGGATACATATTGACAGTAACATGGACTACATGGTGGATGGGAGAATACATATTGACAGTATCAGTTCAGTAGCATAGACTACATTGTGGATGGGAGGATACATATTGACAGTATCAGTTCAGTAACATGGACTACATGGTGGATGGGAGTATACATATTGACAGTAGCATGGACTACATGGTAGATGGGAGGATTCATATTGACAGTAGCATGGACTACATGGTGGATGAGGGGATGCATATTGACAGTAGCATGGACTACATGGTAGGTGGGAGGATTCATATTGACAGTAGCATGGACTACAGTGTAGATGGGAGGATTCATATTGACAGTAACATGGACTACATGGTGGATGGGAGAATACATATTGACAGTATCAGTTCAGTAACATGGACTACATGGTGGATGGGAGGATACATATTGACAGTGTCAGTTCAGTAACATGGACGACATGGTGGATGGGAGGATACATATTGACAGTATCAGTTCAGTAGCATGGACTACATGGTGGATGGGAGGATACATATTGACAGTAACATGGACTACATGGTGGATGGGAGGATACATATTGACAGTGTCAGTTCAGTAACATGGACTACATTGTGGATGGGAGGATACATATTGACAGTATCAGTTCAGTAGCATGGACTACATGGTGGATGGGAGAATACATATTCACAGTAACATGGACTACATGGTGGATGGGAGAATACATATTGACAGTAACATGGACTACATGGTGGATGGGTGGATACATATTGACAGTAACATGGACTACATGGTGGATGGGAGGATACATATTGACAGTAACATGGGCTACATGGTGGATGGGAGGATACATATTGACAGAAGCATGGACTACATGGTAGATGGGAGGATACATATTGACAGTAACATGGACTACATGGTGGATGGGAGGATACATATTGACAGTATCAGTTCAGTAACATGGACTACATTGTGCATGGGAGGATACATATTGACAGTCAGTTCAGTAACATGGACTACATGGTGGATGGGAGGATACATATTGACAGTATCAGTTCAGTAACATGGACTACATGGTGGATGGGAGGATACATATTGACAGTAGCATGGACTACATGGTAGATGGGAGGATTCATATTGACAGTAGCATGGACTACATGGTATGTGGGAGGATTCATATTGACAGTAGCATGGACTACATGGTAGATGGGAGGATTCATATTGACAGTAACATGGATTACATGGTGGATGGGGGGATACATATTGACAGTAGCATGGACTACATGGTAGGTGGGAGGATTCATATTGACAGTAGCATGGACTACATGGTAGATGGGAGGATTCATATTGACAGTAACATGGACTACATGGTGGATGGGAGAATACATATTGACAGTATCAGTTCAGTTGCATGGACTACATGGTGGATGGGAGGATACATATTGACAGTAACATGGACTACATGGTGGATGGGAGAATACATATTGACAGTATCAGTTCAGTAGCATAGACTACATTGTGGATGGGAGGATACATATTGACAGTATCAGTTCAGTAACATGGACTACATGGTGGATGGGAGTATACATATTGACAGTAGCATGGACTACATGGTAGATGGGAGGATTCATATTGACAGTAGCATGGACTACATGGTGGATGAGGGGATGCATATTGACAGTAGCATGGACTACATGGTAGGTGGGAGGATTCATATTGACAGTAGCATGGACTACAGTGTAGATGGGAGGATTCATATTGACAGTAACATGGACTACATGGTGGATGGGAGAATACATATTGACAGTATCAGTTCAGTAACATGGACTACATGGTGGTTGGGAGGATACATAGTGACAGTGTCAGTTCAGTAACATGGACGACATGGTGGATGGGAGGATACATATTGACAGTATCAGTTCAGTAACATGGACTACATGGTGGCTGGGAGGATACATATTGACAGTGTCAGTTCAGTAACATGGACTACATGGTGGATGGGAGAATACATATTGACAGTATCAGTTCAGTAACATGGACTACATGGTGGATGGGAGGATACATATTGACAGTGTCAGTTCAGTAACATGGACGACATGGTGGATGGGAGGATACATATTGACAGTATCAGTTCAGTAACATGGACTACATGGTGGATGGGAGGATACATATTGACAGTGTCAGTTCAGTAGCATGGACTACATGGTGCATGGGAGGATACATATTGACAGTAGCATGGACAACATGGTGGATGGGAGAATACATATTGACAGTATCAGTTCAGTAGCATGGACTACATGGTGGATTGGAGGATACATATTGACAGTAACATGGACTACATGGTGGATGGGAGGATACATATTGACAGTAACATGGACTACATGGTGGATTGGAGGATACATATTGACAGTAACATGGACTACATGGTGGATGGGAGGATTCATATTGACAGTAACATGGACTACATGGTGGATGGGAGGATACATCTTGATAGTAGCATGGACTACATGGTAGGTGGGAGGATTCATATTGACAGTAGCATGGACTACATGGTAGATGGGAGGATTCATATTGACAGTAACATGGACTACATGGTGGATGGGAGAATACATATTGACAGTATCAGTTCAGTAACATGGACGACATTGTGGATGGGAGGATACATATTGACAGTATCAGTTCAGTAGCATGGACTACATGGTGGATGGGAGAATACATATTGACAGTAACATGGACTACATGGTGGATGGGAGGATACATATTGACAGTAACATGGACTACATGGTGGATGGGAGGATACATATTGACAGTAACATGGACTACATGGTGGATGTGAGGATACATATTGACAGTAACATGGACTACATGGTGGATGGGAGGATTCATATTGACAGTAGCATGGACTACATGGTGGATGGGAGAATACATATTGACAGTAACATGGACTACATGGTGGATGGGAGGATACATATTGACAGTATCAGTTCAGTAGTATGGACTACATGGTGGATGGGAGGATACATATTGACAGTATCAGTTCAGTAACATGGACTACATAGTGGATGGGAGGATACATATTGACAGTAGCATGGACTACATGGTGGATGGGAGAATACATATTGACAGTAACATGTACTACATGTTATATGGGAGGATACATATTGACAGTATCATGGACTACATGGTGGATGGGAGGATACATATTGACAGTAGCATGGACTACATGGTGGATGGGAGGATACATATTCACAGTAGCATGGACTACATGGTGGATGGGAGGATACATATTCACAGTATCAGTTCAGTAGCATGGACTACATGGTTGATGGGAGGATACATATTGACAGTAACATGGACTACATGGTGGATGGGAGGATTCATATTGACAGTAGCATATACTACATGGTAGGTGGGAGGATTCATATTGACAGTAGCATGGACTAAATGGTAATTGGGAGGATTCATATTGACAGTAACATGGACTACATGGTGGATGGGAGAATACATATTGACAGTATCAGTTCAGTAACATGGACTACATGGTGGATGGGAGGATACATATTGACAGTGTCAGTTCAGTAACATGGACGACATGGTGGATGGGAGGATACATATTGACAGTATCAGTTCAGTAGCATGGACTACATGGTGGATGGGAGAATACATATTGACAGTAACATGGACTACATGGTGGATGGGAGGATACATATTGACAGTGTCAGTTCAGTAACATGGACTACATGGTGGATGGGAGGATACATATTGACAGTATCAGTTCAGTAGCATGGACTACATGGTGGATGGGAGAATACATATTCACAGTAACATGGACTACATGGTGGATGGGAGAATACATATTGACAGTAACATGGACTACATGGT
Source organism: Salmo salar (assembly GCF_965601325.2). Taxonomy (NCBI): domain Eukaryota; kingdom Metazoa; phylum Chordata; class Actinopteri; order Salmoniformes; family Salmonidae; genus Salmo; species Salmo salar. Next base: position 77,677,912 of record NC_138292.1, on the reverse strand, counting down.
GGATGGGTGGATACATATTGACAGTAACATGGACTACATGGTGGATGGGAGGATACATATTGACAGTAACATGGGCTACATGGTGGATGGGAGGATACATATTGACAGAAGCATGGACTACATGGTAGATGGGAGGATACATATTGACAGTAACATGGACTACATGGTGGATGGGAGAATACATATTGACAGTATCAGTTCAGTAACATGGACTACATTGTGGATGGGAGGATACATATTGACAGTCAGTTCAGTAACATGGACTACATGGTGGATGGGAGGATACATATTGACAGTATCAGTTCAGTAACATGGACTACATGGTGGATGGGAGGATACATATTGACAGTAGCATGGACTACATGGTAGATGGGAGGATTCATATTGACAGTAGCATGGACTACATGGTATGTGGGAGGATTCATATTGACAGTAGCATGGACTACATGGTAGATGGGAGGATTCATATTGACAGTAACATGGATTACATGGTGGATGGGGGGATACATATTGACAGTAGCATGGACTACATGGTAGGTGGGAGGATTCATATTGACAGTAGCATGGACTACATGGTAGATGGGAGGATTCATATTGACAGTAACATGGACTACATTGTGGATGGGAGGATACATATTGACAGTCAGTTCAGTAACATGGACTACATGGTGGATGGGAGGATACATATTGACAGTATCAGTTCAGTAACATGGACTACATGGTGGATGGGAGGATACATATTGACAGTAGCATGGACTACATGGTAGATGGGAGGATTCATATTGACAGTAGCATGGACTACATGGTATGTGGGAGGATTCATATTGACAGTAGCATGGACTACATGGTAGATGGGAGGATTCATATTGACAGTAACATGGATTACATGGTGGATGGGGGGATACATATTGACAGTAGCATGGACTACATGGTAGGTGGGAGGATTCATATTGACAGTAGCATGGACTACATGGTAGATGGGAGGATTCATATTGACAGTAACATGGACTACATGGTGGATGGGAGAATACATATTGACAGTATCAGTTCAGTTGCATGGACTACATGGTGGATGGGAGGATACATATTGACAGTAACATGGACTACATGGTGGATGGGAGAATACATATTGACAGTATCAGTTCAGTAGCATAGACTACATTGTGGATGGGAGGATACATATTGACAGTATCAGTTCAGTAACATGGACTACATGGTGGATGGGAGTATACATATTGACAGTAGCATGGACTACATGGTAGATGGGAGGATTCATATTGACAGTAGCATGGACTACATGGTGGATGAGGGGATACATATTGACAGTAGCATGGACTACATGGTAGATGGGAGGATTCATATTGACAGTAGCATGGACTACAGTGTAGATGGGAGGATTCATATTGACAGTAACATGGACTACATGGTGGATGGGAGAATACATATTGACAGTATCAGTTCAGTAACATGGACTACATGGTGGTTGGGAGGATACATAGTGACAGTGTCAGTTCAGTAACATGGACGACATGGTGGATGGGAGGATACATATTGACAGTATCAGTTCAGTAACATGGACTACATGGTGGCTGGGAGGATACATATTGACAGTGTCAGTTCAGTAACATGGACTACATGGTGGATGGGAGAATACATATTGACAGTATCAGTTCAGTAACATGGACTACATGGTGGATGGGAGGATACATATTGACAGTGTCAGTTCAGTAACATGGACGACATGGTGGATGGGAGGATACATATTGACAGTATCAGTTCAGTAACATGGACTACATGGTGGATGGGAGGATACATATTGACAGTGTCAGTTCAGTAGCATGGACTACATGGTGCATGGGAGGATACATATTGACAGTAGCATGGACAACATGGTGGATGGGAGAATACATATTGACAGTTTCAGTTCAGTAGCATGGACTACATGGTGGATTGGAGGATACATATTGACAGTAACATGGACTACATGGTGGATGGGAGGATTCATATTGACAGTAACATGGACTACATGGTGGATGGGAGGATACATCTTGATAGTAGCATGGACTACATGGTAGGTGGGAGGATTCATATTGACAGTAGCATGGACTACATGGTAGATGGGAGGATTCATATTGACAGTAACATGGACTACATGGTGGATGGGAGAATACATATTGACAGTATCAGTTCAGTAACATGGACGACATTGTGGATGGGAGGATACATATTGACAGTATCAGTTCAGTAGCATGGACTACATGGTGGATGGGAGAATACATATTGACAGTAACATGGACTACATGGTGGATGGGAGGATACATATTGACAGTAACATGGACTACATGGTGGATGGGAGGATACATATTGACAGTAACATGGACTACATGGTGGATGTGAGGATACATATTGACAGTAACATGGACTACATGGTGGATGGGAGGATTCATATTGACAGTAGCATGGACTACATGGTGGATGGGAGAATACATATTGACAGTAACATGGACTACATGGTGGATGGGAGGATACATATTGACAGTATCAGTTCAGTAGTATGGACTACATGGTGGATGGGAGGATACATATTGACAGTATCAGTTCAGTAACATGGACTACATAGTGGATGGGAGGATACATATTGACAGTAGCATGGACTACATGGTGGATGGGAGAATACATATTGACAGTAACATGTACTACATGTTATATGGGAGGATACATATTGACAGTATCATGGACTACATGGTGGATGGGAGGATACATATTGACAGTAGCATGGACTACATGGTGGATGGGAGGATACATATTCACAGTAGCATGGACTACATGGTGGATGGGAGGATACATATTCACAGTATCAGTTCAGTAGCATGGACTACATGGTTGATGGGAGGATACATATTGACAGTAACATGGACTACATGGTGGATGGGAGGATTCATATTGACAGTAGCATATACTACATGGTAGGTGGGAGGATTCATATTGACAGTAGCATGGACTAAATGGTAATTGGGAGGATTCATATTGACAGTAACATGGACTACATGGTGGATGGGAGAATACATATTGACAGTATCAGTTCAGTAACATGGACTACATGGTGGATGGGAGGATACATATTGACAGTGTCAGTTCAGTAACATGGACGACATGGTGGATGGGAGGATACATATTGACAGTATCAGTTCAGTAGCATGGACTACATGGTGGATGGGAGAATACATATTGACAGTAACATGGACTACATGGTGGATGGGAGGATACATATTGACAGTGTCAGTTCAGTAACATGGACTACATGGTGGATGGGAGGATACATATTGACAGTATCAGTTCAGTAGCATGGACTACATGGTGGATGGGAGAATACATATTCACAGTAACATGGACTACATGGTGGATGGGAGAATACATATTGACAGTAACATGGACTACATGGTGGATGGGTGGATACATATTGACAGTAACATGGACTACATGGTGGATGGGAGGATACATATTGACAGTAACATGGACTACATGGTGGATGGGAGGATACATATTCACAGTAGCATGGACTACATGGTAGATGGGAGGATTCATATTGACAGTATCAGTTCAGTAGCATGGACTACATGGTGGATGGGAGAATACATATTCACAGTAACATGGACTACATGGTGGATGGGAGAATACATATTGACAGTAAGCATGGACTACATGGTGGATGGGTGGATACATATTGACAGTAACATGGACTACATGGTGGATGGGAGGATACATATTGACAGTAACATGGACTACATGGTGGATGGGAGGATACATATTCACAGTAGCATGGACTACATGGTGGATGGGAGGATACATATTCACAGTAGCATGGACTACATGGTGGATGGGAGGATACATATTGATAGTAGCATGGACTACATGCTAGGTGGGAGGATTCATATTGACAGTAGCATGGACTACATGGTAATTGGGAGGATTCATATTGACAGTAACATGGACTACATGGTGGATGGGAGAATACATATTGACAGTATCAGATCAGTAACATGGACTACATGGTGGATGGGAGGATACATATTGACAGTGTCAGTTCAGTAACATGGACGACATGGTGGATGGGAGGATACATATTGACAGTATCAGTTCGGTAGCATGGACTACATGGTGGATGCGAGAATACATATTGACAGTAACATGGACTACATGGTGGATGGGAGGATACATATTGACAGTGTCAGTTCAGTAACATGGACTACATGGTGGATGGGAGGATACATATTGACAGTATCAGTTCAGTAGCATGGACTACATGGTAGATGGGAGGATACATATTGACAGTAGCATGGACTACATGGTGGATGGGAGGATTCATATTGACAGTAGCATGGACTACATGGTGGATGGGAGGATACATATTGACAGTAGCATGGACTACATGGTTGATGGGAGGATTCATATTGACAGTAGCATGGACTCCATGGTGGATGGGAGGATTCATATTGACAGTATCAGTTCAGTAACATGGACTACATGGTGGATGGGGGAATACATATTGACAGTAGCATGGACTACATGTTAGATGGGGGAATACATATTGACAGTGGCATGGACTACATGGTGGATGGGAGAATACATATTTACATTGACAGTAGCATGGACTACATGGTAGATGGGGGAATACATATTGACAGTGGCATGGACTACATGGTGGATGGGAGAATACATATTGACAGTGGCATGGACTACATGGTGGATGGGGGAATACATATTGACAGTGGCATGGACTACATGGTGGATGGGGGAATACATATTGACAGTGGCATGGACTACATTGTGGATGGGAGAATACATATTTACATTGACAGTAGCATGGACTACATGGTGGATGGGACGATAAAGTGACTGGATTTAAATAGTAAAATATATAATCAAGCGTACAGTAGGTACATAGTTGTTATTGCAGGGTGTGTTGCATTAGTCAGCCGTGTGTGTGTGTGTGTGTGTGTGTGTGTGTGTGTGTGTGTGTGTGTGTGTGTGTGTGTGTGTGAAGCCTGTGTTTCCCATCTCCAGTCCTCAACAACCCCCAACAGTACACATTTTTATTGTAACCCTGGACATGCACACCTGATTTAACTTCTCATTTAATCACCAAGCCCTCAATGAGTTGAATCAGGTGAGTTTTTCCGGGGCAACAAAAATGTGTGCTGTTGGGGGTACTGGTGTAAGGAAACAGACACTGCTTCAATCTTGACAATAGGCAATCTTTTACTCCCAATTAAAGTAGTAGAAGACCAGTACACACGCTGTTCTGTGGATCAGCCCGGGCCTTCTAGAATGCTCCACAGATAAGACAGTCATCAAACCATTGTTGTCTTGGCCCCAATCACCTTAGGAGTCTGGGACCCTGACATGGGCCGTTAAGAATCATTGTCCTGTAAATCAAGGTTACTGACCCAACTCCAGAAGTCTCCTGTGAATAATGTGTGCCCCATTTTGCTTTGAGTGGTTTGCTATTGGTCTGTAAATCAAGACATACGGCCTAAACCGGTTTTGAGATTACCATTTGTGTGGTGGCTGTGAAATGGCTTCTCAAAACCAGTTTAGGTCAACTTGAACATAATGTCCTGATTTACAGAACAATAGCAAACGCCTATCTCTTCCCTCAATTGCTCTTTCTGCAGGTCCTAGACGGGTCCGGAAACGTCTTACAGCGATTACTTTTCTTCTTTGTGGTGGTTTCACTCGTCATCAGAAAAATGCTCCCTGTAGACCTGTAGATTCAACGTGTGAAGTCTGTAGACGGGAGTGTTTTACGTGTCTATACAGAACAACTAGCCAAAGCCTCATTAGATATCGGTCATCCAAAGGAAGTCTGTAGACGGGAATGTTTATGCGTCTATACAGAACTACCGTAATTTCCGGACTATTAAGCGCACCTGAATATAAGCCGCACCCACTGAATTTGAAAAAAAAGTATTATTTTGAACATAAATAAGCCGCACATGTCTATAAGCCGCAGGTGCCTACTGGTACATTGAAACAAATTAACTTTACACAGGCTTTAACGAAACACGGCTTGTAACAAAAATAAATAGGCTTTAACGAAACACGGCTTGTAACAAAAATAAATAGGCTTTAACGAAACACGGCTTGTAACAAAAATAAATAGGCTTTAACGAAACACGGCTTGTAACAAAAATAAATAGGCTTTAACGAAACACGGCTTGTAACAAAAATAAACAGGCTTTAACGAAACACGGCTTGTAACAAAAAATTTAAAATTTGCAGTAAACAGTAGCCTACCAAGAAAGTAATTGGTTACTATCTTCCTCCTCCTGTGCACTGAAACCATCTCCTGGTGTCGGAGTTGAATAGCCTCAGAATTGCTTCATCCGATATTGGATTGTTTTCATTGTCGCTCTCGTCACTTTCATCCGGAGGCAAATCCCCCGCTGAGCCCTCTTCAACACGCAGCAGTCCAGCCTTTCGAAACCCGTTGATGATAGTGGATTTTTTTTTACAATGCTCCACGCTGTCAGGACCCACAAATTTGAAAGCGGGAAAAATCCATATATTTGCCGCGTCATTGTTTAAACCGCGAAGTTCAAAGCGTGGGAAAAAAGTTGCGGCTTATAGTCCGGAATTTACGGTAGCCAAAGCCTCATTAGATATCGGTCATCCAAAGGAAGTCAGTGAAAAGTTATAGTACCATGTTTTTTTTCTTGTGTTTTTGGGATTGCACATCTGTGAACCATTTTCAGCAATATTCAGCAAACCTAACAACTAAAACTACTTTGGTCTGCCGTTTCCTTTCTCGTCTGTTTTCTCGTGAGTGACTGACATCGTAAGGAAAGCAATACCTTACCTATGTCGGTAGCACCTCCCCCCTAATTTAGCCTACGTGCACACAGTAGGATTTGGGAACGAGGAAGTACACCCATGCACGCCAATATGCACGTGCATAAAATTGTTTGAGTTTAACAAAATGGATTACAGCGTTGTGGCTGAAGTTCAGAATGACACAACGTCATGTGTACAACATCTACAGACCTGCATTACAACACTGAGAGCTTTGTCCTTTATAAAAGGACATATCAGGGTGTTTTGGAGCCTTTGTTTGTGTTTGTATCAGAGCTCCCATACTACAAAAGGAGGATGTGATTTGCTCGGGTTTCCCAAAAACATGATTTGCTGGTTGGGGTAAGTTTCTCAAAAGCATGTGAAATCACAAAAAAAAGTGTCTGGACCCTTCCTATGAAATTCCACTTACATAAATAAAATAGATTTAGTTGTAAAAAAAAGAACTTCTCCTGTAAGGCAGTGTTATTAAAATGATGGAGGTGAAATGTCTTTTAAAAAGTGGGTGTTAACGAAATGTCTGTGTCGCACTCTTCCCCCTCCCACTACACTTTCTCCCTCCCCTCCCAGGATGTGAAGTTAAAGAACATGGGTTCCTGGGCCAGCTTGGCCCAGCGTTCTCAGTCTACCCCCGCCTCCGCTGTCCGCTCGTCTAGCGACAGCTTCGAACAGTTCCGTCGCGCCGCCCGAGAGAAGGAGAGAGAGAAACAGCTAAAAGCACAGGCCGAGCAGGCCAGGAGAGAGCAGGAGAAACTACGGTAAGAGGGAAGGATGGAGGGAGGGAAAGGGCAGGGAGATGGTGGAGGAGAGAGAGAACTGAAAGCACAGGCTGAGCAGGCCAGGAGAGAGCAGGAGAAACTACGGTAAGAAGGGAAGAGAGATGGAGGGAGAGGAAAGGGAGGAGAGGGAGAAGACCTCTCAGCCGAGGTAGAAACTATGGTGAGAAAAAAGGGAAGGATGGATAAAGGGAGAAGTAAGCTCATTCTAGCACCCCATCTAAGCTCCTCCCCCTCTGACACTCCACTTTCTCTTCTCCAGTAGCCGTGACGACGAGGACTCTGTGGAGCAGCAGGGGAGGGGGCGTGTCCAGGAGGACACTCGCCGTCGCCAGGAGCAACTTTCGCCTCAAGCCCCCACGCCCCCCGCCTCAACCCCTCCCGCCGACTCCCCACAGGCCCCTCCCACTCAACAGGCCCCACCCCCACCCTCGGCCGCAGCACAGAACGCCATGGACCAGCAGAGGGAGCTGGCGAGACGCCGCGAGCAGGAAAGGAGGAGGAGAGAGGCGGTAATACTTTATAGCAGTTATACTACTATAATACTAACATGTTATACAAGTATAGCAGGAGAGAGGTGGTTATACTTAATAGCATTTATACTATTATAATACTAACATGATATACTTGTATAGCAGGAGAGGTGGTAATACTTTAGCAGTTATACTACTATAATACTAATATAATATACTAGTGTAGTAGGAGAGAGGAGGTAATACTTTAATACTAACATGATATACTAGTATAGTAGGAGAGAGGTGGTAATACTTTATAGCAGTAATACTACTATAATACTAACATGATACACTGGTATAGTAGGAGAGAGGTGGTAATACTTTATAGCAGTTATACTACTATAATACTAACATGATATACTAGTATAGCAGGAGAGGTGGTAATACTTTATAGCATTTATACTACTGTAATAGTAACATACTAGGAGAGAGGTGGTAATACTTTATAGCATTTGTACTACTGTAATACTAACATAATATACTATTATAGAAGGAGAGAGGTGGTAATACTTTATAGCAGTTATACTACTATAATACTAACATGATATACTGGTATAGCAGGGGAGAGGCAGTAATACTTTATAGCATTTAAACTACTATAATAATTACATAATATACAAGTATAGCAGGAGAGAGGTGGTAATACTTAATACCATTTGTACTACTGTAATACAAAATTCAAAAGGCACTCGCACATCTGAGCAATCTTATTGCAGGTGCATGGCAACAGTTGAAACAGGATGTAGGAAAAAATAAACCGCACACTGCTCTTGATAGTATCACTGATATTTAATAAGCTTACGTATCGGCCTAACGGCCTTCGTCAATGATACTATCAAGAGCAGTGTGCAGTTTCTTTTTACTACGGTAATACTAACATAATATACTTTTCTAGCAGAAGAGAGGTGGTAATACTTTATAGCAGTTATACTACAATAATCCTAACATGATATACTAGTATAGCAGGAGAGAGATGGGTATACTTAATAGCATTTATACTACTATAATACTAACATGATATACTTGTATAGCAGGAGAGGTGGTAATACTTTAGCAGTTATACTACTATAATACTAACATGATATACTAGTGTAGCAGGAGAGAGGTGGTAATACTTTGTAGCAGTTATACTACTATAATACTAACATAATATACCAGTATAGCAGGAGCGGTGGTAATACTTAATACCATTTGTACTACTGTAATACTAACATAATATACTTTTCTAGCAGAAGAGAGGTGGTAATACTTTATAGCAGTTATAATACTAGCATGATATACTAGTATATCAGGAGAGAGGTCGTAATACTTTATGACAGTTATACTACTATAATACTAACATGATATACTAGTTTTGCAGGAGAGAAGGAGAGGTGGTAATACTTTATAGCAGTTATACTACTGTAATATTAACATGACATACTCGTATAGCAGGAGAGAGGTGGTAATACGTTATAGCAGTTATACTACTATAATACTAACATAATATACTAGTATAGCAGGAGAGAGGTGGTAATATTTTATAGCATTTATACTACTGTAATACTAACATGATATACTAGTATTGCAGGAGAGAGGTGGTAATACTTTATAGCAGTTATACTACTATAATACTAACATGATATACTAGCATGGCAGGAGAGAGGAGGAGAGAATCATCATAAAGATACTTATTAATATATGTATATTCTTGTTATATTATGTATATTCAGTTATATTACAATAATACAGAGGAGAGGTAGTTTAGCTGAGAAAATATGGGAAAGATTAACACTGCATCTAATTCCTCTCTCTCTCGCTCTGTCTCTCATCCCCCTCTCTCTACAGATGGCGGACACCATTGACATCAACTTCCAGAGCGACTTGATGGCCATCTTTGAAGAGAACCTTTTCTGAGAGAGAGATTGAGAAAGGAGGAGAGGGAGAGAAAGAGATATGAACTCTACCTTATCCCACCATGGCTGGGATTTCACACACAACACCCTCCCCTCCCTCCCTCTCTTTGATTAGAGACCCCAGACCAGGATGTGAGCTCCAGAGACTTGAAGGAGACTGAGGTGAGGTACAGTAATAAGGTGGAGCGCCACCGGGAGTACAACTTCCACTTTTTGCAATTTCAGATGCGTTTTTTGTGTCTAACTGCCCGTTTATCGTTGATGATTGGTTGTTGCCGTGGGCAATGGTGAAACCGGATACCTATGGATAAACAGATATTTGAACTCCTCTTGTATTCTGAAATGAAACCGAGGGAGGAGGGGAGGACTGAGAACTATTACCTGAAAATAAAGAAGAAAAAAGAGGGTTTAATGGAGAAAGAAGGAGAAGATGAATACCTGTTCTTCTAATGTGCGAGAGGGAGGGGCGGGCGAGAGGATGGACAGACTTCTTTCTCTTTGATTCATTTCTCTCTTAATCTAGTATTTTTCTCTCCCTGTTTTTTGATGTTGGGTTTTAAGCGGGGTGGGTGAGGAGATGGGGAGGGAGAAGTGGGCGGGCTGTGTGTGTTATCATGTTTGCGTCCCAAAAGGGCACCCTATTCCCTTCATATAGTGCACTACTTGTGTCCAGGGCCCATGGGGATCTGATCAAAAGTGGTGCGCTATATAGGGAGTAGGGTGCCATTTGGGACGTATCCTCTGAGATGGGTTCAGTTTCTCTCCGGACAGCAAGATGAACACCGGGGTCACACCCCAGCACTATAAAGAAGCACCCTTCCTTCCTTCCTTCCTTCTCACTCTCCTTGTTCTTTGTGACATCACTGACTTGACACAACTTGAAAGTGTAAAAGCTTGAACTCCATTTTTTCAGTCATGTCTGATTCATTGATTATTTCAAGAAAGGAGGCAGAGAGGGAAGAAAGGAGGGAAAGAGGGGAAAAGAGGAAGGATGAGTGAAGAAGAGAGGGAAGGAAGAGAGGGAGGGCTGGGTACATTTTAAAGGTGTTGGAATGTGGCTCTTGCCTTACAGCTCTGACCTGTAAATGAACACACGCCACAGATTATATATATATATATATATATAAATAGATGCATAAATATATATTATATACGATGAAAAGTCCCTAAAAATAATTGGATTATGTTGTTGGGAGGGAGAACGGCTTATCTGCCTTGTGCTCAATTCCCTTTTGGTTTTTTAGAGAATTCACTGTAAAAAAAATAAAAATAATAAAAAAAAAACATTTTTTATGATGCTATAAAAAATAGTTTTGTCTTGTTCATAACCTCCTTTCTCTTATCCTGTTTTTCTCTGTATCAAGTTCAGATATTCAAGAGTTTAAAGGCCTCTGTTTTTATTTAAATACCAAATAATTTCTGGGTAACAATTAGGTATGTTACTGTGATTGTTTTCAGTTAAAATGGCCAAAAATAAACAAAAATAGATTCTTAGCAAAGAGTAATTTCTCAAGCAAGAATTTTGCTAGGACTGGGAGTGGTCTGAGTGGGGAGGGGGAAACTGAAAAGTAGCTGTTAATGACAGAGAGGTTTGGAACTCTTTCTTATTGGTCTATCAACGAATTTATCACATGGTGATGTCACCAGGCAGGCCAAAACTCCATCCCACCAAAACAGGCTGATTTTTCTTTTCAAACAGCTCTTACACTAAAAGGGCATTATCATCATTTTCATAATTTCACAGTATTATTCGAACCTTATAGTGTGGAAATATATATAAAACACAGGAAAATCACGCTTTTGACTGCACTGGCCTATAACTACTTAACTTTGTTCTACTGTTCTGTAGCTACATCCACCTGCTACTACACTTCCTTTCTTTTCTTCTTTAGCTTCTTACTCATTTTCTTTTTTATTCACTTCCATTTGTTAATCTCTCTCCTGTCATCATCTTCCTCTACCATCCGTATCATAGCTTTTATTTCGTTTTTATTCCCTTCCTGTTTTTTGTTTAAAAAAAAATAATTGCTATGTTTTTAGTTTCTGTGGTAACAGTCGGGGTTGTTGTCATGTGCCATAGCTGTAAGTGTTCTGGGGGCGTGGCCTGCGGTGTTGTCATGTCCAGATATACATCAAACCCCTGTATACAGCTCTACATACACTATCTGTTCCTTTTATTCTTTTTGGGATGTTTTTATTTAATTTTGCCCCTTTTTCATATTTGACGGTTGTTTGTTTTGTTATGTTTCTTGTCATTGTTTTGTTTTGAATCACCGGTTGGTATGTTGGTGAGTGAGGTGTTAAGGTAGATGGATACATTCTGTTCTGATTATGGAGTAAAACATCTCTTTTTTCAAAAAAAAGAAAAGTATTAAAATGATCTAAAAAAATGACACTGTGTTGTGTTTGGTTGGCAGGAGTCACTGAGTGGAACATGCGTGGGTCGACACAAAGAATTACCTTGTAACCATCTTTCCTTGATTCTTCGCATTCCCATTGGAGGAGAAGGTCTGAGGGGAGGGACCTTGGACCTTCTCCTTCAATACAGTTGAGAAGGAGGTGAGGACATAGGATGTGAGGAATCAAGGAAATGTGACTTGAGAGAGAGCCCTATATATAATGAGGTTCAGTATAATGGGTATTTACCCTGCAGTTCTGGTGGTACCCAGCAGAGGCTGTGTGTTTTGTTAGAGGTCAAAGTTATTTTGCCTACTCCCTTCATAGTGCACTACTTGTGTCCAGGGCCCATAGGGATCTGGTCAAAGCTAGTGCACTATATAGGGAGTAGGTTGCCATTTGGGACGTATTCCAAATGGAAATGTGACTTAAGAGGTAGGAAACAACACTGCCCCTTCACTGACTTTAACACTGGGGCCCCACAAGGGTGCGTGCTCAGCCCCCTCCTGTACTCCCAGTTCACCCATGACTGCGTGGCCAAGCACGCCTTCAACTCAATCATCAAGTTTGCAGACGACACAACAGTAGTGGGCCTAATTACCAACAATGACGAGACGGTCTACAGCGAGGAGGTGAGGGCCCTGGGTGTGTGCGGCCAGGAAAATAACCTCTCACTCAACATCAACAAAACAAAGGAGATGATCGTGGACTTCAGGAAACAGCAGAGGGAGCACCCCCCTATCCACATCGATGGGACAGCAGTGGAGAAGGTGGAAAGCTTCAAGTTCCTCTGCGTACACAACACTGACAAACTGAAATGGTCCACCCACACAGACAGTGTGGTGAAGAAGGCGCAACAGTGCCTCTTCAACCTCAGGAGGCTGATGCAATTTATCTTGGCCCCTAAGACCCTCACAAACTTTTACCAATGCACAATTGAGAGTATGCTGTCGGGCTGTATCACCACCTGGTACAGCAACAGCACCGCCCACAACCGCAGGGCTCTCCACAGGGTGATGCGGTCTGCCCAACTCATTACCGGGGGCAAACTACCTGCCCTCCAGGACACCTACGGCACCCGATGTCACAGAAAGGCCAAAAAGATCATCACCCCGCTATCATCCAGAAGGCGAGGTCAGTACAGGTGTATCAAAGCTGAGACCAAGAGACTGAAAAACAGCTTTTATCTCAAGGCCGTCAGACTGTTAAACAGCCATCACTAACACAGAGAGGCTGCTGCGCTATATACATAGTTATTTATTTAACTAGGGAAGTCAGTTAAGAACAAATTCTTATTTACAATGACAGCCTACCTCGGCCAAACCCGGACGACGCTGGGCCAATTGTGCGCCGCACTATGGGACTCCCAATCACGGCCGGATGTGATGCAGCCTTTATAGACTTGGAATCACTGGCCATTTGAATAATGTAACACTAGTCACTTTAATAATGTTTACATATTTTGCACTCTATTCTATGTACTGTATCTTAGTATATGCCGTGCTGACATTGCTCGTCCAAAGAGCACCTTCTGTGGTTCAGTTTAATGGATATTCGCCATGCAGTTCCGGTGGTAACCAGGAGAGGGTGTGGTTGATGTGAGGCTGCTGGAGAGAATGTGTGCGTGCGCATATACCTGACTTACCTGAGAGTTATTGAATGTGTGTATGTACAGTGTAGTGTAAAGTATTGTGTAAATACTATGAGTGTGTGTGTGTCTGAAGGAGCTCGAGGGAGAGGGGGACATGCTAGTCTGTCTCTGTGCTGCCATACCTGTCTGTGTTATTACATGTGTCTGTGCTATAAGCAGTGTTGGGGAGTAGTGAACTACATATAGTTCAACCACAGGAGGTTGGTGGCACCTTAATTGGGGAGGACAGGCTCCTTGTTATGGCTGGAGCGGAATCAGTGGAATGGAATCAAACAGCTGTGTAGCTAACTACTGGAACTACTTTTTCTGCCACGTAGCTGCGTAGCTAACTGCTGGAACTACTTTTTCTGCTGCGTAGCTAATCACATTTTCTGCCATGTAACTGTGTAGCTAACTACTGGAACTACTTTTTCTGTCATGTAGCTGTATAGGTAACTACTGGAACTACTTTTTCTGTCATGTAGCTGTGTAGCTAACTACTGGAACTACTTTTTCTGTCATGTAGCTGTGTAGCTAACTACTGGAACTACTTTTTCTGTCATGTAGCTGTGTAGCTAACTACTGGAACTACTTTTTCTGTCATGTAGCTAACTACTGGAACTACTTTTTGTGTTTAATTGGCCAAACGACACATTCTGTTAACATCTGAGTCCATAGTGATACGTGCGGAAGACACATTTCAGTTGAATGCGTTCAGTTGTAAAACTGACAAGGTATTTCCCTTTCTTGCAATTTGTTGTCTATGACATTTTTAGATTTTTATATGATAATTCATCATGAACTACTTTTGAAAAGTGACTTTAGTTCAGTTAATATTTATCTTAAAGGGCAGCTTAAATGTATGTTAACTTCTTCCAGTTTGAAGTAATTGGTAAACTATATTTTCAGAGTAGCTTCCCCGACACTGGCTATAAGTCCCCTGTACTGTAAGTCGTGTGTGTGTGTGTTGTCTCCATGGAGACATTGTTTGGGTTGCTCTGACCTTCGTAGGACTGATAGCCGTGCGTCTCTACCATGCTGCTGATAATCACAGGGAGAGAGAGGTGTGTGACTGTCCGACACTTTCCTACTCTCAGATTTAAAGCATAACTCCTCTCTTAAAACAGCCTAGAACTTTCAGTAACAAATTAGTGCAAATGTTCTCCTCGCACTCTCTCTCTCTCTCTCTCTCTCTCTCTCTCTCTCTCTCTCTCACTCACTCACTCACTCACTCACTCACTCACTCACTCACTCACTCACTCACTCACTCACTCACTCACTCACTCACTCACTCACTCACTCACTCACTCACTCACTCACTCTCACAGACAGACATCATGGCCATTGTGCTTTTGCATATTGACTTTGTTTGGGAGAATCAAGTAAAGGGCGTGACAGAAAGACAGAGCGTTTCCAGAACCCCACAGAGAAGAAAACACTCACAGAGTAGAAACCAAATTAGAGGGCTTGCTGCCAGAGCACATCCATGACTTTATCATCACCTAGGGAGAGAGGGAGGAAAGGGGGTGGGGTGGGAGAGATGAGGGGGGGGGAGTAGAGTGAAGGAGAAAATATAAGGAAAATTAGGCTGGGACAGGGAAGAGAGGGTGAAGCTGTGTACATAGGAGGGGGAGAGAGACACGGGGAGTAGTTGTTAGAGAGAAAATGTTGGAGAGGTGAAAAAGGGCTAGAGGAAGAATGAGTGAGGGAGTTGATGAATAGAGAGAGAGAGGTGGATGGAAGAGAGCGAGAGAGAGGTGGATGGAAGAGAGAGCGAGAGAGGTGGATGGAAGAGAGAGCGAGAGAGGTGGATGGAAGAGAGCGAGAGAGAGGTGGATGGAAGAGAGCGAGAGAGAGGTGGATGGAAGAGAGCGCGAGAGAGAGGTGGATGGAAGAGAGCGCGAGAGAGAGGTGGATGGAAGAGAGAGCGAGAGAGAGGTGGATGGAAGAGAGAGCGAGAGAGAGGTGGATGGAAGAGAGAGAGCGAGAGAGGTGGATGGAAGAGAGAGAGCGAGAGAGGTGGATGGAAGAGAGAGAGCGAGAGAGGTGGATGGAAGAGAGAGAGCGAGAGAGGTGGATGGAAGAGAGAGAGCGAGAGAGGTGGATGGAAGAGAGAGGTGAATGGAAGAGAGAGAGAGGGAGAGAGAGGGGGGGTGGAAGAGAGAGGGAGAGAGGGAGAGAGAGAGCGAAGGGTGGGTGGATGGAAGAGAGAGAGAGAGGGGTGGGTGGATGGATGGAGAAGGATGGGTGGATGGAAGAGAGAAGGGTGGGTGGATGGAAGAGAGAGAGAGAGGGGTGGGTGGATGGATGGATGGAGAAGGATGGGTGGATGGAAGAGAGAAGGGTGGGTGGATGGAAGAGAGAGAAGGGTGGGTGGATGGAAGAGAGAGAGAGGGGTGGGTGGATGGAAGAGAGGGAGAGAGAGGGGTGGGTGGATGGAAGAGAGAGTCATACAAAGCTGGGAGGAAGATAGAAAGCGAAGGGGAGAGTGAGAAGCTGGCTCAGATATGACGTGTGTGTGTGAGAGCACTGGCTCAGTCACTACCGTGGTTTTGGTGAATGAAAATAGAAGTGTGTGCGTGTGGGTCTCCCTCCCTGATACTGGTTCTCTGGTTCTCTTGTGTGTGTTTGTGCGTTCCATGTTCTAATCATGTGCCTCTTGTAGAAGCAGTGAGTGACATTCATTCCCTTCTCCAGGCAGACCATGTCCCTAACCACAGATCTAGGATCAGTTTCCCTTACCCCAACCCAATGGAAACCTTCAGGGTGTGGACATGACTGACCTTAGTTCAGCCCTTGGGGGAAAGTTAACCCGAAAGGAGACTATGATGATCTACTCCTGTAAAATAGTTGGAATAGAGAAACAGTGCTAGGAGATATAGAGTGGTGCTAGGAGCGGTGCTAGGAGTTTTAGAGCGGTGCTAGGAGTTTTAGAGCGGTGCTAGGAGTTTTAGAGCGGTGCTAGGAGTTTGCGGTGCTAGGAGTTTTAGAGCGGTGCTAGGAGTTTTAGAGCGGTGCTAGGAGTTTTAGAGCGGTGCTAGGAGTTCTAGGGAATTGCTAATAGAGGTGCTAGGAGTTTTAGAGCTGTGCTAGGAGTTTTAGAGCTGTGCTAGGAGTTTTAGAGGGTCAGTCTGTTATATCTGGATTATTTCTCCTGTCTTATCTGGTGTCCTGTGTGAATTTAAGTATGCTCTCTCTAATTCTCTTTCTTTCTCTCTTTCTTTCTCTCTTTCTTTTTTCTTTTTTTCTTTTTTTCTTTTTTTCTTTCTTTCTTTTTTTCCTTTCTTTCCTTTCCTTTTCCTTTCCTTTCCTTTCCTTTTCCTTTTCCTTTTCCCTTTCCTTTCCTTTCCTTTCCTTTCCTTTCCTTTCCTTTCCTTTCCTTTCCTTTCCTTTCCTATTCTATTCTATTCTATTCTTTTCTTTTCTTTTCTTTTCTATTCTTTTCTATTCTTTTCTATTCTTTTCTATTCTTTTCTATTCTATTCTTTTCTTTTGACCTGAGCCCTAGGACAATGCCTCAGGACTACCTGGCATGATGACTCCTCGCTGTCCCCAGTCCACCTGGCCGTGCTGCTGCTATGGAACCCTGACCTGTTCACTGTGATTACTATTATTTGACCATGCTGGTCATTTATGAACATTTGAACATCTTGGCCATGTTCTGTTATAATCTCCACCCGGCACAGCCAGAAGAGGACTGGCCACCCTCATAGCCTGGTTCCTCTCTAGGTTTCTTCCTAGGTTTTGCCTTTCTAGGAAGTTTTTCCTGGCCACCGTGCTTCTACACCTGCATTGCTTGCTGTTTGGGGTTTTAGGCTGGGTTTCTGTACAGCAGTTTGATATATCAGCTGATGTAAGAAGGGCTATATAAATACATTTGATTTGATTTAGAGCAGTGCTAGGAGTGGTGCAAGAGCAGTGCTAGGAGTTTTAGAGTAATGCTAAGCATTTTAGAGCGGTGCTAGGAGTTTTAGAGCGGTGCTAGGAGTTTTAGAGCGGTGCTGGGAGTTTTAGAGTGGTGCTGGGAGCAGTGCTAGGAGTTTTAGAGCACACACACACAGTTAGATGACACACAGTCTCTGGGTAGCTAGCTCCTGTGAGAAACCGTGGTTAGGAACAGGTAGTCTGTGGAGAAGATTGTCATCTCCCATAGATAGAAACCGAGGCAGAGACACATACACCACACTGTACAATAAAATACATAGAGCCATACACACACACTGTACAATAAAATACATAGATACACACACACACACACACACACACTGTACAATAAAATACATAGATACACACACACACACACTGTACAATAAAATACATAGATACACACACACACACACACACTGTACAATAAAATACATAGATACACACACACACACTGTACAATAAAATACATAGATACACACACACACACTGTACAATAAAATGCATAGATATACACACACTGTACATTAAAATACATAGATACATGCAAAGACAGAGATACACATAGAACACGCACATGTCTCTCTCTCTCTCTCTCTCTCTCTCTCTCTCTCTCTCTCTCTCTCTCTCTCTCTCTCTCTCTCTCTCTCTCTCTGAAGGGGGGGTAATCATTGGGACTTCGAGGCCCTCCCTAAATTGATGCCAGATGACAATAATCAACTCCATATGTGATTCACACACACATTGATAATTGCAAATGCTCACACATGAAGTTCAGATTGACTGACACATTGTAGAAGGCCCAGTCATTGTTCCAGGCTGGGAGTCGGTTTTATGATGGGAGGGTGAAGCAGTTTGGCTGTCATCCCCCACTTCTTTCCTTCTTCCTTCTCTCTCTCTTACATGTTTCCAATTCTCGCAACCTCTCTCTTTCTCTCCTATCAACCCTCTCTCTTTCTCTCCTACCCTCCATCTCTCTTCCTCCCTCTCTTTTACCACCCCTCTCTCTTTCTCCTACCACCCCTCTCGCTTTCTCTTCTACCCTCCCTCTATCTCCTACCACCCTTCTCTCTTTCTCTTCTACCACCCTTCTCTCTTTCTCTCCTACCACCCCTCTCTCTTCTCCTACCACCCCCCTCTTTCTCTCCTACTCTCCCTCCCTCTTTCTCTCCTACTCTCCCTCCCTCTTTCTCTCCTATCACCCCTCTCTCTTTCTCTCCTCACCCCTCTTTCTCCCCTACCCCTCTCTCTTTCTCTTACCATCCCTCTCTCTTTCTCTCCTATCACCCCTCTCTTTTCTAAACATTTTCTCTCAGCTTCCTCACCCTCTTTCCCATCTTCCCTCCTTTTCTTGTCTTAATCTATTTCTCCTCTTCCTATCTCCAATTACACTTCCTCTCAGACACAATACACTTCTATTTCCTCTGTCTTACACAGGTGTGTGTGTGTGTGTGTGTGTGTGTGTGTGTGTGTGTGTGTGTGTGTGTGTGTGTGTGTGTGTGTGTGTGTGTGTGCAGGGCATGCACGTCTGGGTTGCCTAGCAGCGGCACAGCTTCCTGTGACACGAAGAACACAGCAGGAAGTTGAGACGGCTAGTTAAATAACTGGAAACAATGACAAACACACACATACTGGGGACACACATGCTGGACACACACGTTTGTATGTCTGATAGCTAATCTTCCGTAAACATTGAACATTGTGTCGCAACAGTTTAATCATCCCCAAACCAAACAGCCAAGAATTCATATCCTTACATTTGATCATCTCAAGTCAATAGTTTCTTCAAACTAGCACTGTGGTTACCAAGTAAGACCTAGTTCTCCATGGGTCATTGATTTAAAACTAGCCTTGTTCAACCATCCTGATCCTGTCAGTTTGCCTTCTGTTCACTACACAGATTGTCTTGGTCAGGATGATGGATCAGACTGATCACACAGAGACATACAGAGACACACACACACACAGAAATACACACAGACACACGCAGAGAGACACAGAGACACATACATACAGCAACACACAGCCACACAAACAGCAACACACAGAGACACATGCTTGCGCAAAGAAACTGCTTATAACACACACAAAATGAGAGACTGTTGTTAGGAAACTAGACTGTGGTCTTGAGGATAGTCGTATAAGGAGAGGCTCATGTATATATTGGAAGTCAAGCCAACATGTAGGGCTCAGGTCGAAAGTAGTGGGGCCTTCCCTGTGGCTCAGTTGGTAGAGCATGGTGTTTGCAATGCCAGCATGGTGTGTGC
The DNA here is from genome assembly GCF_965601325.2 of Salmo salar. Classification (NCBI taxonomy): domain Eukaryota; kingdom Metazoa; phylum Chordata; class Actinopteri; order Salmoniformes; family Salmonidae; genus Salmo; species Salmo salar. The sequence goes on along the minus strand of NC_138292.1, from coordinate 77,657,656 downwards.
AACGCCAGGGTTGTGGGTTCGGTTCCCACGGGGAGCCAGTACGCATGTATGCATTCACTACTGCAAGTCGCTCTGGATAAGAGCTTCTGTTAAATGACTAAAATGTAAATGTAGTGCACTAGTGGTTAGAGCGTTGGACTAGTAACCGAAAGTTTGCAAGATCGAATCCTCGAGCTGACGAGGTAAAAATCTGTCATTCTGCCCCTGAACAAGGCAGTTAACCCAGTTAACCTAGGCCGTCATTGAAAATAAGAATTTGTTCTTAACTGACATGCCTAGTTAAATAAAGGTAAAATAAAATAAAAAAGGAATAGGGTTCTATTTGAGATGCAAACTAAAACAGTTTCATTAGTCTAGTTTAAATGTTTTGATTACTTCTGTTGTCATACAACAAGCTGGAGAGATCAACCTCTCCTTAAACAACACTGTGTGTCACAGAAAAAGCCTTCTCTGTTTTAAACACGTAAACCACAACAAATGTGGGGAGCATATTGAGTAACGTGGTACTGGCACTGGAGAGAAGGGCTGGGGTTTGAGTCATTCATAATGTGAAGCAGAGAGGGGAGGGAGAGAGAAACAGTAGGGAGGGAGGGAGGGAGGGAGGGGGAGGGAGGGAGAGGGAGGGAGGGAGGGAGGGAGGGAGGGAGAGGGAGGGAGGGAGGGAGAGAGGGAGAGAGGGAGATTGATTATAAACTGGGTGGCTCGAGCCCTGGCTGACAGCCGTGGTACATCAGACAGTATACCACGGGTAGGCCAAAACATACATTTTTACTCTTCTAATTACGTTGGTAACCAGTTTATAATAGCAACACTGCACCTCTGAGTTTGTTGTATATGGCCAATATACCACTGCTAAGAGCTGTGTCCAGGCACTCCGCGTTGCGTCATGCTCAAGAACAGCCGTTAGCCGTGGTATATTGGCCATATACCACACCACCTCGGGCCTTATTGCTTAAATATAAAAATTGACACATTTATCATTGTAATAATATGCCTACCCACCGTCCTGCCTAAAAGGAGCTTGTGAAAATGTGTTTATTTTAGATTTTTTGTTGGGGCTGTGTCCGGGCACTCTGCATAAGAACAGCTGTTTTTTTTTATTTAACTAGGGAAGTCAGTTAAGAACTAATTCTTATTTACAATGACGGCCTACCACTGCCAAACCCTTACCCGGACGACGCTGGGCCAATTGTGCGCCGCCCTATGGGACTCCCAATCACGGACGGTTGTGATAAAGCCTGGAATCGAACCAGGGTCTGTAGTGACGCCTCTAGCACTGAGATGCAGTGCCTTAGACCACTGCGCCACCCGTTAGCTGTGGTATATTGGCCATATACCTCACCTCCTCGGGCCTTATTGCTTAAATATAAAACTCTACTAATCAAAAGCCTACACATTTATCATTGTAATAATATCCTGCCCACCGTCCTGCCTAAAAAGTGCTCTCAACCTCAGTCCATGAAATATATATATTACCTTTATTTAACTATGATGAGGGAGAGACAGCTAAAAATGTATGTAGACTATAATTATATTATTTTGCTTATTTTAAACGTATTTTGTCCTATCTCAATGTTTATAATGTGTAGGGTATTATTATATTAGGCTCCTAGCATAACTGTCTTCACTGTCATCTCCTAACGCCTATAGCATTATCTGTGTCTTCAGACGCCCCTAGGAGCCCTTTAGCCTTTCTATTGTCTTGTTCTATACATAACGTCTTGCTCCTTGTCAAAACAAAATCACACTCAACACTACAGCCCAGCATGGGGGTAAAAACTCTGCCTTCGCCAAACACTGTATTTACGCTGTCAATCATCCTTTCTTCTCCTCTCATTGGTTGTCTTTCCGTTCCAGTATCCAACCGGGGAGCAGTAGAGGCGGGTACGTTGGGCTCCCAGGTTGTCCAAGCCACATTCTGACAGAGACAAGCTCCGCCGCACCCTTTCTCTACCGCGCACAGGTAAACTGCAGCCAAACGACCAAAGTCACTCGAAAGTCAAATTTGGATTGTAATTTTAAAACAAATTTATGGATTAAACAAAGACTAAACTCGTTTCTGGAAGCGGATATGAAGGGATAGAAGCTAAGGCAAGACTAAGGTAAGGAATTTGATATTTTGATATGATTTTAGTTTTAACGAAAGCACATTTTCATTGTTTAGTGAGTGAAAGCTAAACTCGGATAGGCTACATGCGAAAAGCTTAATTTAGGCTACGTTATAGGCCTTAATGACTGGTTTAACTTGATAAACTCGTAAAAACAAGTCGTAAAAGAACATTGTGCATTCTCAGCACTTTTGGATAATGGTTGTGGAGTTTTTCCTTACGGAAAAAAACCCTGTTAATAACCTTTGTTAAATATTCTCGGTTTTGCTGTGTCTCGCTGGCTGGCTCGCGGTTCCACCGCTGTTTCGCGTGACATTCCGTGTTAACTGCACGGATGCAAGAGTTGACCTGTGCATGTAGTGTTTGTGCTTGTTTCCCGGATATAGGCTGTAAAATATATAGATTTTATGTGGTCAGAGTTAACCTCACGGTGTTATAGGTTGTTTTTATTGCCCCCCCCCCCCCCCCCCCCCCGCGCGCCGGGCGGCTCCTCCACGGTGATTGCCCTGTCCAGCACTGCTTTGCCCCCTGTAGATCTACACAGAGCTCACCACAGATAGACTGTTGATTGCTCATATCTCTTTGGTAGCCTATCGTTGTAAAGGTGTGTGTGAGAGGGGGGGAGACAACTCAAACACATCCACTTGCACACAGGCAGAGACTGAGGCAGAAGGTGAGACAGGCAGAGACTGAGGCAGAAGGTGAGACAGGCAGAGGCTGAGGCAGAAGGTGAGACAGGCAGAGGCTGAGGCAGAAGGTGAGAGACAGGCAGAGGCTGAGGCAGAAGGTGAGAGACAGGCAGAGGCTGAGGCAGAAGGTGAGAGACAGGCTGAGGCTGAGGCAGAAGGTGAGAGACAGGCTGAGGCAGAAGGTGAGAGTAAGGCAGAGGCTGAGGCAGAAGGTGAGAGTAAGGCAGAGGCTGAGGCAGAAGGTGAGAGACAGGCAGAGGCTGAGGCAGAAGGTGAGAGACAGGCAGAGGCTGAGGCAGAAGGTGAGAGACAGGCAGAGGCTGAGGCAGAAGGTGAGAGACAGGCTGAGGCTGAGGCAGAAGGTGAGAGACAGGCTGAGGCTGAGGCAGAAGGTGAGAGACAGGCAGAGGCTGAGGCAGAAGGTGAGAGACAGGCAGAGGCTGAGGCAGAAGGTGAGAGACAGGCAGAGGCTGAGGCAGAAGGTGAGAGACAGGCAGAGACTGAGGCAGAAGGTGAGAGACAGGCAGAGACTGAGGCAGAAGGTGAGAGACAGGCAGAGGCTGAGGCAGAAGGTGAGAGACTGGCAGACACGGAGACAGGTGAGGGACAGATACAGAGGGTCTCCAGCTGGGTCAATATGTACCATGTTCTTTACCTCCTATCACTTTAACATATCACAAAAAGAAGTTAACTAAATGTCAAGAGATGGGGTTTTGTCTGTGTAAATAAGAGGATCTGAATAGTGACAGTGTAAAGTGAGGAACAGGGAGACAGAAGTAAACTAGACCTGCATCCTGGAAGTCAACTAGTGGTGGGCCCACTTTTAGCCCACGGTTGGAGATGTGAACAAAGAAAACACCTTTTGTTTCTCAGAAAACAGTCAACATCTCTCTCACGTCAAGTCATTCTTGTGGCCAGCCTTCTGATGTAATAGAAAGATAAGGTGGGGGGTTTGTTTGGAAACTAGAAAATGACTTTCCGCTTGCGGATGAAACTGCTCTTAATTCTCGGTAAGATTGGAACGAAACAACATCTCGACTGATAACGCAGAAGGAGGAGAGAGGGGGAGTTGTGTGTGTGTGTAGTTGTATGACAAGAATAGAAGAGGCTCGCTGCAAGGAGCCGCATATAGGGGGCCCATCTGACTCACACACACACACACACACACACACACACACAGACAGGATTGCTGTATTATACTGACTCAATGTTAAAGGCTACAGGACTAGGGAGAGCTGAACTGACCCTACATTGGTTTCTCTGGGTGGACTGACTATGTGGTAATCAGTTTAACCCAGGCTAATACAAAATAACAGAGTTATTACTAGACAGACTGGACAGTAGAATGTAGACTAATATAACAGAGTTATAACTAGACAGACTGGACAGTAGAATGTAGACTAATATAACAGAGTTATAACTAGACAGACTGGACAGTAGAATGTAGACTAATATAACAGAGTTATAACTAGACAGACTGGACAGTAGAATGTAGACTAATATAACAGAGTTATAACTAGACAGACTGGACAGTAGAATGTAGACTAATATAGCAGAGTTATAACTAGACAGACTGGACAGTAGAATGTAGACTAATATAACAGAGTTATAACTACACATGACATCGTGTCATTGTGAACTTTGACCACAACGCTGTATTCCATTTTGATGTGCCTCCAGCGATACCTCTCCGTCCATTCTACAGGTAACTGCCAAAATAAAGGGCGCACTTTAGTAAAAGAGGGGTAGAAAGTATATTGAAACTGAAGCACGGGTTACTTCCATACAGGAAATTCCAGACACTTGTAGAATGTATGCCAAGGCGCAGTGAAGCTGTTCTGGTGGCCCAATGCCCTATTAACACACTTTATGCTGGTGTTTCCTTTATTTTGGGAGTTACATGTAGCAGCAGTCTACACGGTGAATGGAACAGCTGTGTAGGCGAGACGGCTCGAGTCACACTACGGGGAATACAACCAAATACAGGTTGGATACTTCTAGAACATTCCATTTACATATTTGTTTTTAGATTTGGTTGTAAAAAAAAAAATCACTTTTCCTTTAAGAAACACGAAGAGAGGGAAGAAAGGAGAGAGAGAGGGAAGAAGGGATGAGGCTACCGCAAAGGGTGTGTCTCCATCTGTAATGACCTGCTTGCATTCAAACTAGTGTTTACTGATTCTTCCCAGTACGCGCGCACACACACACACTCTGGCATAACAGGAAGTATAAATCAGACAGCTCAGTGTTTAGAGTTCTGATATATGAGACACACACTTCCTCTTTCTTAATCTCACACGCACACACACACGTACACACGCACACCTCTCAGAATCTGTTTAACTCCCTGGAGTCGATTGACACACCGGTCATCCCCATCAGAATCTGTCAATTTAATCTAGAAATATATGTTTTGTTGCATTGGATGCGTCTCAAATCACAACATCCGCCGACGTCTCACTTCTGCATCTGTGGTGGAAGGTGGCTGAGCTACAGCATTGTTTGTCAGACATTGAGATATACTGAAAACCGGTCTTCTCACGAAAACGTTTCATTATATCGGTGAACATATCGGAATTGGACGATATTAGCTAAAAACGGCAACATTGGTATCGGCCCGATGTCTAGTTTAACGCCCGATGTTAGAAACCTATGTCAAAGCTACTGTGCATACCTGTACAAAGTAGGTACATGACGTAATAATGCCACGTAAAATGTTGCGCTACTCTGCAACGCAGCATTCCTAACCTAGCCCACAATGGCTGCTGTGTGGCTCGAGCAGTCAATAAGTCGAGGAGGCATTTGAAAGAGTAAGAACATTTCAGCGAGACAACTCAAAGGCGAAATCCATTAAAGCCAAGATAATGGAATTCATTGCCCTTGACAATCAACCGTTCTCTGTTGTGGGTGATGTCGGCTTTCGCCGACTGGTCGAGCACCGGTACACACTAACAAGTGCGCTATTTTTCAGATGTTGCCCTACCGGAGTTACACAGTAATAGCGTCACTGCTATTAGCTTTTCGACATACATACTATAGAACGCCGTGTGGGTCTTTGCGTGCCAGAAAAGATACAGTAGCACTGTCAAAGCTATACAAAAAAGTCTGAAAACAAGCAAACACTGGCCACGAACGATGTTTACAATACCGCTTTGGTAATAAAGCATAATTTGTACGACTGCAACTTCTAGGGTAGCTAGCTTTAGCTTGGTACCTAGCTAGCACCAATACAACCAGCCTGAAAACAATGACCAGTAAAAATTGCAGTCATTTTCATTATTCTTAGCAATGATTTAGGAATCTTTGTGTAAGTATTAGCTAGGTTGCAACTTGTTGTTTGCCAATTGAAATTGAACTGCAGTTCATGAAAATAAATAGCTAGCCAGCTACTTAATTACATCTAGACGTTCCGCTAGCGGAACACCTGCTCCAATATCCAATGATGGGCGTGGCGCGAAATACAAACTCCTCGAAAATCCGAAAACTTCAATTTTTCAAACATATGACTATTTTACACCATTTTAAAGACAAGACTCTCCTTTATCTAACCACACTGTCCGATTTCAAAAAGGCTTTACAACGAAAGCAAAACATTAGATTATGTCAGCAGAGTACCCAGCCAGAAATAATCAGACACCCATTTTTCAAGCTAGCATATAATGTCACAAAAAACTAAACCACAGCTAAATGCAGCACTAACCTTTGATGATCTTCATCAGATGACACTTCTAGGACATTATGTTATACAATACATGCATGTTTTGTTCAATAAAGTTCATATTTATATCAAAAACCAGCTTTTTACATTAGCATGTGACGTTCAGAACTAGCATACCCCCCGCAAACTTCCGGTGAATTTACTAAATTACTCACGATAAACGTTCACAAAAAACATAACAATTATTTTAAGAATTATAGATACAGAACTCCTCTATGCACTCGCTATGTCCGATTTTTAAAATAGCTTTTCGGTGAAAGCACATTTTGCAATATCCTAAGTAGATAGCCCGGCATCACAGGGCTAGCTATTTAGACACCCAGCAAGTTTAGCCCTCACCAAAGTCAGATTTACTATAAGAAAAATGTTATTACCTTTGCTGTTCTTCGTCAGAATGCACTCCCAGGACTTCTACTTCAATAACAAATGTTGGTTTGGTTCAAAATAATCCATAGTTATATCCAAATAGCGGCGTTTTGTTCGTGCGTTCAAGACACTATCCGAAAGGGTAAAGAAGGGTGACGCGCCCGACGCGTTTCGTGACAAAAAAAATCTAAATATTCCATTACCGTACTTCGAAGCATGTCAACCGCTGTTTAAAATCCATTTTTATGCCATTTTTCTCGTAAAAAAGCGATTATATTCCGACCGGGAATCTGTGTTTTAGCTCAAAGAGAGAGAAAATAAAAACATGAGGTCGCCCCGTGCACGCGCCTCAGTCTGATGGTCCTCTGATAGACCACTTACCAAAGGCGCTAATGTTTTTCAGCCAGGGGCTGGAATTACATCATTCAGCTTTTTCCCGCCTTCTGAGAGCCTATGGGAGCTGTAGGAAGTGTCACGTTACAGCAAAGATCCTAAGTTTTCACTAAACAGACCCAAGAAGCCCAAGGAATGGTCAGAGAGGGCACTTCCTGTTTGGAATCTTCTCAGGTTTTTGCCTGCCATATGAGTTCTGTTATACTCACAGACACCATTCAAACAGTTTTAGAAACTTTAGGGTGTTTTCTATCCAAAGCCAATAATTATATGCATATTCTAGTTTCTGGGCAGTAGTAATAACCAGATTAAATCGGGTACGTTTTTTATCCGGCCATGTAAATACTGCCCCCTAGCCCTAACAGGTTAAATTATTATTTGAAGTGCAGTCATATTCAGGTCCTGATTGGTCAACACGTCAGATAGTCTAATTTGACGTATCTTTTTTGACACGCAAAGACCCAAACGGAGTTCCATAGAAATCCTGGTTGAGAATGAAACGACTGAACAAATGAACAATGAAACAGCACAGCAAGTAAGTGAAAGAAATAGGTTTTGGTTATGTTTTACTGGTAATGGGAACATACGTAAATGTGTGGCGTGTGTAACCTTTATTTAACTAGTCAAGTCAGTTAAGAACAAATTCTTATTTACAATGACGGCCCGGACGACGCTGAGCCAATTGTGCGCCGCCCTATGGCAATCCCAATCACGGCTGGATGTGATACAACTTAGATTCGAACCAGGGACTGTAGGGATGCCTCTTGCACTGAGATGCAGTGCCTTAGACCGCTGCGTCCATGTGTGTGTGTGTGTTAACGATTTAACTGTACTAGAATGCTTAAAAGGCCGCAACATTTTTAAATATCAGTTATCGGTATCATTACCGTTTTTTTTGGCAAGGATAAATATCGGGTATCGGACAAAAATGTCATATAGGTGCATCACTAATCCGAATGGTTTTACCTACAAACTATTATGACCACTCTATGGAAAGATGGCTCTCACGAACACGATTGTGTTCTCCGTTCACAGAACTCGTCTGAAGGTAACCGGTACCAGTTAAAAAATATTAAAAAATTGCGAAGTATGAAGGTAGTTTTGTGCCTTCCCTAAAAAAAAGTGAAATATGTGTGCAAAAACGTGTGAAAACAAACCAGATTTCCTTATCTTCTATCTACTAGATATAAGGACAGACACCTCAGAACCTTATTCATTCTGATTTTTATTTGGACTGTTTTCTTTGCCATTTAATTAATGTGTTATTCAATGTGTTTCTCCCCCCCAATGGCTTAGACTTTTAAGAGTTAAAGATCGAAGATCTCTCTTCCTCTGAGTACAGAGAAATCATGTCACCTCCTCACTTCCCTTCTCTCTGAGAGACACATACACACTCTTTAGTACCCCCTCCCAGCACCAACCTACACATGGATGACCCCTGGATCATGACTCTAGACTTTTATAACAGCCACTGAGCCTGTTCTGGTGATGTCACACTCTTTAACATGTTACCACAGTCTGAACAAAACAACACAGTCTATATGGAAGAACAACTGACTGTAAATTTCAGAATTTGGTCTTGGGGCCATAGTTTCTTACAACTGACTGTGTTGGCTTGGTAGCCTTCTTTGGTTTGTAAGGCAACAGAACAGTGTACCACACACACACACACACACACACACACACACGCACAATAATATTATTGTGCGTGTGGTAAGCTACAGGATGTAGGTGTTTTAGCATGGCCCATTTTTAACTGCCAGCTCTCTGTTTGTCACTCTCAGTTAAAGGGGAATGAAACACTAGGCTTTAGAACACCAGCTAACTGGGTATTGGCATTGTTGCATCATCGGCAGGAGAGTTTTGGAATTCCTGAATTTTCTGAGACCATGATCTCTGCGTATCTTAATGAGAATACTTTACTGGTGTCAAACCATATATGAAAGTATGATACATATTTTGAAAGCTGAGAAACATCCCTTTAAAATGATATGACATCCAATACACATCAATCAAATGGTAATCAGTCAAGAAAAAACACTCTCGTGCCTACCCGGCCTACCCCGGCCAAACCCGGACGACACTGGGCCAATTGTGCGCCGCCCTATGGGACTCCCAATCATGGCCGGATGTGATACAGCCTGCATTCAAACCAGGGATTGTACGCGCATATATTTATAACCTCTGTTTGTACCCTCTACTCAGATAAGCCCTCCCCCTCCTGAGTCTAGGATGTATAATTAATCTCGGTTGCTAGACAGGTGGTGTTATTGTCCCAGCTTGAGTCCAGAACCTTTGGTTCTCCTCCACCCACCTTCCTGTCTTCTTATCAGTCAGGAGAAGCCTTGACACTAGGGAGTATACGTTCTAGCAGCCTGCCGCAGTCACATATTGAGAGAATATAAGGATATAGAACAGTGGAGCTATAACACTGAGATAATATAATGATATTAAACAGTGGAGCTATAACACTGAGATAATATAATGATATTAAACAGTGAAGCTATAACACTGATAATATAATGATGTTAAACAGTGAAGCTATAACACTGAGATAATATGATATTTAACAGTGAAGCTATAACACTGAGATAATATAATGATATTAAACAGTGAAGCTATAACACTGAGATAATATAATGATATTAAACAGTGAAGTTATAACATATATATGGATATAAAACGGTGAAGCTATAAGACAGTGTTACATGGCAGTAGTTTACAATCAATTGGCTCTAACATACTGTATGACTCCTATCTCACCCTTATGGAAACATTCTGTCTCAGAGACAGGCCCCCTTTGTTATATGATTATAAACATACTAAAACATCCTCAACTCAATTAGTTAGTTTCCAACACAAGTCACATAAGTTGCATGGACTCAGGGTGCAACAATAGTGTTTAACATGATTTTTGAATGACTACCTCATCTCTGTACCCCACACGTTGAATTATCTGTAAGGTCCCTCAGTCGAGCAGTGAATTTCAAACACCGATTGAACCACATTGACCAGGGAGGTTTTCCAAAGCCTTGCAGAGAAGGGACATACACTAGTATTGTCATATTAGTAAAACAATACCTTTACTGAACGAATAAGGTAAAAAAAAACAATATGCAACAAAAAGTCATGCTATCATAACATTATATACTATATTTATCTCAGGGATATTGGTCTGGAATGAAAAAATATGATAAGAATAAGGCATCTAATAACAATAATTGTCTTTTACAACTAAAACATACTAGGCCTGTAGTGTAACGCACCAGGAGTCACAATGGGAACACGTTAAAAGCATGTAAGGGAAGTGAAATTACCAGTGACAATCTAAGCTACAGGGTGAAGACTAGGAGTCCCCTTACTAGAGCCTATGTTTGGTATGTACAGAGCCTTCAGAAAGTATTCACATCCCTTGACTTTATCCACATTTTGTTGTGTTATAGCCTGACTTTAAAATCAATTAAATATACATATTGTATCACTGGATCCACATTAATTTAGAAGTGTGGATGCTAAAAGGCCATGGTACTTACCTACGGAGCAGCAAGAGGAAGTGGCCTTCCCTACCTTCAGGCTCTGCTGAAACTCTACACCCCAACCTGAGTACTCCGTTCTGCCACCTCTGGTCTCTTGGTCCTCCCACCCCTACGGGAGGGCAGCTCCCGCTCAGCTCAGTTCAAGCTCTTCTCTCTCCTGGTTCCCCAATGATGGAACCAGCCTCCCCCTGAAGCTAGGACAGCAGAGTCCCTGCCCCTCTTCCCAAAACATCTGAAAACATTCCTCTTCAAAGAGTATCTTAAATAATCCCGCAGCGCACCCCCCCCCCCCCCCTTACTAGCTCTCTGACTTTACTGAGGGATGTACTTCCTGTGAAATGTGGTTGTCCCACCTAGCAATCTTAATGAATGCACTAACTGTAAGTCGCCCTGGATTAGAGCGTCTGTTAAATGACTAAAATGTAAAGTGTTTAGTTACATATTCTCTTCTTATTTACAATAAAGTGACTCCAAAATGACACAATACATTATTTACTACTCATTTATTTTGGGCACAAAATAATCTGAAACACAACCAAAACGAACTGCAAATGCATCCAACAAGTTTGTAGAGTCACACACTGTAGTAATTGCATGCAAGAAATATGGGACCAAATACTAAACTTTTGACTACTATATTTATGAGTCTTTAGGGGTGTCAATAATTTTGACCCCTACCTTTTTCAGAAAAAATGTATTACTTGTTAAACAAAATTAAGCATTATTTTTCACATACAATATAGCTCAGTATTTGTGATTTATTTCTCCTAATCAAGGGTGTAAATAATGTCAGACACCACTGTGTTTATTAAAAAATAAATGTCCTCTCACTGTCAACTGCATTTATTTTTTTTGCTGAGTTTATAAATCCATGTTTCATTTGAACTGTGTACACACTGTCCTGGGGGGTACTGTTACCAGATATCTACATAGATGGAGCTATGATGTACTGCTACCAGATATCTAGATAGATGGAGCTATGATGTACTTCTACCAGATACCTAGATAGATGGAGCTGTGAGGTAATTCTACCAGATATCTTGATAGATGGAGCTGTGATGTACTTCTACCAGATACCTAGATAGATGGAGCTGTGATGTACTGCTACCAGATATCTAGATAGATGGAGCTATGATGTACTGCTACCAGATACCTAGATAGATGGAGCTGTGAGGTACTTCTACCAGATATCTAGATAGATGGATGGAGCTGTGCAGTAATTCTACCAGATACCTAGATAGATAGATGGAGCTGTGAGGTAATTCTACCAGATATCTAGATAGATTGATGGATCTGTGAGGTAATTCTACCAGATACCTAGATAGATTGATGGAGCTGTGAGGTAATTCTACCAGATATCTAGATAGATTGATGGAGCTGTGAGGTAATTCTACCAGATACCTAGATAGATTGATGGAGCTGTGAGGTAATTCTACCAGATACCTAGATAGATTGATGGAGCTGTGAGGTAATTCTACCAGATACCTAGATAGATGGAGCTGTGAGGTAATTCTACCAGATACCTAGATGGATGGATGGAGCTGTGAGGCAATTCTACCAGATACCTAGATAGATGGATGGATCTGTGAGGTAATCCTACCCGATATCTAGGTATCTGAAACTGTTTTGTCTCCAGCTAAGACTTCAGTTGGTCTTGGGTGCATATATTGTGGTTGAAATACTGTCTGCTGGCATAACAGTGATAAGGATAACACATTACATTCACATTTCCTCAAGAGATGCTGAAAGAAAGAAATCATTTCTACACTCCTGTTCCCGAGACGACATTAACATTTTGTTTCATTTCACTGCAAGGAATGCATAATTCCGCTGCAGGTTATAGGCCAGTCCAGTGTCCATATTTCAGTTACTATTCCATTTAACCCATATATTTAAATTAGGAATATTCTGTTTATTCATGGATACAGGGATACTCATGAGTGGGATATCAAAGCTGCATCTTATTCTGAAGGAGACCCTAAGCAGGATATGAGCTAGTGTCTAGTGCCAGAGGGAGCAAAGCAACCCCAAAACGTCACTGAACCTCCTCAATGTTTGACTGTAGGGAAGGTTCTTGTCTTTGAAGGCTGTACACTTAGAGATGGTGTGCTTTACCAAAAATCTCTAATTTGGTCTGATCTGTTCACAGGACATTCTCCCAGAAGGATTTTGAAATGTTCGGATGTGTGTTGGCCAATTCTGATGTCTCTCTCTCAGCAGTGGGATCCTGCTGGGTCTCCTACCATATAACCCCCTTTCATTGAGTTGGAGACGGATGGACAGAGTTTAAACTGTCGTACCTTGTGTGTTTGAAGGTCAGCTTGAATCTCTGTTGCAGTTGATCGAGGTGCTTTCTCCACTTTTCAAACAATCCGTCGCTGCAATCTTCCATCAAGTGTTCTCTTGCAGCCACGTCCTGGGAGGTTGACTACAGTGGCATGGCCTTAAACTTCTTGATAACATTATGTACGGTGGAAACAGGAACATCAAGGTCTCTGGCTATGGACTTGTAGCCTTGAGATTGTCCATGCTTGGCTACAATCTTGTCTGACCTCTTCAGAAAACCAGAGAATTTTCTTTATTTACTCCATGCTCATTGTGGTACACACAGTGACACAAAACAGATTGTCAGAACGTATAAGCACTTAGTAGTCCTACAGCTGTTTATTCTGCTGTGAGTGTTAGACAGTCAGATCAGGGTAGAGGACCTGTATTGTTCAGTTAGACAGTCAGATCAGGGTGGAGGTCCTGTATGGTCCAGTTAGACAGTCAGATCAGGGTAGTGGTCCAGTTAGACAGTCAGATCAGGGTAGAGGTCCTGTATGGTTCAGTTAGACAGTCAGATCAGGGTAGAGGTCCTGTATGGTTCAGTTAGACAGTCAGATCAGGGTAGAGGTCCTGTATGGTTCACTTAGACAGTCAGATCAGGGTGGAGGTCCTGTATGGTTCAGTTAGACAGTCAGATCAGGGTAGAGGTCCTGTATGGTTCAGTTAGACAGTCAGATCAGGGTAGTGGTTCAGTTAGACAGTCAGATCAGGGTAGAGGTCCTGTATGGTTCAGTTAGACAGTCAGATCAGGGTAGTGGTTCAGTTAGACAGTCAGATCAGGGTAGAGGTCCTGTATGGTTCAGTTAGACAGTCAGATCAGGGTAGAGGTCCTGTATGGTTCAGTTAGACAGTCAGATCAGGGTAGAGGTCCTGTATGGTTCAGTTAGACAGTCAGATCAGGGTGGAGGTCCTGTATGGTTCAGTTAGACAGTCAGATCAGGGTAGAGGTCCTGTATGGTTCAGTTAGACAGTCAGATCAGGGTAGAGGTCCTGTATGGTCCAGTTAGACAGTCAGATCAGGGTAGAGGTCCTGTATGGTTCAGTTAGACAGTCAGATCAGGGTAGAGGTCCTGTATGGTCCAGTTAGACAGTCAGATCAGGGTAGTGGACCTGTATGGTTCAGTTAGACAGTCAGATCAGGGTAGAGGTCCTGTATGGTTCAGTTAGACAGTCAGATCAGGGTAGAGGTCCTGTATGGTTCAGTTAGACAGTCAGATCAGGGTAGAGGTCCTGTATGGTTCAGTTAGACAGTCAGATCAGGGTAGAGGTCCTGTATGGTTCAGTTAGACAGTCAGATCAGGGTAGTGGTCCTGTATGGTTCAGTTGGACAGTCAGATCAGGGTAGAGGTCCTGTATGGTTCAGTTGGTAGAGCATGGTTCTCGCAATGCCAGGGTCATGTGTTTGATTTCCTCTGGGGCCTCCCATTTTAAGTGCTCTTCTGCAAAGTGCAGACACTACTCTGAGTGGCTGTGGATTAAGATGTCTGCTACTTAAAGTCCGGATGATTATGTCAGGAGAAGGTTAGCTGGTGGTCGTGGTTTAGATATCTGGTGCTTTAGAGAGGGAGAGCTGTACTTCCATTCTGTTTAGCGGTCAGATAGGGAGACTGGTGGGAGGGACTTCGAGGCCAGATGACCATCTCTTAGTACACACTCACACACCACAAACACTCCCTCTGCATTCCTCTGTTTCTGACTCCAACTCAGCTATTTAACACCTCTCTCTCCCCCCCCCAATCCTTCATGTTTTCTTTCCCTTTCAGTCTCTTCCATTCCTCTCCTGTATACATTTAATCTTCCCTCTCTCGTTTCCCCTCTTCCGCTTTCAATCTCTTTCTGTTTCCCTCTCTCTCCCTCTGTCTCACAGTCGTAGAGTGGGGCACTGAGGCTGTCTGTGTGTGTGTGTGTGTTGCTGTGTGTTTGGATTGAGATTAGGTTACATTGCTGGATTCTGTAATTGTGAGGTGTGTCTCTCTGCTCCAGAAAGCTGCTCTGTTGTTTCTTTTGTTAGGAGGAGAGTAGAGCCCAGGGAGGGAGGGAGGTCGAGAGAGACTAGTTAGGTTACTGTAAATCACTATCTTCAGTCCACTAACCTGCTAGAATCAAGACATCACTACATCGGTAATAACTCCCCTGGTTCAGTAAAGACTACACAGATCATACACTGAGGTAGAAGGAATGTTGGTGTTATCTAAACCCCAGCAGGAAGCCTTGTTTACAGTCAACACTGCAGTAGGGATGCTGGTTCATCAGTGTTAACCTCAGGACCAGAACAACCTGCTGTATGGATGTTTGTTACAGGAGGATGTTTCATCAGTGTTAACCTCAGGACCAGAGCAACCTGCTGTAGAGATGTTTGTTACAGGGAAGGTGTTTCATCAGTGTTAACCTCAGGACCAGAGCAACCTGCTGTAGAGATGTTTGTTACAGGGAAGGTGTTTCATCAGTGTTAACCTCAGGACCAGAACAACCTGCTGTAGAGATGTTTGTTACAGGGAGGATGTTTCATCAGTGTTAGCCTCAGTACCAGAACAACCTGCTGTAGGGATGTTTGTTACAGGAAGGTGTTTCATCAGTGTTAGCCTCAGGACCAGAACAACCTGCTGTAGGGATGTTTGTTACAGGAAGGTGTTTCATCAGTGTTAGCCTCAGTACCAGAGCAACCTGCTGTAGGGATGTTTGTTACAGGGAGGATGTTTCATCAGTGTTAGCCTCAGGACCAGAGCAACCTGCTGTAGGGATGTTTGTTACAGGAGGATGTTTCATCAGTGTTAACCTCAGGACCAGAACAACCTGCTGTAGAGATGTTTGTTACAGGGAGGATGTTTCATCAGTGTTAACCTCAGGACCAGAACAACCTGCTGTAGAGATGTTTGTTACAGGGAAGGTGTTTCATCAGTGTTAGCCTCAGGACCAGAGCAACCTGCTGTAGGGATGTTTGTTACAGGGAAGGTGTTTCATCAGTGTTAACCTCAGGACCAGAACAACCTGCTGTAGAGATGTTTGTTACAGGGAAGGTGTTTCATCAGTGTTAGCCTCAGGACCAGAGCAACCTGCTGTAGAGATGTTTGTTACAGGGAGGATGTTTCATCAGTGTTAGCCTCAGGACCAGAACAACCTGCTGTAGAGATGTTTGTTACAGGGAAGGTGTTTCATCAGTGTTAGCCTCAGGACCAGAGCAACCTGCTGTAGGGATGTTTGTTACAGGAGGATGTTTCATCAGTGTTAACCTCAGGACCAGAACAACCTGCTGTAGAGATGTTTGTTACAGGGAGGATGTTTCATCAGTGTTAGCCTCAGGACCAGAGCAACCTGCTGTAGAGATGTTTGTTACAGGGAAGGTGTTTCATCAGTGTTAGCCTCAGTACCAGAGCAACCTGCTGTAGGGATGTTTGTTACAGGAGGATGTTTCATCAGTGTTAACCTCAGGACCAGAGCAACCTGCTGTAGAGATGTTTGTTACAGGGAAGGTGTTTCATCAGTGTTAGCCTCAGGACCAGAGCAACCTGCTGTAGAGATGTTTGTTACAGGAAGGTGTTTCATCAGTGTTAGCCTCAGGACCAGAGCAACCTGCTGTAGGGATGTTTGTTACAGGGAAGGTGTTTCATCAGTGTTAACCTCAGGACCAGAGCAACCTGCTGTAGAGATGTTTGTTACAGGGAAGGTGTTTCATCAGTGTTAGCCTCAGTACCAGAACAACCTGCTGTAGGGATGTTTGTTACAGGAGGATGTTTCATCAGTGTTAACCTCAGGACCAGAACAACCTGCTGTAGAGATGTTTGTTACAGGGAAGGTGTTTCATCAGTGTTAACCTCAGGACCAGAGCAACCTGCTGTAGAGATGTTTGTTACAGGAGGATGTTTCATCAGTGTTAGCCTCAGGACCAGAGCAACCTGCTGTAGGGATGTTTGTTACAGGAGGATGTTTCATCAGTGTTAACCTCAGGACCAGAACAACCTGCTGTAGAGATGTTTGTTACAGGGAAGGTGTTTCATCAGTGTTAGCCTCAGGACCAGGAACATCTCTAGACCCTAGTTGAAGGCTCTGAAGGAAAGTCTCTAGACCCTAGTTGAAGGCTCTAACGGAAAGTCTATAGACCCGAGTTAAAGGCTCTAAAGGAAAGTCTCTAGACCGTAGTTGAAGGCTCTGAAGGGAAGTCTCTAGACCCTAGTTGAAGGCTCTAAAGGAAAGTCTATAGACCCGAGTTGAAGGCTCCAAAGGACAAACTCCTAACGCTAGTCATAATTAAAATAGAGTGTGTGTGTGTGTCTTCAACTATGTTGTTAAATATTCTACTTCTCTTTCCCCCAACAGACCAAAGAGAAGGGAAAACGTCTCAGCCCACACACGATTGGAGGAGATAGACGTCAATCAAACTGGACGCCATCCTTTCCCTCCCACCCCTCATGGCGAGACCACCCCCAACCCACCAATAGGGCGAGTCCCATCCACTCCAACCCCCGCCACCACTCATCCGTCCGGACAATCCAATTGGTCCCCCTCACTCCACTTAACTCCTGCCCACTCTACGCTCCACCCCATCCACCCCCTCTGATTGGTCAAGATGGACAAGTTGACAGATGACATCCCCGGGTGCTACTACAACCGTACAGTGCAGTTCTTTTACGAACATAGTGGCAAGAACATCAGCGCCCACTGGCGTCCTCGGGACTACGTGGTGGTGAGCCTGGGCATGGGTGTGTCTGTCATCGTCATCCTGGCCAACATCCTGGTCATGGTGGCCATCTTCATCAACCGACGATTCCACTTCCCTATCTACTATCTGCTAGGTAGGGTGTGTGTGTCTGTCAATTAGCAGCTGCTCCCACTCATTTACCAAACTTACCAGAATTTTCAGAAGTTTTGGTCATTTTTAAATCTACAAAATCTTTGGTAAATTATACTTTCAAAACATTTTGTCATATTTATGTCATATTCTTTATATTTGTGGAAATTCCCTAAAATCCAGGAGTTTACTGGTTCATTTTAGAAAGTTACCAGTAATATTACCCCCTTAGCAACCCTACTAATGTTCTTGTCTACTATCCCCTAGGCAACCTGGCGGCAGCAGACCTGTTCTCAGGTATTGCCTACCTGCACCTGATGTTCCACACTGGGCCCTGGACCATCAAGCTGTCCAAGAACCAGTGGTTTGTACGCCAGGTAGGAGAGTCCAACACACACCCTAACTAACCCTGGACCCTCAATCTGTCCCAAGAACCAATGGCCAGTAAGCCAGGAGCACAAGACAAGTTCTTCCCATAGGATTAGTTGATGCAGAAATGGACTGGCCAAAGGGCAGTTTCTTTTCCACATAATTAGCATTATTTAGCTAGTGATGAGGTCCTTGAGGAAAAAATGGGCCGGCATGTCAGAAAAGCCTGGGCTGATTTCTGATCCTGGTCCGTCCCTGAGTTGATGCTTGCTAGGGCCCATGAATCGATTAATCCACATTTTTTTCTGTCAAACTGGGAAAACTTTTCCTGTCAAAGTACTGTAGGTTTGTGTGATTTATGCTTACTGGGTTATTATGAGCAAAAGGCCCACATAGTTGAAAAAAGGACCCTTGTGGCCGCTGTGGTCCAGCAGTTAGTGCCGGGTTCACCCGGCACACATGTACAGTCATTGCCAAAAGTTTTGAGAATGACACAAATATGAATTTTCACCAAGTCTGCTGCCTCAGTTTGTATGATGGCAATTTGCATACACTCCAGAATGTTATGAAGAGTGATCAGATGAATTGCAATTAATTGCGAAGTCCCTCTTTGCCATGCAAATGAACTGAATCCCCAAAAAACATTTCCACTGCATTTCAGCCCTGCCACAAAATGACCAGCTGACATCATGTCAGTGATTCTCTCGTTAACACAGGTGTGAGTGTTGACGAGGACAAGGCTGGAGATCCCTCTGTCATGCTGATTGAGTTCGAATAACAGACTGGAAGCTTCAAAAGGAGGGTGGTGCTTGGAATCATTGTTCTTCCTCTGTCAACCATGGTTACCTGCAAGGAAACACATGCCGTCATCATTGCTTTGCACAAAAGGGGCTTCACAGGCAAGGATATTTATGCCAGTAAGATTGCATCTAAATCAACCATTTATCGGATCATCAAGAACTTCAAGGAGAGCAGTTCAATTGTTGTGAAGAAGGCTTCAGGGCGCCCAAGAAAGTTCAGCAAGCGCCAGGACCGTCTCCTAAAGTTGATTCAGCTGCAGGAATGGCAGCATGCAGGTGTGAGTGCATCTGCACGCACAGTGAGGCGAAGACTTTTGGAGGATGGTCTGGTGTCAAGAAGGGCAGCAAAGAAGCCACTTCTCTCCAGGAAAAACATCAGGGACAGACTGATTTTCTGCAGAAGGTACAGGGATTAGACTGCTGAGGACTGGGGTAAAGTCATTTTCTCTGATGAATCCCCTTTCCGATTGTTTGGGGCATCCGGAAAAAAGCTTGTCCGGAGAAGACAAGGTGAGCGCTACCATCAGTCCTGTGTCATGCCAACAGTAAAGCATCCTGAGACCATTCATGTGTGGGGTTGCTTCTCAGCCAAAGGAGTGTGCTCACTCACAATTTTGCCTAAGAACACAGCCATGAATAAAGAATGGTACCAACACATCCTCCGAGAGCAACTTCTCCCAACCATCCAGGAACAGTTTAGTGACGAACAATGCCTTTTCCAGCATGATGGAGCACCTTGCCATAAGGCAAAAGTGATAACTAAGTGGCTCGGGGAGCAAAACATTGATATTTTGGGTCCATAGCCAGGAAACTCCCCAGACCTTAATCCCATTGAGAACTTGTGGTCAATCCTCAAGAGGCGGTGGACAAACAAAAACCCACAAATTCTGACAAACTCCAAGAATTCATCCTGCCATCAGTCAGGATGTGGCCCAGAAGTTAATTGACAGCATGCCAGGGCGGATTGCAGAGGTCTTGAAAAAGAAGGGCCAACACTGCAAATATTGACTCTTTGCATCAACTTCATGTAATTGTCAATAAAAGCCTTTGACACTTATGAAATGCTTGTAATTATAAATCATTATTCCATAGTAACATTTGACAAAAAAATCTAAAGACACTGAAGCAGCACACTTTGGAAATTAATATTTGTGTCATTCTCAAAACTTTTGGCCACGACTGTACAGCCAAGTTTACCAGTCAGCGTGGGTTGTAATCCACCCTCTGGTCTTCTGACTCTCCATCTCTCCTACCTTTCCTGTCTCCTCTCAACTGTCCTATCTCCATCAATACGTTAAAACCCTTCAAGTATAGATGAATTATTCCTCCCTCCAGACCCTGATCGACTCCAGTCTGACAGCATCGGTGTTGAACCTCCTGGCCATCGCCTTGGAGCGCCACCAGACCATCTTCACCATGCAGGTGTGTGTGTGTGTGTGTTGATATTACAGTAGAGGTATATCAGAGTGGTCGGGAGAAAGCAGTAGGAACATTTCCATCTGTTATGGACTAATAAAGTATATATCGTCTCAGCTCCACAGTAAGATGACCAACCGCCGCGTGGTGCTGCTCATCGCCGCTATCTGGGGCCTAGCCATCTTCATGGGCCTGGTTCCCACCATGGGCTGGCACTGTGTGTGTGACCTGGACAACTGCTCCACCATGGCCCCCATGTACCAACGCTCCTACCTGGTGTTCTGGGCTGTGCTCAACCTGTTCACCTTCTCTCTCATGGTGGCTGCCTACACCAGGATCTTTGTGTACGTCAGACACAAGAGCCAGAGGATGTCTCAGCACACCAGCCAGATACGACACAAGGAGACTGTGTTCAACCTGATGAAGACTGTGTCTATGATCCTGGGTGAGGAGGGACGGGGGGCACACACACACACACACACACACACACACACACACACACACACACACACACACACACACACACACACACACACACACACACACACACACACAGTTGAAGTCGGAAATGTACATACACCTTAGCCAAATACATTTAAACTCAGTTTTTCACAATTCCTGAAATTTAATCCTAGTAAAAATTCCCTGTGTTAGGTCAGTTAGGATCACCACTTTATTTTAAGAATGTGAAATGTCAGAATAATAGTAGAGAGAATGATTTATTTCAGCTTTTATTACTTTCATCACATCACAGAAGTTTACATACACTCAATTAGTATTTGGTAGCATTGCCTTTAAATGGTTTAACTTGGCTCACTTTTTTTTCTTCTTTTTTTTAATTTCACCTTTATTTAACCGGGTAGGCCAGTTGAGAACAAGTTCTCATTTACAACTGCAACCTGGCCAAGATAAAGCAAAGCAGTGCGACACAAACAACAACACGGAGTTACACATGGAATAAGAAACATACAGTCATTAACACAATAGAAAAGTCTATATACAGTGTGTGTAAATGAGATAAGATAAGGAAGGTAGGCAATAAATAGGACATAGTGGCGAAATAATTACAATTTAGTAAGTAAACACTGGAGTGATAATTGTGCAGAATATGAATGTGCAAGTAGAAGTACTGGTGTGCAAAGGAGCAAAAAAATAAATAACAGTATGGAAATGAGGTAGTTGGATGGGCTGTATGCAGTGATCTGTGAACTGCTCTGACAGCTGGTGCTTAAAGTTAGAGGGGGAGATATGAGTCTCCAGCTTCAGTGATTTTTGCAGTTCGTTCCAGTCATTGACAGCAGAGAACTGGAAGGAAAGGCGACCGAAGGAGGAATTGGCTTTGGGGGTGACCAGTGAAATATACTTGCTGGAGCGCGTACTACGGGTGGGTGCTGCTATGGTGACCAGTGAGCTGAGAAAAGGCGGGGCTTTACCTAGCAAAGACTTATAGATGACCTGGAGCCAGTGGGTAGCCTTCCACAAGCTTCCCACAATAAGTTGGGTGAATTTTGGCCCATTCCTCCTGACAGAGCTGGTGTAACTGAGTCAGGTTTGTAGGCCTCCTTGCTCACACACGCTTTTTCAGTTCTGCCCACACATTTTCTATAGGATTGAGGTCAGGGCTTTGTGATGGCCACTCAAATACCTTGACTTTGTTGTCCTTAAGCCATTTTGCCACAACTTTGGAAGTATGCTTGGGGTCATTGTCCATTTGGAAGACCCATTTGCGACCAAGCTTTAACTTCCTGACTGATGTCTCGAGATGTTGCTTCAATATATCCCCATAATTTTCCAACCTCATGACGCCATCTATTTTGTGAAGTGCACCAGTCCCTCCTGCAGCAAAGCACCCCCACAACATGATGCTGCCACCCCCGTGTTTCACGGTTGGGATGGTGTTCTTCGGCTTGCAAGCCTCCCCCTTTTTCCTCCAAACACAACAATGGTCATTATGGCCAAACAGTTCTATTTATGTTTCATCAGACCAGAGGTCATTTCTCCAAAAAGTATGATCTTTGTCCCCATGTGCAGTTGCAAACCCTAGTCTGGCTTTTTTATGGCGGTTTTGGAGCAGTGGCTTCTTCCTTGCGGAGCGGCCTTTCAGGTTGTGTCGATATAGGACTCGTTTTACTGTGGATATAGATACTTTTGTACCTGTTTCCTCCAGCATCTTCACAAGGTCCTTTGCTGTTGTTCTGGGATTGATTTGCACTTTTGGCACCAAAGTACGTTCATCTCTAGGAGACAGAACGCATCTCCTTCCTGAGCGGTATGACGGCTGCGTGGTCCCATGGTGTTTATACTTGCGTACTATTGTTTGCACAGATGAGGCATTTGTAAATTGCTCCCAAGGATGAACCAGACTTGTGGAGGTCTACGATATTTTTTTTTTAGGTCTTGGCTGATTTATTTTGATTTTCCCATGATGTCAAGCAAAGAGGCACTGAGTTTGAAGGTAAGCCTTGAAATACATCCACAGGTATAGTGGATTGACTCAAATTATTTCAATTAGCCTATCAGAAGCTTCTAAAGCCATGACATCATTTACTGGAAGCTGTTTAAAGGCACAGTCAACTAGTGTATGTAAACTTCTGACCCACTGGAATTGTGATACAGAGAATTATAAGTGAAATAATCTGTCTGTAAACAATTGTTGGAAAAATTACTTGTCATGTACAAAGTAGATATCCTAACAGACTTGCCAAAACTATAGTTTGTTAACAAGAAATTTGTGGAGTGGTTGAAAAACAAGTTTTAATGACTCCAACCTAAGTGTATGTAAACTTCTGACTTCAACTGTATATACATATACACACACACTCTCTCTCTCTCTCTGGCATTCAGGCACCTCTCTGGCTTGTCCTAACTCGTTTAACCAGACACTCTACTTCCCCCCCACATCCCTCACTCTCTCCCTCCCTTCCTCCTTCCTTCCTTCCTTCTCCTCTTTCCTGCTTCTCTCCCTCTTCCAAGCTTCTGCTCCAGCATTTTTAACTTCTGATTAAATTCCTCGAGAAGGAATTTGACGTCTCTGTTTCTCACATATAGGCTCATACGGAATCCTTGAATTTCTGGTTGTCTCTCTTTCTGGCATGGCAAGTGTGAGTGATCGAGGCTGTGTGTGTTTTGGGTTTTAGTGGATACCAGAAGTCCTCAGAGGATGGTAAAACAAAGAACATTCAGACAATTGGGGACATTTCGCCGGTCCTCACAAGGAAAAAAGCTAATTCAGGCTTCGGGGTTAGGTTTAGGGTTATATGTTAGGGAAAATAGGATTTTGAATGGGAATCAATTGTTTGGTCGCCACAAGGATAGGTAAACAAAAATGTGAGCGAGGAATGTCTGTGCATGTCCTGACAGGGAACAGCATAGTTAAACCACCTCGACACAAAAACACTCCTCCATTTCAACCTCCCCTTCCCTCTCTGTCACTGTGTGTGTGTGTGTGTGTGTGTGTGTGTGTGTGTGTGTGTGTGTGTGTGTGTGTACAGTATGAATTCCTGAGGCGTAAAATTGTGTAATTTAATATTATCATAATGAAATCAGATCTGTCCGACCAACCCCAAGTCACACACTGACAGTGGATACTGACTCTGTCTGTACACTATTCACTGACCAGCTGAATTTTTACATTTGTCTCTCTCTCCCCTCCTCTCTCTCCTTCCCCCCCCCCCCCCCTCCTCCCCCTCTCCTCTCCCTCCTCTCCTCCCCTTCCTCTCTCTCTCTCTCTCCTCCCCCTCCCCTCCCCCCCTTTCCTCCAGGTTGTTTTGTGATCTGCTGGACCCCGGGCCTGGTGTTGTTGATGTTGGATGGTCTGGGCTGTGAATCGTGCCAGGTGCTGCGTTATGAGAAGTACTGTCTGGTCCTGGCTGAGTGTAACTCCCTGGTCAACCCCATCATCTACAGCTTCAGAGACACGGACATGTTACAGACCTTCAAGAGGATCCTCTGCTGCCTGTGTCGCCGCGGCGGCGCCGGCCACAGAGACACGCTGTCCGGCATGCGCTGCAACACCCTGGAGCAAGAGGTACTCTCTGAGAGCAACGGCAACAATCACCACGACAACCACAACGACGACAACAATCATATAAGTCCCCACGGCGACCACTCGGACACAGACGATTAGACGAGGACCGTTGACATATATAGGTGACAGACGTACGATGACGACGTAACAAGCAGTTACACCGTAAAAATGTCAACATTGACAGGGTGCTATAGCAACGTTCAATACCATGCCCACTCAGACGACTAGCTAACAGTCCTGTGACAACAACGTAGCTACACGGTCACAATGACATCAACTACACCGTAACAACAACGTTATGGCCTCCAAACTATACCATAGCAACCCCCATGCACTGACACACCACTATAAACCACTACAACTTAACAAAACATTTAAAAAATAACTACAATGGACAAAAGACCACAAAAATGACTACTACCACGTAACAAAATACCATGGCAACACCTACAACAACGACAATGTAACACAATGCCACGACAACACCTACAATAACGTCAACAAAATACCATGACAACACTTAAAATAAGTACAACGTAACACAATACCATGGCAACACCTACAACAATGACAATGTAACACAATACCATGGCAACACCTACAACAACGACAATGTAACACAATACCACGACAACACCTACAATAACGTCAACATAACAAAATACCATGACAACACTTAAAATAAGTACAACGTAACACAATACAACAACAACACCTACAATAACGACAACGTTACACAATACCACTAAAACGCCTACAACGACAGAATTACAGTGCAACAACTACCATAACAATGTCACAAAATAGCCCTACAACAACCAGGCCTCGACGACAACCACCTCCTGATTCAGAGGGGTTGGGTTAAATGCGGAAGACGCATTCGGTTGGAGGCATTCAGTTGTACAGCTGACGAGGTATCTCCCGCTCCCTTTACAAGCAAACAGAGAATATGCCGTGTTTGAGTGTTTGTAGGCTCGTTGTTATAATACTGTATGTTGCGCTAGCTTGTATTGTACACTGTAACATACCAGCCATATCAGTCTCTGTTCTAATCAATATAGAACCATATGAATAGTTAATCATGCAGATGTTATTGTTTGGAAACTAACGGTAGATGTACTGTTTGGAGAAGGGACTGCGTGTTATTAGAAACTAGATGTGGGGGCAGTCTACGTGCTGTTTGGAAAAAGAGACCTGATCAAACATAATGTTGTGAGTGGATTGAGAGGGATGGGGCTGATTTCTACTCTGTTAACATGGTGCTGGGCAGCTTCTAATGCAGATGCACTGTCCCAATCTGTGTGTCTAGAGAGAAAGAGACGTTCTGCAACGCCAAGACTTGAATGAGTCCGGTTGAGTAAGGCCAGCCCCTGCAGTGAATGTTTTGGTCTTCACCTGGGTCCATACTGGACTCTGATGCAACTCTTTTCCATACAGACTTTCTGAGTACTGACAATGTCTCTATAACGTTGTTGGAAGGCTGACTGCCACCTGTATCGACATTCCATACAGACTTTCTATATAGTGACAATGTCTCTATAACGTTGTTGGAAGGTTGTCTGTCACCCTGGACAGCCTGGTGGGATGTAAACCAGATGTTAAAGTGGTTAAAACGGGTCTGACTATTTGTCATGCTTCCTGTGACCTGTAGCTATGGCATGTGTGTATACATACACACACACACACACAAACAAACAAACACACGGCTGACTCATCACTGTGTCGTTGCTCTCTGTGTGTGTTTACAGTACCCCACACAAACACCAGTTAAACGTTTACACATCCTGTCAGTGATGTCACTAATGGAGAACGAACAAACGGCACAATACAGGAGGGAGGGGAAACATTTCAGTGTCGCACGCTATTCTGCACTAACTCTGGTGACAGTGAAATATGTTCCCCTCGTACTTACCCCACCCATGACACGGACTGTAATTCTTCACACACACACACACACACACACACACACACACACACACACACACACACACACACACACACACACACACACACACACACACACACACACACACACACACACACACAAACAAACACACACACACACACACACACACACACACACACACACACACACACACACACACACACACACACACACACACACACACACACACACACACACACACACACACACACACACACACACACAAAAAAGTGTGATATACATTAGCGCCCCCCAGTGGTTAAGTGAAAGCAAGTCCTCTTCTACACTCCTGGGCCACGTCCCAATTGTCTCTTCTTCCTCCCAAAGTGTGCACTCGTTCACTTCCCTTCACTGATTTGAAAGGAAATGACTGGTATTAGAAATATGGTGGGAACTCCCTCTAGCCCATGCCTCCACCAATCCAATGCTGTCAGATGTGTGGAATGTCATGAACGAGTGCACCCTTCAGGAGAAAGGAGATTATTGGGACGGACCCCAACTCTCACCATTACTGGCTGAAATCATCTCTGAAAAGGGAAAATGTTCATACCTGAGAAACTATAAAAGGGAAATGCTGGTTATGAATATTCGAAATATTTAGATTTTTTTTTATAAATATGCCTGTTAATATGCATTATTTTCATAAGCACGTATGAAAACATATTTTAAAAAATTGCAAAAAATGTAATAATACTCCATTTAACAGAGAAACAGTTTTTTTTCTCTTTCATTTAAAAAAATCTGTTACTGTTTTTTAGTTTTATTTTTGTACCAAAACATCGGAAAATAAAGCCAGAAAAATGAATACATTCCTTATCTGTGTCTGTCTGCCTGATCGCTTGGTTATGCCTGGCGGCATCGTGCAGCTGGGTGCGGCCATCGCTTGATCATGTCTGTCTTTTATGATGCTGCTAGGAACGAGAATAAGGACACAAACTAGAAGCTAAACATATTAGTCAATTAGCAGACGCTCTTATCCAGAGCCATTTACAGGAGCAGTTAGGGTCAAAGTGCCTTGCTCAAGGGCACGTTGACAGATTCTTCACCTAGTAGTCTCGGGGATTCAAACTAGCAACCATTTCGGTTACTGGCCCAACACGCTTAACCTCTTGGCTACCTGCCACCCACAGAAATGGCTAAATAAATAGGTTGTGGGTTATAGTTGGGTTTTATTTAGGTTATAGCTTGGTTGTATTGTGTCTCCTATCTGTATGCGCTGTGATCAAGTTTATTGCTGTGCTAGTCATGGAGAGAAGCAGGTATGATATCTGTACGCGCTGTGATCCAGTTTATTGCTGTGCTTGTCAGAGATAAAAGCAGGTATGATATCTGTACGCTCTGTGATCCAGCTTATTGCTGTGCTTGTCAGAGAGAGAAGCAGGGATGATATCTGTACGCTCTGTGATCCAGCTTATTGCTGTGCTTGTCAGAGAGAGAAGCAGGGATGATATCTGTACGTGCTGTGATCCAGTTTATTGCTGTGCTTGTCAGAGAGAGAAGCAGGGATGATATCTGTACGTGCTGTGATCCAGTTTATTGCTGTGCTTGTCAGAGAGAGAAGCAGGGATGATATCTGTACGTGCTGTGATCCAGTTTATTGCTGTGCTGGTCATGGAGAGAGAGAAGCAGAGATGACGCTACTGAACACCTAACTCTGTGAAAGACACCACACTGTATTTCTCTCTTTCTTCATCTGTCTCTCTCTCCCTCTCTCCGATCGCTGAACCTTACTAACTCCCTCTCTTTCTCCTTTCATTCCTTCTCTCCTCGTCCTCCACCTAATCCCCTTCATCCTGCCTCTCCATCCCTCTCCAGACGTCTGAGAATCGTGATGTGGAGCTGGTGGAGAAGACCAGGGGAGCTCCTCTCATCCTGAAGGGAACAGAGGACATGATGACGTCCACAGAGAGCTGACACACACACACACATTGTGTGTGATTATTTTGGGGGGAATTTCTGAATCATGCTAAATGTTTTTATTGTATAGATGTGATTTTTAGTTATGTTGATGTAAAATGTTGTTTGTATGACTGATGATACTGTATGTTACAGAAACATGACCAATAACTACAGTTACCGCACTGACCTTTCTGTTTTCATTGTTCCATATCCACTCCTCAGAGATGTTGTCTACCTAACCTTGTGTTCATTTCGCCAGCCAGCCAGCTCAGTAGAAAAGCCATCATTACAATCAGAACTGTATATTTATGACTTTTTATTTTCAATTTGACATTTTATTTATGCATTTTTTGTTGTTGATCTTACGGGAATAGTCTGCGCTGAGTGTATACAGTGATGGGGAGAGGTGTGTGTACTGCACAACATGTTAGGTGAGTTTTAAGAAGGGGGGGGGGTATTTGTAAAGACATTTTACTGTTATTAAATGTATTGTTAGGTTCTGAACAGAGTAAAAACTCAAACGGACGACTAGAAAAAACTCGAACCAAGTTTATTCCCCCCACTGGATGCCTCCGCTGCAAGCACATTTTACACATGATCAAACATGCCTTTATATGTCAAGAGGAGATCAGGGTGCATCTTCTCAGAACTGCCATCTGTTGCCCAATACTGCCTATATGTTGCGTCGGTGTGTTGGCGTTCGAGCCGTCTGCCAGCAGTTCCTCTTTTATCCGGTGACTTCTTCTCCATGTGTATCAGTGACCTCCTGTTCACCTTACTCAGCTGACCAGGGTCATATACTCGGTGCCCCTTTTCTCTCACAGTAACCTTCACTTCCTCTTGACCCTTCCTTGACCCCTAACATATAGATTCCTTGTAAAGTCATCAATGAAGTTATAGTATGGTAACATGAAGAAGTGTATTTCAAGCTGGTGTCAGAGCCGAGAATGAATGAATAGACTATAGACCAGTCTGTATTGTAGACTGATGTGCTCTGGTTGTTTCTGTGACCTCACAATCAGTTTCATGTTCAGAAATGATGGAAACCGCTTCTATTAAAGAGACCCTACAACACTTCTGACTGTCCGTCCATCTGTCTCTCTGTTACTGTCTGTCCACCTGTCTCTCTCTCTCTGACTCAGTCCACCTGTCTCTCTCTCTGACTCAGTCCACCTGTCTCTCTCTCTCTGACTCAGTCCACCTGTCTCTCTCTCTCTGACTCAGTCCACCTGTCTCTCTCTCTGACTCAGTCCACCTGTCTCTCTCTGACTCAGTCCACCTGTCTCTCTCTCTGACTCAGTCCACCTGTCTCTCTCTCTCTGACTCAGTCCACCTGTCTCTCTCTTTGACTGTCTGTCCACTGTCTCTCTCTCTGACTCAGTCCACCTGTCTCTCTCTCTGACTCAGTCCACCTGTCTCTCTCTCTCTGACTCAGTCCACCTGTCTTTCTCTCTCTGACTCAGTCCACCTGTCTCTCTCTTTGACTGTCTGTCCACTGTCTCTCTCTCTGACTCAGTCCACCTGTCTCTCGCTGACTGTCCGTCCACCTGTCTCTCGCTGACTGTCCGTCCACCTGTCTCTCGCTGACTGTCCGTCCACCTGTCTCTCTCTGACTCTGTAGTGAACGAGTGCACCTTTAAGGAGAAAGGAGAGATTATTCTCACCATTACTGGCTGAAATCATCTCTGAAAAGGGAAAATGTTTCTAACTGAGAAACTATAAAAGGTTAATGCTGGTTATGAATATTCTAAATATTTAGATATGACTGTTAATATGCATTATTATCATAAGCACATATGAAAACATTTTTCCCCATAAAAAATAATTTCCCCCCAAAATAAAAAAAATACAACATTTTAGAGAAACTTTTTTTTTTCTTTCATTTAAAAATCTTACTGATTTTGTTTTATTTTTGTACCAAAATATCTCTGAAAATAAAGCCAGAAAAATGAATATATTTCTAATCTGTGTCTGTCTGCCTGATCGCTTGGTTATGCCTGGAGGCATCGTGCAGCTGGGTGCGGCCATCGCTTGATCATGTCTGTCTTTATGATGCTGCAAGGAATGAGAATAAGGACACAAACTAGAAGCTAAACACTCTCTGTGTCTGTCCATCTTTACATTTTTTAACTAGGCAAGTCAGTGAAGAACAAATTCTTATTTACAATGATGGCCGACTCTGTCTCTCTGTCCACTTATCTGTCTCTTTCCACTTGTCTCTCTGTCTGTCCATCTGTCTCTGTCTGTCCACCTGTCTCTCTCTCTGTCTGTCCATCTGATTTTCTCTGTCCTGTCTGCTTGTCTGTCTGACTGCCTGTCCATCCATCCATCTGTCTCTCTGTCCAGGGCCTAGGTCAGGTTTAAAGTAAGGGGTTAACATTTGCCAGGGATAATCTCTCTTTGGGAGGTGATTCCTTCTTGATATTAACCAGAGAGAATATATTTTTGGCTGGTGGTGGAAAAGGTGATTCCTTCTTGGTGTTAATCAGAGAGAATATCTTTTTGGTTGGTGGAGGTGATTCCTTCTTGGTGTTAATCAGAGAGAATATCTTTTTGGTTGGTGGAGGTGACTCCTTGGTGTTAACCAGAGAGAATATCTTTTTGGTTGGTGGAGGTGATTCCTTCTTGGTGTTAACCAGAGAGAATATATTTTTGGTTGGTGGAGGTGATTCCTTCTTGGTGTTAACCAGAGAGAATATCTTTTTGGTTGGTGGAGGTGATTCCTTCTTGGTGTTAAGCAGAGAGAATATCTTTTTGGTTGGTGGAGGTGACTCCTTGGTGTTAACCAGAGAGAATATCTTTTTGGTTGGTGGAGGTGATTCCTTCTTGGTGTTAAGCAGAGAGAATATCTTTTTGGTTGGTGGAGGTGACTCCTTGGTGTTAACCAGAGAGAATATCTTTTTGGTTGGTGGAGGTGATTCCTTCTTGGTGTTAAGCAGAGAGAATATCTTTTTGGTTGGTGGAGGTGATTCCTTCTTGGTGTTAATCAGAGAGAATATCTTTTTGGTTGGTGGAGGTGATTCCTTCTTGGTGTTAATCAGAGAGAATATCTTTTTGGTTGGTGGAGGTGATTCCTTCTTGGTGTTAACCAGAGAGAATATCTTTTTGGTTGGTGGAGGTGATTCCTTCTTGGTGTTAAGCAGAGAGAATATCTTTTTGGTTGGTGGAGGTGACTCCTTGGTGTTAACCAGAGAGAATATCTTTTTGGTTGGTGGAGGTGATTCCTTCTTGGTGTTAATCAGAGAGAATATCTTTTTGGTTGGTGGAGGTGATTCCTTCTTGGTGTTAATCAGAGAGAATATCTTTTTGGTTGGTGGAGGTGACTCCTTGGTGTTAACCAGAGAGAATATCTTTTTGGTTGGTGGAGGTGATTCCTTCTTGGTGTTAACCAGAGAGAATATCTTTTTGGTTGGTGGAGGTGACTCCTTGGTGTTAACCAGAGAGAATATATTTTTGGTTGGTGGAGGTGATTCCTTCTTGGTGTTAAGCAGAGAGAATATCTTTTTGGTTGGTGGAGGTGACTCCTTGGTGTTAACCAGAGAGAATATCTTTTTGGTTGGTGGAGGTGATTCCTTCTTGGTGTTAACCAGAGAGAATATCTTTTTGGTTGGTGGAGGTGACTCCTTCTTGGTGTTAAGCAGAGAGAATATCTTTTTGGTTGGTGGAGGTGACTCCTTGGTGTTAACCAGAGAGAATATCTTTTTGGTTGGTGGAGGTGACTCCTTCTTGGTGTTAACCAGAGAGAATATCTTCTGTTCTCCTTTCTTCCTCTTACCCAGCGAAAGACTCTTCGGTGACACGGACTCCTTCCTAGAGTTACCCAATGACAGCCTCTTGATTGACAGCGACTCCTTCCTCTTCCCGGCCACTGAAAACGTATTATTGGGAGTAAGGACCTCCCTCTTCAGGTTATCCACTGACAGTTTGTCCAGAGTAGGAAGAATGATGCTTCTCTTCTGTTTCTTACTGGATAGTGCCTCTTTCAGTTCACTCCAGGTCAACACTGAGTCCTGTTTCTTCTTTCTCCCCCCGAATACAGTCTTCTTAGAGGAGGAGCCCCCCATAGCAGACAGGGGGAGAGGAGGGGGAGGAAGAGAGCAGAGGTTCTTGTGTACTGATCTGGAATGACATAATAGCAAACGGTTCATTAATACTAAATTCAAATGACCCAAAACAGACATAATGCGAGACTACTAATTTGCATGTACACACACACACACACACACACACACACACACACACACCTAAACAAACAGCTGAACTTGGACATGAAACAAACATTGGGAAAGACATATACACTTAGACATGGTAAACAAAACCAACATACAAATAAACTTTCAAAACATCTCTCTCTCTCTCACACACATATATACTCACTGTAGTTGTGTGTCGTGTCAGTCTGCTGTCTGTCAAGTCTTCAGGTCTCCTCTGTGTCTCAGTCAAAATGCTGTATGACAGTAACACACCTGTTCTTCCCCGAGTCAGGACTAAGATCAGATCGAGGATCAGATTCTAACCCACCTGTTACATTACTGATCAGAAGCTGTCAAGTAACTTTAGTGTTGTCATCACCAGACAGGTTTGACAGGTTACACTGCATTCTAGCTGACTGTTCATCTTTGTGTGCATTCTAAAAAGGGGGGGTTAGAAAACACCTTCAGGCCACACTTGAACGTCTTCAACCAGATAGAAAGAATGGAAGAATGATGGACTTGTATATTTTAATAACTGACCTTTTTCCACCAACAAATCGAACAAACAAATCAGCCCCCCCTGAAATCCCCCCCCAAAATGTGCCCATCCCTGCTGATATAGAATCACTCTCCTCCCTCCTCCCACTCCTCAATCAATCACATTTATTTATAAAGCCCTTTTTACATGAACAGATGTCAATATGCTTATACAGAAACCCAGCCAAAAACCCCAAACAGAAGCAAGGTGACTAGGAAAAACTCCTAGGAAGGAACCTAGGAGGAAACCTACTGAGGAACCAGGCTCTGAGGGGTGGCCAGTCCTCTTCTGACTGTGCCGGGTTGAGATTATAAGAGTACATGGACATTAAGGCCAGATCATTCTTCAAGATGTTAAAACGTTCATAGATGACCAGCAGGGTCCAATAATAATCAAAGTGGTTATAGAGGGTGCAACAGGTCAGCACCTCAGGAGTTAACCCCCTAGAGGCGATTGACGCAACGGTGTTACATAGAAAAATCCCAATCAAAATCCGTCAATTTAAGGTAGAGATCAGTTTTTTTTTCATTAGATGTGTCTCAATCCACCACATCCAACAGTGTCTCATTTCCAAGTCTGCGGTGAAAGGTGGCAGAGCGGTGTTCGTCAGACCATGAGACATCCCGAAAATCAGTCTTCTCACGAAAATGTCTAACGTCCGAGACTCACGAACAGGATGGTGTTCCCTCCGTTTTGCTCTATGACCCCCATAAGTGCCACGGGACTCATCTGAAGGGAACGGGACTCATCTGAAGGGAACGGGACTCATCTGAAGGGAACGGTTTTAAAAAATGAATGTAAGTATGGAGGTAGTTTTGAGCCTACCCAAATAAGGGGTTAAATATGTGTAAAAAACAACAAAAATATTTCATGAGCTTTCTTGTATCTCCTAGATTTAGGACAGACACTTTAAAACCTTGTTTCTTTTGATTTATTTTTGGACTGTCCTTTTTGCCATTTGTGAATGTGTTATTCAATGCTTTTCTCTGTGCTATAGTAGTAAAGGCCAAATGCTATATTTAATCAAATATTTGTTTTATATATTTTTGTTGATGCCTAAAGGGGTCCTAAAATTCTAAATCAAAAAGCTAAATGATCCATAGTATGACCATCTTAAAACAATTCCAGATGTCAGATTAGCATCTGCTCATTACAACATCCAGTGACTGTCCAAAGACTGGTTCCTCACTCAAAGCTGAATGATATAAGTTGAGACTTCGACTTAGCGTTATTTATTTTTATCCGCGCGCCTTCAAAAGGGTGGGCAGCACCGCCAGTTGCCCATCTCTGATTTACGTCATCATCATCTTCATATCAGTAATACATCATTATTGAATCATCTTGGCATCATCATATTATTATTTGGAGTGGCTGACAACACAATAGAACAACATTAAGGTCACACACAGTACAATGACCGGCCCAGCCTCTAGGCCCGGCTGATTAGCACTTGGCAATATAGTGAGTCAGACGGAGCTAAACTCTCCCTGGTTGTGAATCGGATCACACGGTTTGTATTCTGAGAGAGCCAAACTCTCCCTGGTTGTGAATCGGATCACACGGTTTGTATTCTGAGAGAGCCAAACTCTCCCTGGTTGTGAATCGGATCACACGGTTTGTATTCTGAGAGAGCCAAACTCTCCCTGGTTGTGAATCGGATCACACGGTTTGTATTCTGAGAGAGCCAAACTCTCCCACTTTGGGAGTCTTGAATGCTGGATATCTAGGCTCAGTGAACAACGGCATGTTGAGTATCGTGTACAGATGGGTCAGAATGTCTGAGGAGACACCGTAGAAGGACAGAGGGCCAGCCAGAAACACCCTCACACACTTGGAGGTGGGGATGATCGCCACACTTGGAGGTGGGGATGATCGCCACACTTGGAGGTGGGGATGATCGCCACACTTGGAGGTGGGGATGATCGCCACACTTGGAGGTGGGGATGATCGCCACACTTGGAGGTGGGGATGATCGCCACACTTGGAGGTGGGGATGATCGCCACACTTGGAGGTGGGGATGATCGCCACACTTGGAGGTGGGGATGATCGCCACACTTGGAGGTGGGGATGATCGCCACATTGAGGTGGATGTTATTTATCTGTCTTGAAAAATTGCAGCTGTCGTCGTAACAGGAGAGATAATAATCAAAAGATGTTCTCTTTGGTCCCCTCAGCCTGCCAGTATAAACAGCCTCCAGACAGGCCCTGGGTACAGCACACATCCTCGGTCTGTTTTCTGTGAACGTCACCCCAATAGAAAAGGCGCCGGTCCCCTCAACCTGCCAGTATAAACAGCCTCCAGACAGGCCCTGGGTACAGCGCACATCCTGGGAGTAGTGGAAGTCGTTGAAGTTTACTATCCCTGGAATCTGTCTCCACTCTAATCTCTTGTTCTCCTCAGACACTGGCTATGCAACCAGGGTCCATGGTGAGCTCACAAGCAGCTACAGAAAAAAACACACAGGAATGAGCATAGGAAACTCTACAACAAAGGTGTAGTCATCTGTCAGATGTTTTGCATACTGATGGTGATTCAAATGTGCAATAACATGTTGGGGCTGGACAGGTTCCTGTACATCATATTCAGATTTGTATTCAGACTCACATTTTCTCATGCCTGGTTTTGATCCTGTTTTCTCCACCATGTTCCACACTATAGGAGAGGCAGAAGAACAGACAGACTGAGCGAGAGACAGACTGAGCGAGAGACAGACTGAGCGAGAGACAGACTGAGAGAGAGACAGACAGAGAGAGACAGACTGAGAGAGACAGACAGACAGACAGACTGAGAAACAGACAGAGACAGACAGACAGACAGACTCAGTCTGTCTAACAGACTTCATTGTGCTGTTCACACAGTTCTTCCAGTCATTGTTGTCATTTGTTCAGCGGTATTCAAAGTGGGGAAATCTACTTCCTCCAGTCTACAACGTGGCTCCTCCTCCTACACTAACTTGTCAGGTAGGGCCGATTGAACCTGATTACAGTGGAGACTACCTTGATGATTTCACTATATAAAATAGGGTCTTGAAAGCCCAATGAGCAATGAGGTGTTAACAGAAGCAACATTTTCCATTTACCTGAGTTTCTTCAGTCCAGCAGAGAGCAGCTTCACTCAGGAGTCCCCTGGGTGATTGAAGCTCAGGTCCAGTTCTCTCAGGTAGGACGGGTTTGACCTCAGAGCTGAGGCCAGAGAAGCACAGCCTTCCTCTGTGACCAGACAGCCTGCAGAGAGCAGTTGGCATTGGAAACCTGCAAGGCACAGCGAGGGTCCCCTCAGTGCAGCAGAGAGTCGCTCCACTCCTGAATCCCCCAAGTCGTTGTCTCTCAGGTCCAGCTCTCTCAAGGTTGAGTTTGAACACAGGACAGAGGCCAGGGACTCACAGGATATCTCAGATAGATTACACTGCCTCAGTCTAAGAGAAGAACGAGGGAGAGAGGCTAGGGACTCACAGGATATCTCAGATAGATTACACTGCCTCAGTCTAAGAGAGGAATGAGGGAGAGAGTTGGGGAATGGAGTTAGTGAGAGAAAGTTTGAAATAAGATTTTGGTCCCAAATTCATACAAAGAATACAGAATATAAAATAAAACTATATATACCACACACATACATTTATTTTATTCATATTTTTTTAACAGCGTTTTACTATCATAATTTGTCACCCCAGTTTCTGTATCTGACAGTGTGGATCCTCCAGTCCAGCAGAGAGCCGCTTCAGTCCCATGTCGCCCAGGGTGTTGCAGCTCAGATGCAGTTCATCCAGCTGGGAGGCTGCTAGAGCAGGGGCCAGACTTCCACAGAAAGTGGCCTCACAATGGACAAGTCTGGTGTGAGAGAATATCGAATTGAATGGGCTGTAGGGATTGGCATTATTCGAAACACTTGTGATAAATATCCCACCTCAGTATCTTCAGTTTACAGTGTGGACTCATAAGCCCAGTGGACTTCCTCTCCACCCCGGTGTCTGTCAGTTTGTTGTAGCTGAGATCCAGTTCTGTCAGACGGCTGTTCTCCGACACCAGAGATGAGCCTAACGTATCATAGCAGTCCTCTTTGAGAACGCATCCCACAAACCTAGGAATACCAACAAAAAATGTGCAATTTCCAATGCAAATTATTGGGTAATTTATGCATATAATTCTATGATTAAATTTCCTCACTTACTTAGAATTACTTCACAGGTGGGTTTAAACAGATCAGATTAGAATCATGTGAATGAATGCAAAACAAAAAACACTTCCAAGGTAATAGAACACGTCAACTGCAGCCCTCCTACCACAAACTATTCTGCTTCATTTGGGTTTTAAAATGGTGCCTTATTACTTTGCAGACATTGGCCTGGACTTGGCTTGTATGTAATCATGGCATTCTTGGAAATGCTTGCAAAGCAAACCGATGATAAATAACATCTGAACTTCCATAGCCTTCCTGCCGGGACCAGTATTTTCTCATGTTAAATTCACCCAGCGCCTCCTCTGACATCAGCAGCATGTAGGCCAGCGCTGAACCCTGACCAGGGGTCAACTTCCTCTCAGTCTGACTTTGAATTTCCTCCACCGGCGAGTTATTGTTCAACTCCATCAAACAGAGAAGGAGATTGATACACTGCTCCGAGGAGTACTGCTTCAAAACGTCTAAAAAATCTGGTTGCCATGGTTGCCAGGTGAGAGCTTATCCTTGAGGTACTGGATTGTCTTCTGGATGCTCTCTGTGTCTCCCTCTGTCTGGAGCTGTAGGCTTTTCAAGAGGATCTGATTGGACTCCAGTGAGATGCCCAGAAGGAAGCGGAGGAAGAGGTCGAGATGACCGGTCTCGCTCTTCAACGCTTCGTCCACAGCACTCCTCTGCAAGTCAAACAATGTTCTCTGAGAACCTTCAGGTTGAGGGAGGATGTCTTCCTCATCAAGAGGAACCGGTAACCTCGTATGTCTTGAAATGAACGAGGTTCACATTTTCAGTTACATAAATGTAGGAAACGTAGAGTGCAGCGAAGAACTCTTGAACGGTGAGATGCACAAAGCTGTATGTCTTTGTTCTAAACATTGGGTCCTCCTCTCTGAAGATCTCTGCACATCCCTGAGAGCAAGAAGGCTTCGTTGACATCAATGCCACACTCTCTCAGATCGTCTTCAGCAACACCAGATTGCTCTTTTCCAAGTTTTGGAAGGCTAGTTTTCCAAGCTTCAGAATAATCTGTACAAATCAAATCCAATGTATTGGTCACATACACATGTTTAGCAGATGTTATTCCAGGTGTAGCGAAATGCTTGTGCTTCTAGCTCCGACAGTGTAGTAATATTTAACAAGTAATATCTAA
Organism: Salmo salar; assembly: GCF_965601325.2. Taxonomy (NCBI): domain Eukaryota; kingdom Metazoa; phylum Chordata; class Actinopteri; order Salmoniformes; family Salmonidae; genus Salmo; species Salmo salar. The sequence goes on along the minus strand of NC_138292.1, from coordinate 77,619,223 downwards.
CAGTTTCACAACATATACCCAAAATGCACGTAAATCTAAGTAAGGAATGGATAAGAATATATATATACATATGTCAGAGCGGCATTGGACTAAGATACAGTGGCATAGTATAGAATACAGTATATACATATGAAATGGGTGATGTAATATTTACACACAATTAAAGTGACTAAGATACCGTAGAATAGTACAGAGTACAGTTTACACATATGAGATGAGTAATGCAAGATACGTAAACATTATTAAAGTGGCTAGTGTTTAATTTCCTTAAAGTGGACAGTGATTCCTAATCTATCTCTATAGGCAGCAGCCTCTGATGTGTTGTAGATGGCTGTTTAACAGTCTGATGGCTTTGAGATAGAAGCTGTTTTTCAGTCTCTCGGTCCCAGCTTTGATGCACCTGTACTGACCTTGCCTTCTGGATGATAGCGGGGTAAACAGGCAGTGGCTCGGGTGGTTGATGTCCTTGATGATCTTTTTGGCCTTCCTATGGAGGGTGGAGATTTGCCACCGGTAATGCGTTGGGCAGACTGCACCACCCTCTGGAGAGCTTTGCGGTTGTGGGCGGTGTTGTTGCCGTATCAGGCGGTGATACAGCCCGACAGGATGCTCTCAATTGTGCATCTGTAAAAGTTTGTGAGAGTTTTAGGTGTTAAGACAATTTCTTTAGCCTCCTGAGGTTGAAGAGACACTGTTGCCCCTTGTTCACCACACTGTCTCTGTGGGTGGACCATTTCAGTTAGTCAGTGATGTGTATGCCGAGGAACTTGAAGCTTTCCACCTTCTCCACTGTGGTCCCAACGATGTGGATAAGGGGGTGCTCCCTCTGCTGTTTCCTGAAGTCCACGATCATCTGCTTAGTTTTGTTGACGTTGAGTGAGATGTTATGTTCCTGGCACCACACTCCCAGAGCCCTCACCTCCTCCCTGTAGGCTGTCTCATCGTTGTTGGTAATCAAGCCTACTACTGTTGTGTCGTCTGCAAACTTGATGATTGAATTTGAGGCGTGCTTGGCCACGCAGTCACGGGTGAACAGGGAGTACAGGAGAGGGCTGAGCACACACCCTTGTGGGGCCCCAGGGTTAAGGATCAGCGAAGAAGTGTTGTTTCCTCCTTCACCACCTGGGGGCAACCCGTCAGGAAGTCCAGGACCCAGTTGCACAGGGCGAGGTTCAGACCCATGGCCTCGTGCTTGATGATGAGCTTGGAGGGTACTATGGTGTTGAATGCTGAGCTATAGTCAATGAACAGCATTCTTACATAGGTATTCCTCTTGTCCAGATGGGACAGAGCAGTGTGCAGTGTGGTGGCGATTGCATCGTCTGTGGATCTATTGGGCGGAAAGCAAATTGAAGTGGGTCTCGGGTGGCAGGTAAGGTGGAGGTGATATGATCCTTGACTAGTCTCTCAAAACACTTCATGATGACAGAGGTGAGTGCAACGGGCGATAGTCATTTAGTTCAATTACCTTTGCTTTCTTAGGTACAGGGACAATGGTGGCCATCTTGAAGCATGTGGGGACAACAGACTGACCGATAACAAAGTGACAGATTACGAGGATCTGATTCATTTTTCTCGTGATACTTCATGTTTGTCAGAGTGAGAAGGAAGCGAATGTACATCTCAGTCAGAGTTTTAGGGACTTCTTCAGAACATGTTCCTAAGAACCATGGCAGTAATCCAACAGAAGACTGGAATGTGACACATGATGAAGAGACTCCTCTATGTCTTCATGTGTGAGATGATTTTGCTGGACAGGTTTTCATCATCACTGAATCTCTTCTTGAAGTATTCTTCTTTCTGTGGGTCTTTCAGATTCCCCTTGATGAGGTTTGTCAGCAGCACGTCCACTGATGTTGTGTTGGTTACATTAGACAACCTCTTGTTGTCATGGAAATCCAGTGGAAGTTGACTTTCATCCAGACCATCCAAGATGAACATGACTTTACCGTCGGCCACCTTCTTTGTGTCCTTCATATTTAAAAGTTCAGGGTGGAAGTCACTCAGGAGCTCCAACAGACTGTACTGGTTAACTTTGTTACGAATGGAATAGAACGGAAGGGTGAAGACTATCTACATCCTGATTGGCTTTTCCTTCTGCCCAGTCAAGGATGAACTTCTGCACTGAGACTGATTCTCCGATGCCAGCGATACCCTTCGTCAGCACAGTTCTGACGGATGCCTCTTCAATCAAATCAATCAAATTTATTTTTATATAGCCCTTCGTACATCAGCTGATATCTCAAAGTGCTGTACAGAAACACAGCCTAAAACCCCAAACAGCAAGCAAAGCATGTGAAAGAAGCACGGTGGCTAGGGAAAACTCCCTAGGAAAAACTCCCTAGAAAGGCCAAAAACCTAGGAAGAAACCTAGAGAGGAACCAGGCTATGAGGGGTGGCCAGTCCTCTTCTGGCTGTGCAGGGTGGATATTATAACAGAACATGGTCAAGATGTTAAAATGTTCATAAATGACCAGCATGGTCAAATAATAATAATCATAGTAGTTGTCGAGGGTGCAACAAGCACGTCCGGTGAACAGGTCAGGGTTCCATAGCCGCAGGCAGAACAGTTGAAACTGGAGCAGCAGCACGGCCAGGTGGACTGGGGACAGCAAGGAGTCATCATACCAGGTAGTCCTGATGCATGGTCCTAGGGCTCAGGTCCTCCGAGAGAAAGACAGAAAGAGAGAAGAGAGAATTAGAGAGAGCATATTTAAATTCACACAGGACACCGGATAAGACAAGAGAAATACTCCAGATGTAACAGACTGACCCTAGCCCCCCCGACACATAAACTACTGCAGCATAAATACTGGAGGCTGAGACAGGAGGGATCAGAAGACACTGTGGCCCCATCCGATGATACCCCCGGACAGGGCCAAACAGGCAGGATATAACCCCACCCACTTTGCCAAAGCACAGCCCCCACACCACTAGAGGGATGTCTCCAACCACCAACTTACCGTCCTAAGACAAGGCCGAGTATAGCCCACAGCAATCTCCGCCATGGCACAACCCAAGGGGGGGCGCCAACCCAGACAGGAAGACCACGTCAGTGACTCAACCCACTCAAGTGACGCACCCCTCCCATGGACGGCATGGAAGAACACCAGTAAGCCAGTGACTCAGCCCCTGTAAAAGGGTTAGAGGCAGAGAATCCCAGTGGAAAGAGGGGAACCGGCAAGGCAGAGACAGCAAGGGCGGTTCGTTGCTCCAGCCTTTCCGTTCACCTTCACACTCCTGGGCCAGACTATACTTAATCATAGGACCTACTGAAGAGATAAGTCTTCAGTAAAGACTTAAAGGTTGAGACTGAGTCTGCGTCTCTCACATTGGTAGGCAGACCATTCCATAAAAATGGAGCTCTATAGGAGAAAGCCCTACCTCCAGCCGTTTGCTTAGAAATTCTAGGGACAATTAGGAGGCCTGCGTCTTGTGACCGTAGCGTACGTGTAGGTATGTACGGCAGGACCAAATCGGAAAGATAGGTAGGAGCAAGCCCATGTAATGCTTTGTAGGTTAGCAGTAAAACCTTGAAATCATCCCTTGCCTTAACAGGAAGCCAGTGTAGGGAGGCTAGCACTGGAGTAATATGATCACATTTTTTGGTTCTAGTCAGGATTCTAGCAGCCGTATTTAGCACTAACTGAAGTTTATTTAGTGCTTTATCCGGGTAGCCGGAAAGTAGAGCATTGCAGTAGTCCAGCCTAGAAGTAACAAAAGCATGGATACATTTTTCTGCGTCATTTTTGGACAGAAAGTTTCTGATTTTTGCAATGTTACGTAGATGTAAAAAAGCTGTCCTTGAAACAGTCTTGATATGTTCTTCAAAAGAGAGATCAGGGTCCAGAGTAACGCCGAGGTCCTTCACAGTTTTATTTGAGACGACTGTACAACCATCCAGATTAATTGTCAGATTCAACAGAAGATCTCTTTGTTTCTTGGGACCTAGAACAAGCATCTCTGTTTTGTCCGAGTTTAAAAGTAGAAAGTTTGCAGCCATCCACTTCTTTATGTCTGAAACACAGGCTTCTAGCGAGGGCAATTTTGGGGCTTCACCATGTTTCATTGAAATGTACCGCTGTGTGTCGTCCGCATAGCAGTGAAATTTAACATTATGTTTTCGAATGACATCCCCAAGAGGTCAAATATATGTTGGAATATGGATTTGAAGATGTCATTGCAGTGATTGCATGGTCTTGAAATGCTGTGGTCCGAGCTGTATCTTCAATCTGCTGAACCTCATGCTCTTTATTAACCCCTTCACTCTCCCCAGCTGTGATGTAGAGCTCTGTGTATATCTTGTCAAGCAATGTTGGATTCCCCAGCTGTGATGTAGAGCTCTGTGTAGATCTTGTCAAGCAATGTTGGATTCCCAAGCTGTGTTATAGAGTTCTGTATAGATCTTGTTGAGCAATGTTGGATTCCCCAGCTGTGATATCGAGTTCTGTATAGATATTGTTGAGCAATGTTGGATTCCCCAGCTGTGATATCGAGTTCTGTATAGATCTTGTTGAGCAATGTTGGATTCCCCAGCTGTGTTATAGAGTTCTGTATAGATCTTGTTGAGCAATGTTGGATTCCCCAGCTGTGATATCGAGTTCTGTATAGATCTTGTTGAGCAATGTTGGATTCCCCAGCTGTGATATCGAGTTCTGTATAGATCTTGTTGAGCAATGTTGGATTCCCCAGCTGTGATATAGAGTTCTGTATAGATCTCATTGAGCAATGTTGGATTTCCACGTTTTGCAATGCTCTCAAAGATGTTCCCAAACCTCTTCCTCATGTTGGACTTGAGGTTGTTTTTCAGTCCTTGCAGGTCTACTTCTAATTAGAAAAAATATAGAGATATTGAGTGGTTTGTTAGTCCGAGTGGGCCGTTCTAGTGTCTGTTATATGTCACTATGGGCGTTTTCACACAAAGTTAGTTTGCTATAGTTCTAATCAGTTTGTTTATTTGCTACATTGTATGGTTTTCATGTGGTCTGGTCGGTTTCACATTGCCAAATGCCAAACCAATGAAAGTGCCCAAACTAAACCATGTGTTCTTCATGCCGGTTGACTCATCCTGGGTTGTTTTTGTACAGTACGTAACCTAGTACTCCCAATGTAGAGGATGCTACGTAGCCTAAACATTTGAAGATTTAAATATGTGACTTCTTTACAAGGTCAATTCATGATATTAGCATAATAAATTCACTTTAAATAGGATAAAGTTTAGGACACCGCTGTGTTTTAAATGTCGCAAAACGCAGACGAAAAGTGAACTATAATGGAGATTAAAATTTGGTGTTTTTTAGCAGCGCTGTATCTGTTCATCTCAAATAAGTACAGAGGTTTGACTCACTGAAATTGACTCAATGTGTTTCTCTATTTCTTTTGAGAATGTACACATTTTTGTGTGACTCACCAGTAGCTGGATGACTTGTCTCTGTAGAGAGAGACGGAAACAGTCAAGCTCTTATTAAAAGCACTTATTTATCTTCGTAAATATCTTTATAATTTTCGTTCATAAAATAAAAAACGGAGATATAAAGTTTCTCAGCAGCAGCATGTGAACTCATAGTGATATTAATGTTAACTCAAGGTCCTGAATAAGGTGCATGTTTATAACTGTTTCAGCATAGAAAGTGACAGAATTACAGATAAGGCACTGGTTTACTGTATGTATCTTAGCTTTTGACGTAAAAGTAACCTTTCAGACACAGGTAACAAAAAAATTGCATTGCCTCGCTTTGAGCTCAAAACAAATATATATATATCTTGTTTCCTACTAAGAGGGGTAGTAGTCCTACTCTCAACAGAGTTTTGTGCAACATGTCTGCCTGGCCTTATCTTAGGAGGCTTGTCATTACCTTCACTCCCAGGTTAAACGCAGAGTATGTAGTATTGGTAAGGGTCATTGGACTTTTTAATTATGTGACATAATGGTTAGAAAAGATCTCGATGGATATTTTGTCTTATTCCCAGATTTCCTTTTTATACCCTTCCCAAAACTACATACTCAAGCTTTAATAAGGGTGGCCTTCTCAAGTTGAGTAAATGCCAGACATTTCCAAACATCCAAAGTAGCATTACTTCCTCAACAATGTGTCCATTTCAGTTAATACTGAATCATTTTCAAACACGTAAGGTATAAAACACTTACTTGAGCAGTTCACAATTGACTAAAATAACTGAAATGTTTGCCCAGGAAGAACTAGCCTATAGTTGTTAAAAGTGCATTATCTTCCTGAGCAGAGTACAGACGTACATTAATTGTGTCTCTTCTTCTCCACTACTTTGTGTTTTCTTGCTGACGACCTCTGCTGTGGCGATCATCGAGCCAGTGGATGGATTGATTCCAGCAAAACATCTGTGAAAACAAAGAGCACATCCAAGCAACATTTTAGAAAGATGATTATGTCCCCTGATGTCTTCAATAGTGTCTGAAGTGCTCTGCATTACCTCTGTACATTGTCCCCAGTTCAAATAATTCCTTCGCATTATGTGTTTATGCTCTCACAAAGGAGCCTTTCAAATGTATCAACATATCTTGATTCAATGAACCTGCCAAACCAAGCTGTGATACAAAACGCCTCAGTTTAAAGTCCCTCCCCCAATGGCATTCTCCCCAGGAAGAAGCATCTTTTTGTTTACCTTTGGATGAACTCTAAGTTGTGTGAAGCCTCCTCCTCGGTACTGCAGATTGAAGGTGTAGAATGAGGCAAAGAGAAAGCTACCGGTGCTGCCACAAAGTTGGAGTGGGCCGACATCATGACCCTCTTCTCCATGCTTATCATCCATTTGGCAGCAGCCATTGTGTCACCTGAAATCAGATCACATTTATGTTTCACAATTACCTCTGTGAAACATTGCTATTGTAAGGCCCTGTCTAAAAACAATTACTCACACAGAAAGTCTTATTGGATATACTACCTTGAACAATCAGTCTTGGTGAGTCCGGCAGGGGATTTGATCCCTCCACATCTGTGGCTGTGGCTGAAAGATATAAAACAACTAATACTATAACTTTCAATTCACATATTTTGAACATTTGGCACATCATCATTTTAAACTTCTAAAATACAAAGACAATTCTTATCTTATGCATAAGATGCAGATGAATGTAAAACTCACCTTGGCCTGTAGGAGTGCATCCGCCCTTCCCTTGAAATGGACCATCAGCAGGAGGACAACACAAGGCCAACTGCATTCGCTCCATCCTTTTCAAACCTTATGTGTGAAAAGGTATGGCCACTTACTCCTCAGCTCGGCTATCTTAGGTGCTGGGCTAGCGTTGATGGCACAGCGCTGTAAGTAAAATGTTGCTTGCATGAGCTGCGAGAGTTGTCCTCTGTCACCTCCTGTTGGCCCTTCTCTGGAATAAAGCTGCTCCATTTCCTTACGCTTTGCCTCCAAAGTTTCTTCCGTTTCTTCTGTGGGAAAGTCAGGCTGCCATCTTACACAGCCGTATTTGTCAGTTGGCCCTCTCACACTGACTACAGTCGATGAGCCTGAGAGTGTTTCTCTTTCTTAGCCGTACTAAATCAAATATCAAATCAAATTTTATAGGTCACATACACACGGTTAGCAGATGTTAATGCGAGTGTAGCGAAATGCTTGTGCTTCTAGTTCCGACAGTGCAGTAATATCTAACAAGTAATCTAACAATTCCCCAACAACTACCTAATACACACAAATAAAGGGTTGAATGAGAATATGTACATATAAGTATATGGATGAGCAATGGCCGATCAGCATAGGCAAGGTGCAGTAGATGGTATAAAATACAGTACCGTAATTTCCGGACTATTAAGCGCACCTGAATATAAGCCGCACCCACTGAATTTAAAAAAGAATATTATTTTGAACATAAATAAGCCGCACATGTCTATAAGCCGCAGGTGCCTACCGGTACATTGAAACAAATGAACTTTACACAGGCTTTAACGAAACACGGCTTGTAACAAAAATAAATAGGCTTTAACGAAACACGGCTTGTAACAAAAATAAATAGGCTTTAACGAAACACGGCTTGTAACAAAAATAAATAGGCTTTAACGAAACACGGCTTGTAACAAAAATAAATAGGCTTTAACGAAACACGGCTTGTAACAAAAAATAAAAAATAATCAGTAAGCTTTAGTTGTCTTTTTGCACTGAGTCAATTCCTCACGCTGCTGTTTCCAATGTCTTATCATCGACTCATTAAGACCAAGCTCCCGTGCAGCAGCTCTATTTCCTTTTCCAACAGCCAGATCAATCGCCTTCAACTTGAAAGCTGCATCATATGCATTTCTCTGTGTCTTTGCCATGATGAGGGTGACAAAATGACTACCGTATTCAGAATGATGGGAAGTTTGAGAGCGCTCGATTTAATCTAAACAGTAAACAAAAAAGTTGTTTGACCTTAACCCGTTCGGCAATTTCATTGGTCTAATGAAAGCTTCATGCTGGCAAAAAACTGAGCACATCACAGAATGTGTTTTTTTGGAGAAAAAAAAATTGAAAGCGGGAAAAATTCATATATTAGCCGCGTCATTGTTTAAGCCGCGGGGTTCAAAGCGTGGGAAAAAAGTTGCAGCTTATAGTCCGGAATTTACAGTACATACATGTGATATGAGTAATGTAAGATATGTAAACATTATTATAGTGGCATTATTTAAAGTGGCATTGTTTAAGGTGACTAGTAATCCATTTATTAAGAGGTTAATTGTCACAGATGTCAAATGGAGTAGACCAAGGCGCAGCGTGTTTAGTGCTCATCTCGAAGTTTAATGAAGAAATAGAACACTTTACAAAAGAAGCAAAATGACAGCCAACAGTTCCGTCAGGTTTCCAAACTACTAAACGAAAAACAACTACCCACACCCACACATGAAAAACAGGCTGCCTAAGTATGGCTTCCAATCAGAGACAACGATAGACAGCTGTCTCTGATTGGAAACCATACCTGGCCGAAACATAGAAATAGAAATCTAGAAAAACCCCACATAGAAACAGAAAACCCCAAATCACCCAAAACAACTACCTGTCACGCCCTGACCACTCCATAAAGGAAAAATGACCTCTTACCAGGGTCAGGACGTGACAGTACCCCCCCCCCCCAAAGGTGCAGACTCCGACTGCACCCAAACAAAAACCCAACAAAAACAATCCCAAACACAAAGGGAGGGCAGAGAGGGTGACAAACTTCTATGGCGGCTCATGTGCTACACCCAGAACTTCACTCTCCCGCTGATCCTCCAGCAACGGAGGTGGCTCCGGATCAGGGCGTAACCCCCGTTCCGCCCGCAGATCCCTCCGCTTCTGTACCACCGACCTGTGGATTATTAGAGGAATCGGACTGTAGATCAATACCGTGTGCTCTGCGCTGCCAACCACCGCTGGAGGATGTGGGCTGCAGGCCGCCGCTGAAGGCTCTGGACTGCAGGCCGCCGCTGACGGCTCTGGGCTGCAGGCCGCCGCTGGAGGCTCCGGACTAGGGAGCGTCGCTGGAGGCTCTGGACTGGGGAGCGTCGCTGGAGGCTCCGGACTGGGGAACGTCGCTGGAGGCTCCAGACTGGGGAACGTCGCTGGAGGCTCTGGACTGGGGAACGTCGCTGGAGGCTCCGGACTGGGGAACGTCGCTGGAGGTTCCGGGCTGTGGAGGCGCACTGGAGGAAGAGTGCGAGGAGCAGGCACAGGACGTACTGGGCCATGGAGGCGCACTGGAGGTCTGGAGCTCGGGGCTGACACACCCCGTCCTGGCTGGATGGTTCTTCTCGCCGAGCACGGGCAGAGCGCAGGTACAGGACGAACTGTGCTGCGCTGGTGAATGGGGGGTACCGTGCGTAGAGCAGGCGCAGGATAACCTGGGCCGAAGAGGCGCACTGGAGACCAGATACGCTGAGCCGGCGCACTTCTTCTTGGCTGACGGCCCCTCGCGCACGGCAACTGTGAGGAGGTTGTACCGAGCGCACCGGGCTGTTAGTGCGCATGGACGAAACAGTGCGCATCACCGCATAGCACGGTGCTTGTTCAGTCACTTGCTCCCCACGGTAAGCACGGGGAGTTGGCTTAGCCTTAGCCAAATAATTTGCCGCTGCCTCTTGGCCTCCTGTTGCCTTCCTAGCCGCTCCTCCCAGTATCGCCGTTCCACCATAGCTGCCTCTATCTCCTCCGGCGGGCGGCGATACTCTCCCGGCCTTGTCCACGGTCCTGCCCCATCTAGGATCTCCTCCCAGGCCCATGACTCCAGATATTCCCCATCCTGGTTAGTCCCGCTCCTCCTCCTGGAGAAACAGAAAACCCAAAACCTCCCCCACATAGAAACAGAAAACCCAAAACCACCCAAAACAACCACCTGTCATGCCCTGACCACTCTACTAAGGAAAATGACCTCTTACCAGGGTCAGGACGTGACATTAATTTAATTCACAAACGAGGTATCGTTCAACTCATTCAAACAGAGAAAGAGATTGTTGTACCTCTTTGGGGAAGGATATTGTCTTTGTTTTTTGTCTGAAAGTCTATCTTTGATGTACTGGATGGTCTTCTGGATGCTCTCTGTGTCTCCCTCTGTCTGGAGCTGTAGGCTTTTCAAGAGTATCTGATTGGACTCCAGTGAGATGCCCAGAAGGAAGCGGAGGAAGAGGTCTAAGTGACCGGTCTCGCTGTTCAAAGATTCATCCACCGCACTCCTCTGCAAGTCATGCAATGTTTTCTGCTGCTGCTGAGAACCTCTGTGTTGTGGCCTGTAGTCTTCGTCCTCACTCCAGCTATCATCCATGTAGCCCTCATCACTGTAGTCATCATCACTGTAGTCATCATCCCTGTAGTCATCCTCCCTGTAGTCATCCTCCCTGTCTCCAAAATATGTGTCTCCAGAATCACTGTAATTTGTTCTTGGTAGCTCTTGGTAGTCTCTTAAACGAAATGGGTTGACGTTTTCACTGGCATATGAGAAAGCAACATAGAGTGCTGCAAGGAACTCTTGAATGGTGAGATGCACAAAGCTGTACATCTTTGCTTGAAACATAGGGTCCTCTCCTCTGAAGATCTCTGTGCCCATCCCTGAGAGCAAGAAGGCTTCGTTGACATCAATGCCACACTCTCTCAAATAGTCTTCAGAAAACACCCGATTGCTCTTTTCCAGGTTTTGGAAGGCTAGTTTTCCAAGTTTCAGAATGATCTGTATGTCAGACTCTGACAGATTACGAGGATCTGGTTGGTTTTCCCCATGGTACTTCTTGTTCTTCATGTTTGTCAGAGTGAGTAGGAAGCGAATGTAAATCTCAGTCAGAGGGACTTTTCCATGGTCATTTTCGCTCAACATTTCCCCCAAAACATTGGCAGTAATCCAACAGAAGACCGGTATGTGGCACATGATGTGGAGGATTTTTGATGTCTTTATGTGGGAGATGATTTTGCTGGCCAGGTTCTCATCATCACTGAATCTCTTCTTGAAGTATTCTTCTTTCTGTGGGTCGTTGAATCCTCGAACTTCAGTGACACGGTCAAAACAGTCAGAGGGTATCTTATCAACTGCTGCTGGTCGGGAGGTTATCCAGAGGAGAGCAGAAGGAAGCAGATTCCCCTTGATGAGGTTTGTCAGCAGCACGTCCACTGATGTTGTCTTGGTTACATTAGACAACCTCTTGTTGTTATGGAAACACAGTGGAAGTTGGCTTTCATCGAGGCCATCAAAGATGATCACAACTTTACCGTCAACCACCTTCTTCGCATCCTTCATATCTGTTAGTTCAGGGTGGAAGTCACTCAGGAGTTCCAAGAGATTGCAGTCATCTTTGATCAAATTCAAGTCCCTAAATGGAAGTGTGAAGACAAAATCTACATCCTGATTGGCTATTCCTTCTGCCCAGTCAAGGATGAACTTCTGCACTGAGACTGTTTTTCCGATGCCAGCGATGCCCTGTGTCAGCACAGTTCTGATGGGTACCTCTTGTTTGGATTGGGATTTGTCATTATGTTCCTCTGTCTTAGGGTCTAAAGATCTAAACATGTCATTGCTGTTGATTGCATTGTCTTGAAATGCTTTGGTCTGAGCCGTATCTTCAATCTGCCATACCTCATGCTCCTTATTAACCCCTTCACTCTCCCCAGCTGTGATGTAGAGCTCTGTGTAGACCTTGTCAAGCAATGTTGGGTTTCCCCGTTTTCCAAGCCCCTCAAAGATGCTCCCAAACTTCTTCTTCATGTTGGACTTGTGTTTGTCCTTGACTTTTGGCAGCTCTTCATCTAATGAGGAAAGAAAATTGATAGTGTCGTTGGATGTATAAAGTATCTTTTATCTGCAGTATTCAGTAACGTAACGAACACAATACCTTCAGTTACTGGTTTCAATTCCAATTTCCTTTATGGGCGTACTTTATGAGTGTTGTGTGTGTGTGTGTGTTAATCTACAATTGGGACATCCAATTTTGGACTTTAAAATTAATTATATACTGTAAATCCATTGATTCTTGAAGAATACAACATACAAATACCTCATGAGCTTAGTTCAACTGTCGTACCCTTTCAGAACACAAAATATATATATTTTATTTAACTAGGCAAGTCAGTTAAGAACAAATTCTTATTTACTTACAATGCGGCCTAGGAACAGTGGGTAAACTGCCTCGTTCAGGGACAGAACGACAGATTTTTGTCAGCTCGGGGATTCTATCTAGCAACCGTTTGGTTACTGGCTCAACACTCTAGCCACTAGGCTACCTGCCACCCCAAGCTTAATTGTATTGTATTATTTGACAGGGACACTGCATATTAACTAATCAACATTTCTGTAATAATTGGTCTTGTTTTTGTTGTGCTATTATTTTCTATTATAACAAAAATAACAATAAAGAATTGTCTTACCAGCACCATGTGAAGGGATAGTAACACTGATGTTTTGATAAACTGAACCTCCGACATTGCAGCCAACAAGCTGGGGTGCAGCGACAACAGAACCACCCTGAGAAATAATGGAGGACCGTGGATGGGCAGGCTGAGCCGTAATGGAGGACTGTAGAGGGGCAGGCTGAGCTGTAATGGAGGACTGTGGATGGGCAGGCTGAGCCATAATGGAGGACTGTGGATGGGCAGGCTGAGCCATAATGGAGGACTGTGGATGGGCAGGCTGAGCCATAATGGAGGACTGTAGAGGGGCAGGCTGAGCCGTAATGGAGGACTGTAGAGGGGCAGGCTGAGCCGTAATGGAGGACACTGGAGGGGTAGGCTGAGCCGTAATGGAGGACAGTGGACCAGAGTCCTGGGCTGGAACAAGTCAACAAGTCTGATCCATGATATCAGAAAGTCAGTCCCCTTCCCCTGAGAGAGCCAGAGGCAGAGAGAGAACAGAAAATATACACTGAACACCTTCCTTATATTGAGTTGCACCCCTTTTGCCCTCAGAACACCTCCCTAATATTGAGTTGCACCCACTTTTGCCCTCAGAACAGTCTCAATTCGGTATCAGTATTGTAGTCCTATGCCACAACCACAAAAGGCTAGAATTGCCATCATTAACATGTAGGATACACATAGGATACTAGTTGACTTAGAGAAAGATGGCGTAGTAAATTTATATTATTTAACCAGGTACGCCATTGAGTATACATTCTCTTTTACAATAAAGATCTGACCACGATAAGAGCGAGACACCGTGCAGCAAATCAGACAATTATTTAAATATCAACACATAAACAGAAAAGGTAAAAGACAAATGTACAACATGGGTAGGATGTAACACATATCAATATAACGGTTATATAGAACTTTGAATCCCTAAAAAGATGACATTTACCGTATGTAAGTTGTCTTGTTGTCCCGTCTACAACGGTGCTCTCTCTTCCTCCTACTTTCTTTTGTTTGTTTCATGGTCAGGGTGAGGTAGGGTAGGCTACTTCCTGAACTTTGCAGTTAACCACAAATCTTCATAAACTCTGGCAACTGTTCTATTCTAACAGGCTTGGTGATTGGATAGAAATGTACTCAAACAAATAGGTCTTAGCTTGTGGTACAAAACTATGTCTGTCTGTCCATCTGTCTAGGGCCTAGATCACATTTAAATGAAGGGTTTAACATTTGCCAGGTATAATCTTTGGGATTTGGCTCCTTCTTGATGTTAAGCAGGGAGAATATATTTTTGGGTGGTGGTGGAGGTCATGGTCTGGGGATGTTTTTCATTGTTCGGACCCCTTAGTTCCAGTGAAGGGAAATGTTAACTCTACAGCATACAATGACAATCTAGACGATTCTGTGCTTGGCAACAGTTTGGGGAAGGCCCTTTCCTGTTTCAGCATGACAATGCCTCTGTGAACAAAGTGAGGTCCATACAGAAATGGTGTTTTGAGATCGGTGTGGAAGAACTTGACTGACCTGCACAGAGCCCTGACATCAACCCCATCAAACACCTTTGGGATGAATTGGAAGCGCAGACTGCAAGCCAGGCGTAATCGCCCAACATCAGTACCCGACCTCACTAATGCTCTTGTGGCTGAATGGAAGCAAGTCCCAGAAGCAATGCTCCAACATTTAGTAGATAGTCTTCCCAGAAGAGTGGAGGCTGCTATAGCAGCAAAGGGGGGACCAACTCCATATTAATGACCATGATTTTGGTATGAGATGTTCAACGAGCAGGTGTCCACATACTTTTGGTCATGTAGTGTATTTTTGGGTGGTGTAGGACATGATTCCTTCTTGATGTTAACCAGAGAGAATTTTTTGGGGGGGGTGGTGAAGGGGATTCCTTTCCAATGTTCCCCATAGAGAATATAATCTGTTCTCCTTTCTTCCCATCTTTCTTCACCTATTTCTTAACCTCTTTCTTCCTCTTATCCAGAGAGAGACTCTTCAGTGGCACAGACTCCTTGCTAGAGTTACCCAATGACAGCCTTTTGATTGATGGCGACTCCTTCCTGTTCCCGGCCAATGAAAACATGTTCTTGGGAGTAAGGACCTCCCTCTTCAGGATCTCCACTGACAGTTTGTCCAGAGTAGGAAGAATGATGCTTCTCTTCTGTTTCTTACTGGATAGTGCCTCTTTCAGTTCACTCCAGGTCAACAGTCCTGTTGCTTCTTACTCCTCCCAAATACTGTCTTCTTAGAGGAGGAGCCCACCGTAGCAGAGAGGGGGAGAGGAGCCCCCCATAGCAGACAGGGGGGAGTGGAGCCCCCCATAGAAGACAGGTAGGAGAAGAGCCCCCCATAGCAGACAGGGAGAAGAGGAGCCCCCTCCATAGAAGACAGGGGGAGAGGACCCCCCCCCCATAGCAGACAGGGAGAAGAGGAGCCCCCCATAGAAGACAGGAGGAGAGGAGCCCCCCATAGCAGACAGGGAGAGAGGAGCCCCCCATAACAGACAGGGAGAGAGGAGCCCCCCATAGCAGACAGGGAGAGAGGAGCCCCCCATAGCAGACAGGGGGGAGTGGAGCCCCCCTTAAAAGACAGATAGGAGAAGAGCCCCCCATAGCAGACAGGGAGAAGAGGAGCCCCCCCATAGAAGACAGGGGGAGAGGAGCCCCCCATAGCAGACAGGGAGAGAGGAGCCCCCCATAGAAGACAGGTAGGAGAGGAGCCCCCTATAGCAGACAGGGGGAGAGGAGCCCCCCATAGCAGACAGGGGGAGAGGAGCCCCCCATAGCAGACAGGAGGTAGTGGAGCCCCCCATAGAAGACAGGAGAGGAGCCCCCCATAGCAGACAGGGAGAAAAGGAAGAGGAGGAGGACGATAGAGGAGGATAGGAGGAAGAGAGGAGGAGGAGGGAAAGGAGGAGGATAGGAAGAGAGGGGGGAGAATGAGGAGGAGAGGAGAAGGGGATAGGAGGAGGAAAGGAGGAGGGGAGGAGGAGGATAGGGGAGGAGAATAGGGAGGAGGATAGGGGAAAAGGATGATAGGAGGATAGGGGAGGATAGGAGGTGGATAGGGGAGGAGGAGAGGAGAAAAACACTCCAGGCCAAACTTCAATGTCTTAAACTACATACTAGATAGAAAGTATGTAGAAATGATGATGGCCCTGCAGTACCAGTCAAAAGTTTTAGAACACCTACTCATTCAAGGGTTTTTCTTTATTTTTACTATTTTCTACATTGTAGAATAAACCATTTCAATTGGGTTGAAGTTAGGTGATTGTGGAGGCCAGGTCATCTGATGCAGCATTCCATCACTCTCCTTCTTGGTCAAATAGCCCTTACACAGTCTGGAGCTGTGTTTTGGGTCATTGTCCTGTTGAAAAACAAATTATAGTCCCACTAAGCGCAAACCAGATAGGTATTGCTGCAGAATGCATGCTTGTTAAGTGTGCCTTGAATTCTAAATAAATCACAGACAGTGTCACCAGCAAAGTACCCCCACAACATCACACCTCCTCCGCCATACCACACATGCTGAGATCATCCGTTCACCTACTCTGTGTCTCACAAAGACGCAGCGGTTGGAACCAAAAATCTCAAATTTGGACTCATCAGACCAAAGGACAGATTTCCACCGATCAAATGTCCATTGCTCATGTAGTGGTTTCTTGCAGCAAATCGACCATGAAGAAAGAGTACAGGTGTGCTCAAACTTTTGACTGGTACTGTATACATTTTCTAATAAATGCCCTTTTATCCATCGCTCAAATTGATTATGACAGAAAAATCAAACAACAAACAAATTGGTTACATTTTTTTTAATCAAAACAAATTTGCCCACCAGTATCACTCTCCCTTTCTCTCCCTTCTCCCCCTCTCTCTCTTTCCTATATCTCTCTCTATTTCTCCCCCTTTCTCCTTCCTTCTCTCTCGTTCACATATCACTCTCCCTTCCTCCCCCCCCCCCCCCTCTCTCTTTCCTCTAGCAGTCTGCAGTATCACCACAGACAGAACAATGACAGATATTTCACTGGATGTGTAAATGTGAAGCATCCGCTTTGCGATGAAACGTTTGATCTCAATACAGTTTTCTATTCCCAAAACTAGAATCTGTTACGAACAGAGTGGACAAAATGTTGTATACTTTACCCTTTGCCAAAGTTTTAAAACATTGTGTAGTTTAGAAGGAGTGCAAAGGCAAATTTAGTTATTGCACACGCGCACTTCAGAGTAGCCTTCCTTATTAACGGAAATATGCAAATGCCTGCTAGAACGTGCCAATAGGACCTAGCTCATGCTTGGCTCTGCCCACCTCCTTGCTTGTTCTGCCCGCTATGACTCATCTGTTACCATTTGGAATGACAGGCTGTGGTCTATCTTGGTTTAGTTCTAACAATCTTTCCTATCACTCTCCCTCTTCCTCCCCTCCTCCCTCTTTCCTCTATCACTCTGCAGTATCACTCTCTCTTCCTCCCCTCCTCCCTCTATCACTCTGTAGTATCACTCTCTCTTCCTCCCCTCCTCCCTCTATCACTCTGCAGTATCTCTCTCCCCCCTCCTCCCCCTCTCTCTCTCTCTTCCATTACTGGCAGGATTCCCTGGTTTCAGCTGCTTCAACTAAACTCAAATAGCTTTTACACAAATGAATAATTATAAACATATTAATAATAAAACAGAATGTTTACTATAACCACAACAATAATAAAATAATATAAACATCAAACAACTTCCAAAGACCATTTACACACTCAAAGCTGAATGATGTGTGAATGGTAAATATTTATTACGTTTATTACATAAAGGTTTCTAATCAAAACATCATTGGTCTCTCTCTGAGTGAAGGTGTCGTTGTGATGAGACAGGTGTGTGTCATCTCTCTGAGAGGTGTCGTTGTGATGAGACAGGTGTGTGTCATCTCTCTGAGTGGTGTCGTTGTGATGAGACAGGAGTGTGTCATCTCTCTGAGTGGTGTCGTTGTGATGAGACAGGTGTGTGTCATCTCTCTGAGTGGTGTCGTTGTGATGAGACAGGTGTGTGTCATCTCTCTGAGTGGTGTCGTTGTGATGAGACAGGTGTGTGTCATCTCTCTGAGTGGTGTCGTTGTGATGAGACAGGTGTGTGTCATCTCTCTGAGTGGTGTCGTTGTGATGAGACAGGTGTGTGTCATCTCTCTGAGTGGTGTCGTTGTGATGAGACAGGTGTGTGTCATCTTCATCACTTTATATCAGACAGAGACACAACAACATGACTCTCAGTTCCATACAAAACTTTAGACATGAATCATTATTTACATCATCACCATATGTCATGTAAGACTATACCATTTCGATTTCCCACCTGAGTATCAGTAAAGTTCAATTCAATCTCCCCCCAAAAAACACAGACTAAATCTAATTACAGACATTAACATTATTAAAAAATGTTTCACTCTGATGATGGCTGCTTTCATTCCAGAGTCTCCCAGTTTGTTTCATTCCAGACTCTCCCTGTTTGTTTCATTCACAGAGTTTGGATTTTAACAGAGCCAAATATCTCCCTTTCATCACACATGATTTTGAACTGAGGGTAGAGTGGCTCAGTGAACTTGGTGTGGAATGTGTGCAGGTGGGTCAGTGTACCAGAGGAGACGCTGTAAAAGGACAGAGTGCCGGCTGGAAAGTCAAGATACACTCCTATACACTTTGGGTCAGGCCTGGGTGCTGATATAACTGAGAGCCTGATATCATGAATAAATGCGTACTGTTCATTGCAGCAAAAAAGCCCAAAACACCTCTTATTCTCCATACCCCATCTGGGTGTATATGTCACCCCAATGTCAACCCAGCCAGTCCATTCAACCTGCCAGTAGGAACGACCATCAGACAGGGGCTCCCTGCAGCGTACTTTGGCCCACCTATCCGACTTTTTGGTCCGATGTGAGAAATCTGAGTCATCTGAATCCGAGAAATCAAAATAAGGATTTAGGTGAACCTGCGTTCTCCTCACCACCCTCGTGTTGTCCTCGGACAGAGTCAGGTCATCATCTGCTAACCTAAAGTCCATCTTCAGCTGGCAGGCATCTGTAGCAAGACAAAATACAGTACCAGTCAACATTTTGGACACACCTGCTCATTCAAGAGTTTTTCTTTATTTGTACTATTTTCTACATTGTAGAATAATAGTGAAGACATCAAAACTATGAAATAACACATATGGAATCATGTAGTAACCAAAAAAGTGTTAAGCAAATCGAAATACATTTTATATTTGAAATTCTTCAAATTAGCCACCCTTTGCCTTGATGACAGATTTGCACACTCTTCACATTCTCTCAACCAGCTTCATGAGGTAGTTACCTGAAATGCATTTCAATTAACTGGTGTGCCTTGTTAAAAGTTCATTTGTGGAATTTCTTTCCTTCTTAATGCGTTTGAGCCAATCAGTTGTGTTGTGATACTGAAGATAGCCCTATTTGATGAAAGACCAAGTACATATTATGGCAAGAACAGCTCAAATAAGGAAAGAGAAATGACAGTCCATCATTACTTTAAGACATGAAGGTCAGTCAATACGGAACATTTCAAGAACTTTGAAAGTTTCTTCAAGTGCAGTCGCAAAAACCATCAAGCGCTTTGATGAAACTGGGTTTCATGAGGACCTCCACAGGAAAGGAAGACCCAGAGTTATCTCTTCTGGAGAGAATAAGTTCATTAGCGTTACCAGCCTCAGAAATGGGCAATTAACTGCACCTCAGATTGCAGCCCCCAAAAATTATTCAAAGAGTAACAGACAGATCTCAACATCAGCTGTTCAGAGGAGACTGCGTGAATCAGGCCTTCATAGTCAAATTGCTGCAAAGAAACCACTACTAAAAGACCCCAATAATAACAAGAGACTTGCTTGGGCCAAGAAACACGAGCAATGGACGTTAGACCGGTGGAAATCTGTGCTTTGGTCTGATGAGTCCAAATTTGAGATTTTTGGTTCCAACCGCTGCGTCTTTGTGAGACACAGAGTAGGTGAACGGATGATCTCAGCATGTGTGGTTCCCGCCGTGAAGCATGGAGGAGGAGGTGTGATGGTCTGGGGTGCTTTGTTGGTGACACTGTCCATGAATTATTTTGAATTCAAGGCATACTTAACCAGCATGACTACCACAGCATTCTGCAGCGATACACCATCCCATCTGGTTTGCGCTTAGTGGGACTATAATTTGTTTTTCAACAGGACAATGACCCAAAACACAGCTCCAGGCTGTGTAAGGGCGATTTGACCAAGATGGACAGTGATGGAGTGCTGCATCAGATGACCTGGCCTCCACAATCACCCGACCTCAATCCAATTGAGATGGTTTGGGATGAGTTGGACCGCAGAGTGAAGGAAAAACAGCCAACAAGTGCTTAGCATTTGTGGGAACTCCTTCAAGACTGTTGGAAAATCAAATCAAATTTATTTAAATAGCCCTTCTTACATCAGCTGATATCTCAAAGTGCTGTACAGAAAAAACCATTCCAGGTGAGTACCTCATGAAGCTGGTTGAGAGAATGCCAAGAGTGTGCAAAGCTGTCATCAAGGCAAAGGGTGGATACTTTGAAGAATCTCAAATATAAAATATATTTTGATTTGTTTTACACTTTCTTGGTTACTACAGTATATGATTCCAAATGTGTTATTTCGTAGTTTTGATGTCTTTACTATTATTCTACAATGAAGAAAATAGTAAAAATAAAGAAAAACCCTTGAATAAGTAGGTGTGTCCAACCTTTTGACTGGTACAGTATGTGTTATGTTCTTTTCACAATTTTCTTATAAAGTTTAGGTGATTAAAAAGCTAGCTTTATATTCTTAAACGTATTTTGATGACTCACATTTCCTCAGGCCTGGTTTGATTTTGGACTCTCCACCATGGTCCAAACTATAGGACAAAAAACGAGTAATGTAGGGCCTATTGAACCTGATTACAGTGGAGATTGCCTTGATGAATTCACTATATAAAATAGGGTCTTGAAAGCCCATTGAGCAATGAGGTGTTAACAGAAGCAAAAGTAAAATCAACTACATTTTCCATTTACCTGAGTTTCTCCAGTCTACAGTGTGGATCTTCCAGTTTAGCAGAGAGCAGCTTCACTCCGGAGTCTCCTGGGTGATTGAAGCTCAGGTCAAGTTCTCTCAGGTGGGAGGGGTTTGATTCCAGAGCGGAGGCAAGAAATGTACAGCCTTTCTCTGTGACTAGACAACCAGAAAGCCTACAGAGAGAAGAGACAGCATAAAACAATGAACAACTGCTAGAGTATATATTTTTTAGGTTAAAAAGTTTAAATTCTATTTAAGTGCAGTTCACTAGTTAAATCATTCCTATTTTGACTGTTTTCTGAAGTTTACAGTATGATTTCACAAAACCAAATGTATAATCTACCTAAGAGTCTGTAAGTTACAGTTGGGGTTCCTCAGTCCAGCAGAGAGGAGCCTCATTCCAGAGTACCACAGATTGTTGTCTCTCAGGTCCAGCTCTCTCAGTACTGAGTATGACCACAGAACAGGAGCCAGAGAGACACAGGAACGTCTGGAGAGATTACACTCCCTTAGCCTTGGGATGGAAAGGGAGAGAATTTAACACTACGTTCTCTTGGTGTTTCCATTGTTACAGTACAGTTTAAAAAATGCAGTAATAAAATGTTTATTCTACTATAACATACAGAAGATGAAACATAGCGGTTTATTTCTCACCCCAGAGTATGTATCTGACAATGTGGATCCATCAGTCCAGCAGACAGCAGCTTTACTCCAGAGTCTCCCAGTTTGTTGCAGCCCAGACGCAGCTCCTCGAGCTGAGAGACTGCTATAGCAGAGGACAAAATTCCACAGGACTCCGCTGTAACCTCAGAACCAGTCAATCTGTCAAACACACAAAAAAATGCATAAACAAAATGTAAAGGGGAGTTGTCTTTAATCCAGAATAAATGAACCTATAGGGCCGTTTTCCAGACACAGATTAAGACAAATCCTGGACTAAGAAGCTAGTTAACAATCAATGTTAATGGATAAGGGCATATGTGCAATGTTTTTACATAAATTAACAAATCACCTAATGTCAAACCACATATGGAGTTGATTTGACCGTTTTGAAAATGACACACATGTCCCAATCCCTTCTATTGATCCTGAACTTCCCATTTAAACATTTTCATTACACACCGCAGGATCTTCAGTTTACAGTGTGGACTCAAAAGACCATTGGAGATCTGCTTCACCCCGGTGTCTGTCAGTTTGTTGTAGCTGAGATCCAGCTCTGTCAGACATGAGCCAGCTGACTGGAGAGCTGAGGCAACGGTTTCACAAATGTCATCTTTGAGATCACAACTGGTGATTCTATGTGAAACAACAACAAATAATTGAATTCTTCAAACTTGCCAACATGATTTAAGTTGTTTATCATTAAAGCTATTGCTTGGTTTCTTTGCCAGAGTAGATTTGAAGGTTAATAACTGTTCAAAAGTGTTCTGCTGTGTGTTGGTCCAGGCACAGAACTCACCTCAACACAAGTGGCTGGTTGTGAGGACCCATCAGCACAGCCTTTAGAAGCTCTGGTCCTGATCTTTCCATGTTGATATGGCTCAGGTTAAGTGACTCCAGTTGGCAGTTGGGACTGCTCAGTCCAACGAAGAGGGGCTTCGGGTCCAACAGGACATTGACGCTGAGGTCCAGCTCTCTCAGGTGGGAGTCAGGCAGCTGTAGTGCAGATGCCACTGTTTCACAGTAACTCATTGTAAGGCGGCAGTCTGCTAGTCTTCAGAGGAGAGATGTTTATTATGAGAGGTGTGGATGTAGTATAGTACTAAATAAATGGCTAGAAGACACATACTGTACACATCAACACTTCAACTCACATGGCCTTTTGGCAGCATCGAACAGCTGGGACCAGCCTCTTACGCCCCTCATCTGACGTGTTGTATTCTCTCAGGTCCAGTTTGTCTAACACTTCCTCTGACATCAAGAGTACATATGCCATCGCCGAGCACTGTGCAGGCATCAGCTTCTTCTCAGAAGGGTTCTTGGATGTCAAGAACCTTTGAATTTCATTCACAAATGAGGTATCGTTCAACTCGATCAAACAGTGGAAGAGATTGATGCACCTCTCTGGGGAGGGATAATGTCTTTGTTTTTCGTCTGAAAGCCTATCTTTGATGTACTGGATGGTCTTCTGGATGCTCTCTGTGTCTCCCTCTGTCTGGAGCTGTAGGCTTTTCAAGAGGATCTGATTGGACTCCAGTGAGATGCCCAGAAGGAAGCGGAGGAAGAGGTCGAGATGACCGGTCTCGCTCTTCAACGCTTCGTCCACAGCACTCCTCTGCAAGTCATGCAATGTTCTCTGAGAACCTTCAGGTTGAGGGAGGATGTCTTCCTCATCAAGAGGAACCGGTAACCTCGTATGTCTTGAAATGAACGAGGTTGACATTTTCACTTACATAAACGTAGGAAATGTAGAGTGCAGTGAAGAACTCTTGAATGGTGAGATGCACAAAGCTGTATGTCTTTGTTCTAAACATTGGGTCCTCCTCTCTGAAGATCTCTGCACATCCCTGAGAGCAAGAAGGCTTCGTTGACATCAATGCCACACTCTCTCAGATCGTCTTCAGAAACACCAGATTGCTCTTTTCCAAGTTTTGGAAGGCTAGTTTTCAAATCTTCAGAATAATCTGTACAAATCAAATCCAATGTATTGGTCACATACACGTGTTTAGCAGATGTTATTCCAGGTGTAGCGAAATGCTTGTGCTTCTAGCTCCGACAGTGTAGTAATATTTAACAAGTAATATCTAACAAGTAATATCTAACAGTTTCACAACATATACCCAAAATGCACGTAAATCTAAGTAAGGAATGGATAAGAATATATATATATATATATATATATATATATATATATACATATGTCAGAGCGGCATTGGACTAAGGTACAGTGGCATAGTATAGAATACAGTATATACATATGAAATGGGTGATGTAAGTGACTAAGATACCGTAGAATAGTACAGAGTACAGTTTACACATATGAGATGAGTAATGCAAGATACATAAACATTATTAAAGTGGCTAGTGTTTCATTTATTAAAGTGGACAGTGATTCCTAATCTATCTCTATAGGCAGCAGCCTCTGATGTGCTGTAGATGGCTGTTTAACAGTCTGATGGCTTTGAGATAGAAGCTGTTTTTCAGTCTCTCGGTCCCAGCTTTGATGCACCTGTACTGACCTTGCCTTCTGGATGATAGCGGGGTAAACAGGCAGTGGCTCGGGTTGTTGATGTCCTTGATGATCTTTTTGGCCTTCCTATGGAGGGTGGAGATTTGCCACCGGTAATGCGTTGGGCAGACTGCACCACCCTCTGGAGAGCTTTGCGGTTGTGGGCGGTGTTGTTGCCGTATCAGGCGGTGATACAGCCCGACAGGATGCTCTCAATTGTGCATCTGTAAAAGTTTTTGAGAGTTTTAGGTGTTAAGACAATTTCTTTAGCCTCCTGAGGTTGAAGAGACGCTGTTGCCCCTTCTTCACCACACTGTCTCTGTGGGTGGACCCTTTCAGTTTGTCAGTGATGTGTATGCCGAGGAACTTGAAGCTTTCCACCTTCTCCACTGCGGTCCCAACGATGTGGACAGGGAGGTGCTCCCTCTGCTGTTTCCTGAAGTCCACGATCATCTGCTTAGTTTTGTTGACGTTGAGTGAGATGTTATGTTCCTGGCACCACACTCCCAGAGCCCTCACCTCCTCCCTGTAGGCTGTCTCATCGTTGTTGGTAATCAAGCCTACTACTGTTGTGTCGTCTGCAAACTTGATGATTGAATTTGAGGGGTGCTTGGCCACGCAGTCACGGGTGAACAGGGAGTACAGGAGAGGGCTGAGCACACACCCTTGTGGGGCCCCAGGGTTAAGGATCAGCGAAGAAGTGTTGTTTCCTCCTTCACCACCTGGGGGCAACCCGTCAGGAAGTCCAGGACCCAGTTGTACAGGGCGAGGTTCAGACCCATGGCCTCGTGCTTGATGATGAGCTTGGAGGGTACTATGGTGTTGAATGCTGAGCTATAGTCAATGAACAGCATTCTTACATAGGTATTCCTCTTGTCCAGATGGGACAGAGCAGTGTGCAGTGTGGTGGTGATTGCATCGTCTGTGGATCTATTGGGCGGTAAGCAAATTGAAGTGGGTCTCGGGTGGCAGGTAAGGTGGAGGTGATATGATCCTTGACTAGTCTCTCAAAGCACTTCATGATGACAGAGGTGAGTGCAACGGGCGATAGTCATTTAGTTCAATTACCTTTGCTTTCTTAGGTACAGGGACAATGGTGGCCATCTTGAAGCATGTGGGGACAACAGACTGACCGATAACAAAGTGACAGATTACGAGGATCTGATTCATTTTTCTCGTGATACTTCTTGTTCTTCATGTTTGTCAGAGTGAGAAGGAAGCGAATGTACATCTCAGTCAGAGTTTTAGGGACTTCTTCAGAACATGTTCCTAAGAACCATGGCAGTAATCCAACAGAAGACTGGAATGTGACACATGATGAAGAGACTCCTCTATGTCTTCATGTGTGAGATGATTTTGCTGGACAGGTTTTCATCATCACTGAATCTCTTCTTGAAGTATTCTTCTTTCTGTGGGTCTTTCAGATTCCCCTTGATGAGGTTTGTCAGCAGCACGTCCACTGATGTTGTGTTGGTTACATTAGACAACCTCTTGTTGTCATGGAAATCCAGTGGAAGTTGACTTTCATCCAGACCATCCAAGATGAACATGACTTTACCGTCGACCACCTTCTTTGTGTCCTTCATATTTAAAAGTTCAGGGTGGAAGTCACTCAGGAGCTCCAACAGACTGTACTGGTTAACTTGTTTCGATTCAAGTCCCCGAATGGAAGGGTGAAGACTATCTACATCATGATTGGCTTTTCCTTCTGCCCAGTCAAGGATGAACTTCTGCACTGAGACTGATTCTCCGATGCCAGCGATACCCTTCGTCAGCACAGTTCTGACGGATGCCTCTTGTTGGAATATGGATTTGAAGATGTCATTGCAGTGATTGCATGGTCTTGAAATGCTGTGGTCCGAGCTGTATCTTCAATCTGCCGAACCTCATGCTCTTTATTAACCCCTTCACTCTCCCCAGCTGTGATGTAGAGCTCTGTGTATATCTTGTCAAGCAATGTTGGATTCCCCAGCTGTGATATTGAGTTCTGTATAGATCTTGTTGAGCAATGTTGGATTCCCCAGCTGTGATATCGAGTTCTGTATAGATCTTGTTGAGCAATGTTGGATTCCCCAGCTGTGATATCGAGTTCTGTATAGATCTTGTTGAGCAATGTCGGATTCCCCAGCTGTGTTATAGAGTTCTGTATAGATCTTGTTGAGCAATGTTGGATTCCCCAGCTGTGATATCGAGTTCTGTATAGATCTTGTTGAGCAATGTCGGATTCCCCAATTGTGTTATAGAGTTCTGTATAGATCTTGTTGAGCAATGTTGGATTCCCCAGCTGTGATATCGAGTTCTATATAGATCTTGTTGAGCAATGTTGGATTCCCCAGCTGTGATATAGAGTTCTGTATAGATCTCGTTGAGCAATGTTGGATTTCCACGTTTTGCAATGCTCTCAAAGATGTTCCCAAACCTCTTCCTCATGTTGGACTTGAGGTTGTTTTTCAGTCCTTGCAGGTCTACTTCTAATGAGAAAAAATATAGAGATATTGAGTGGTTTGTTAGTCCGAGTGGGCCGTTTTAGTGTCTGTTATATGTCACTATGGGCGTTTTCACACAAAGTTAGTTTGCTATAGTTCTAATCAGAGTTTGTTTATTTGCAACATTGTATGTTTTTCATATGGTCTGGTTGGTTTCACATTGCCAAATGCCAAACGAATGAAAGTGCCCAAACTAAACCATGTGTTCTTCATGCTGGTTGACTCATCCTGGGTTGTTTTTGTACAGTATGTAACCTAGTACTCCCAATGTAGAGGATGCTACGTAGCCTAAACATTTGAAGATTAAAATGTGTGACTTCTTTACAAGGTCAATTCATGATATTAGCATAATAAATTCACTTTAAATAGGATAAAGTTTAGGACACCGCTGTGTTTTAAATGTCGCAAAACACAAACGAAAAGTGAACTATAATGGAGATTAAAATTCTGTGTTTTTTAGCAGCGCTGTATCTGTTCATCTCAAATAAGTACAGAGGTTTGACTCACTGAAATTGACTCAATGTGTTTCTCTATTTCTTTTGAGAATGTACACATTTCTGTGTGACTCACCAGTAGCTGGATGACTTGTCTCTGTAGAGAGAGACGGAAACAGTCAAGCTCTTAATAAAAGCTCTTATTTATCCTCGTAAATATCTTTATAATCTTCGTTCATAAAATAAAAAACTGAGATATAAAGTTTCTCAGCAGCAGCATTTGAACTCATAGTGATATTAATGTTAACTCAAGGTCCTGAATAAGGTGCATGTTTATAACTGTTTCAGCATAGAAAGTGACAGAATTACAGATAAGAAAGGCACTGGTTTACTGTATGTATCTTAGCTTTTGACATAAAAGTAACCTTTCAGACACAGGTAACTAAAAAATTGCATTGCCTCGCTTTGAGCTCAAATCAAATATATATATATATATATATATCTTGTTTCCTACTAAGAGGGGTAGTAGTCCTACTCTCAACAGAGTTTTGTGCAACATGTCTGCCTGGCCTTATCTTAGGAGGCTTGTCATTACCTTCACTTCCAGGTTAAACGCAGAGTATGTAGTATTGGTAAGGGTCGTTGGACTTTTTAATTATGTGACATAAAGGTTAGAAAAGATCTCGATGGATATTTTATGCCCTTCCCAAAACGACATACTCAAGCTTTAGTAAGGGTTGCCTACTCAAGTTGAGTAAATGCCAGACATTTCCAAACATCCAAAGTAGCATTACTTCCTCAACAATGTGTCCATTTCAGTTAATACTGAATCATTTTCAAACACTTAAGGTATAAAACACAAGAAAAGAGTCTACCCCGGTGACAAACCAAACTTACTTGAGCAGTTCACAATTGACTAAAATAAATGAAATGTTTGCCCAGGAAGAACTAGCCTATAGTTGTTAAAAGTGCATTATCTTCCTGAGCAGAGTACAGACGTACATTAATTGTGTCTCTTCTTCTCCACTACTTTGTGTTTTCTTGCTGACGACCTCTGCTGTGGCGGTCATCGAGCCAGTGGATGGATTGAGTCCAGCAAAACATCTGTGAAAACAAAGAGCACATCCAAGCAACATTTTAGAAAGATGATTATGTCCCCTGATGTCTTCAATAGTGTCTGAAGTGCTCTGCATTACCTCTGTACATTGTCCCCAGTTCAAATAATTCCTTCGCATTATGTGTTTAAGCTCTCACAAAGGAGCCTTTCAAATGTATCAACATATCTTGATGCAATGAACCTGCCAAACCAAGCTGTGATACAAAACGCCTCAGTTTAAAGTCCCTCCCCCCAATGGCATTCTCCCCAGGAAGAAGCATCTTTTTGTTTACCTTTGGATGAACTCTAAGTTGCGTGAAGCCTCCTCCTCTGTACTGCAGATTGAAGGTGTAGAATGAGGCAAAGAGAAAGCTACCGGTGCTGCCACAAAGTTGGAGTGGGCCGACATCATGACCCTCTTCTCCATGCTTATCATCCATTTGGCAGCAGCCATTGTGTCACCTGAAATCAGATCACATTTATGTTTCACAATTACCTCTGTGAAACATTGCTATTGTAAGGCCCTGTCTAAAAACAATTACTCACACAGAAAGTCTTATTGGATATACTACCTTGAACAATCAGTCTTGGTGAGTCCGGAAGGGGAATTGATCCCTCCACATCTGTGGCTGACACCTGAAAGATATAAAACAACTAAAAAAAAAATAAAAAAAAAATGTAATACTATAACTTTCAATTCACATATTTTGAACATTTGGCACATCATCATTTTAAACTTCTAAAATACAAAGACAATTCTTATCTTATGCATAAGATGCAGATGAATATAAAACTCACATCGGCCTGTAGGAGTGCATCCGCCCTTCCTTTGAAATGGACCATTAGCAGGAGGACAACACAAGGCCAACTGCATTCCCTCCACCCTTTTCAAACCTTGTGTGTGAAAAGGTATGGCCACTTACTCCTCAGCTCGGCTATCTTAAGTGCTGGGCTAGCGTTGATGGCACAGCGCTGTAAGTAAAATGTTGCTTGCATGAGCTGCGAGAGTTGTCCTCTGTCACCTCCTGTTGGCCCTTCTCTGGAATAAAGCTGCTCCATTTCCTTACGCTTTGCCTCCAAAGTTTCTTCCGTTTCTTCTGTGGGAAAGTCAGGTTGCCATCTTACACAGCCGTATTTGTCAGTTGGCCCTCTCACACTGACTACAGTCGATGAGCCTGAGAGTGTTTCTCTTTCTTAGCCGTACTAAATCAAATATCAAATCAAATTTTATAGGTCACATACACACGGTTAGCAGATGTTAATGCGAGTGTAGCGAAATGCTTGTGCTTCTAGTTCCGACAGTGCAGTAATATCTAACAAGTAATCTAACAATTCCCCAACAACTACCTATATGGATGAGCAATGGCCGATCAGCATAGGCAAGGTGCAGTAGATGGTATAAAATACAGTACCGTAATTTCCGGACTATTAAGAGCACCTGAATATAAGCCGCAACCACTGAATTTAAAAAAGAATATTATTTTGAACATAAGCCGCACATGTCTATAAGCCGCAGGTGCCTACCGGTACATTGAAACAAATTAACTTTACACAGGCTTTAACGAAACACGGCTTGTAACAAAATTAAATAGGCTTTAACGAAACACGGCTTGTAACAAAAAATAAAAAATTATCAGTAAGCTTTAGTTGTCTTTTTGCACTAAGTCAATTCCTCACGCTGCTGTTTCCAACATCTTATCATCGATTCATTAAGAACAAGCTCCCGTGCAGCAGCTCTATTTTCTTTTCCAACAGCCAGATCAATCGCCTTCAACTTGAAAGCTGCATCATATGCATTTCTCTGTGTCTTTGCCATGATGAGGGTGACAAAATGACTACCGTATTCAGAATGATGGGAAGTTTGAGAGCGCTCGATTTAATCTAAACAGTAAACAAAAAAGTTGTTTGACCTTAACCAGTTCGGCAATTTCATTGGTCTAATGAAAGCTTCATGCCGCCAAAAAACTGAGTACGTCACAGAATGTGTTTTTAAAAGAATTTAAAAAATTGAAAGCGGGAAAAATCCATATATTAGCCGCGTCATTGTTTAAGCCGCGGGGTTCAAAGCGTGGGAAAAAAGTTGCGGCTTATAGTCCGGAATTTACGGTACATACATTTGATATGAGTAATGTAAGATATGTAAACATTATTATAGTGGCATTATTTAAAGTGGCATTGTTTAAAGTGACTAGTGATCCATTTATTAAGAGGTTAATTGTCACAGGTGTCAAATGGAGTAGACCAAGGCGCAGCGTGTTTAGTGCTCATCTCAAAGTTTAATGAAGAAATAGAACACTTTACAAAAGAAGCAAAATGACAGCCAACAGTTCCGTCAGGTTTCCAAACTACTAAACGAAAAACAACTACCCACACCCACACATGAAAAACAGGCTGCCTAAGTATGGCTTCCAATCAGAGACAACGATAGACAGCTGTCTCTGATTGGAAACCATACCTGGCCGAAACATAGAAATAGAAATCTAGAAAAACCCCACATAGAAACAGAAAACCCCAAATCACCCAAAACAACCACATGTCACACCCTGACCACTCCATAAAGGAAAAATGACCTCTTACCAGGGTCAGGACGTGACAGTACCCCCCCCCCCCCCCCCCAAACAAAAACCCAACAAAAACAATCCCAAACACAAAGGGAGGGCAGGGAGGGTGACAAACTTCTATGGCGGCTCATGTGCTACACCCAGAACCTCCCTCTCCCTCCGATCCTCCAGCAACGGAGGTGGCTCCGGATCAGGGCGTAACCCCCGTTCCGCCCGCAGATCCCTCCGCTTCTGTACCACCGACCTGTGGATTATTAGAGGAATCGGACTGTAGATCAATACCGTAGGCTCTGCGCTGCCAACCACCGCTGGAGGTTCCGACCTACAGGCCGCCGCTGGAGGATGCGGGCTGCAGTCCGCCGCTGAAGGCTCTGGGCTGCAGGCCGCTGCTGAAGGCTCCGGGCTGCAGGCCGCTGCTGGAGGCTCCGGACTAGGGAGCGTCGCTGGAGGCTCCGGACTGGGGAGCGTCGCTGGAGGCTCCAGACTGGGGAGCGTCGCTGGAGGCTCCGGGCTGGGGAACGTCGCTGGAGGCTCCGGGCTGGGGAACGTCGCTGGAGGCTCCGGGCTGGGGAACGTCGCTGGAGGCTCCGGGCTGGGGAACGTCGCTGGAGGCTCCGGGCTGGGGAACGTCGCTGGAGGCTCCGGGCTGAAGAGCGTCGCTGGAGGCTCCGGGCTGAAGAGCGTCGCTGGAGGCTCCGGGCTGAGGAGCGTCGCTGGAGGCTCCGGGCTGTGGAGGCACACTGGAGGAAGAGTGCGAGGAGCAGGCACAGGACGTACTGGGCCATGGAGGCGCACTGGAGGTCTGGAGCTCGGGGCTGACACACCCCGTCCTGGCTGGATGGTTCTTCTCGCCCAGCACGGGCAGAGCGCAGGTACAGGACGAACTGTGCTGCGCTGGTGAATGGGGGGTACCGTGCGTAGAGCAGGCGCAGGATAACCTGGGCCGAAGAGACGCACTGGAGACCAGATACGCTGAGCCGGCGCACTTCTTCTTGGCTGACGGCCCACTCTCGCACGGTAACTGTGAGGAGGTTGTACCGAGCGCACCGGGCTGTGAGTGCACATGGACGAAACAGTGCGCATCACCGCATAGCACGGTGCTTGTTCAGTTACTTGATCCCCACTGTAAGCACGGGGAGTTGGCTCAGGTCTTACAACCGCCTTAGCCAATCTACCCGTGTGCCCCCCCAATTTTTTTTTTTGCCGCTGCCTCTCGGTCTCCTGTTGCCTTCCTAGCCGCTCCTCCCAGTATTGCCGTTCCACCATCGCTGCCTCTATCTCCTCCGGCGGGCGGCGATACGCTCCCGGCCTTGTCCACGGTCCTGCCCCATCTAGGATCTCCTCCCAGGTCCATGACTCCAGATACTCCCTATCCTGCTTAGTCCCGCTCCTCCTCCTGGAGAAACAGAAAACCCAAAACCTCCCCCACATAGAAACAGAAAACCCAAAACCACCCAAAACAACCACCTGTCATGCCCTGACCACTCTACTAAGGAAAATGGCCTCTTACCAGGGTCAGGACGTGACATTAATTTAATTCACAAACGAGGTATCGTTCAACTCAATCAAACAGCGAAAGAGATTGATGCACCTCTCTGGGGAGGGATATTGTCTTTGTTTTTTGTCTGAAAGTCTATCTTTGATGTACTGGATGGTCTTCTGGATGCTCTCTGTGTCTCCCTCTGTCTGGAGCTGTAGGCTTTTCAAGAGGATCTGATTGGACTTCAGTGAGATGCCCAGAAGGAAGCGGAGGAAGAGGTCGAGATGACCGGTCTCGCTCTTCAACGCTTCGTCCACAGCACTCCTCTGCAAGTCATGCAATGTTCTCTGAGAACCTTCAGGTTGAGGCCTGTAGTCTTCATCCTCGCTCCAGCTATCATCCCTGTAGCCCTCATCACTGTAGCCCTCATCACTGTAGTCATCATCCCTGAAGTCATCATCCCTGCAGTCATCATCCCTGCAGTCATCATCCCTGAAGTCATCATCCCTGAAGTCATCATCCCTGAAGTCATCATCCCTGTAGTCATCATCCCTGTAGTCATCATCCCTGTAGTCATCATCCCTGTAGTCATCATCCCTGTAGTCATCCTCCCTGTAGCCATCATCCCTGTAGCCATCATCCCTGTAGTCATCCTCCCTGTAGTCATCATCCCTGTAGTCATCATCCCGGTAGTCATCCTCCCGGTAGTCATCATCCCTGTAGTCATCATCCCTGTAGTCATCATCCCTGTAGTCATCCTCCCTGTAGCCATCATCCCTGCAGTCATCCTCCCCGTCTCCAAAATATGTGTCTCCAGAATCACTGTCATTTGTTCTTGGTAGCTCTTGGTAGTCTCTTAAACGAAATGGGTTGACATTTTCACTGGCATATGAGAAAGCAACATAGAGTGCTGCGAAGAACTCTTGAATGGTGAGATGCACAAAGCTGTACATCTTTGCTTGAAACATAGGGTCCTCTCCTCTGAAGATCTCTGTGCCCATCCCTGAGAGCAAGAAGGCTTCGTTGACATCAATGCCACACTCTCTCAAATAGTCTTCAGAAAACACCCGATTGCTCTTTTCCAGGTTTTGGAAGGCTAGTTTTCCAAGTTTCAGAATGATCTGTACGTCAGACTCTGACAGATTACGAGGATCTGGTTGGTTTTCCCCATGGTACTTCTTGTTCTTCATGTTTGTCACTGTGAGTAGGAAGCGAATGTAAATCTCAGTCAGAGGGACTTTTCCATGGTCATTTTCGCTCAACATTTTCCCAAAAACCATGGCAGTAATCCAACAGAAGACCGGTATGTGGCACATGATGTGGAGGATTTTTGATGTCTTTATGTGGGAGATGATTTTGCTGGCCAGGTTCTCATCATCACTGAATCTCTTCTTGAAGTATTCTTCTTTCTGTGTGTCGTTGAATCCTCGAACTTCAGTGACACGGTCAAAACAGTCAGAGGGTATCTTATCAACTGCTGCTGGTCGGGAGGTTATCCAGAGGAGAGCAGAAGGAAGCAGATTCCCCTTGATGAGGTTTGTCAGCAGCACGTCCACTGATGTTGTCTTGGTTACATTAGACAACCTCTTGTTGTTATGGAAACACAGTGGAAGTTGGCTTTCATCGAGGCCATCAAAGATGATCACAACTTTACCGTCAACCACCTTCTTCGCATCCTTCATATCTGTTAGTTCAGGGTGGAAGTCACTCAGGAGTTCCAAGAGATTGCAGTCATCTTTGATCAAATTCAAGTCCCTAAATGGAAGTGTGAAGACAAAATCTACATCCTGATTGGCTATTCCTACTGCCCAGTCAAGGATGAACTTCTGCACTGAGACTGTTTTTCCGATGCCAGCGATGCCCTTTGTCAGCACAGTTCTGATGGGTACCTCTTGTTTGGATTGGGATTTGTCATTATGTTCCTCTGTCTTAGGGTCTAAAGATCTAAACATGTCATTGCAGTTGATTGCATCGTCTTGAAATGCTTTGGTCTGAGCCGTATCTTCAATCTGCCATACCTCATGCTCCTTATTAACCCCTTCACTCTCCCCAGCTGTGATGTAGAGCTCTGTGTAGATCTTGTCAAGCAATGTTGGGTTTCCCCGTTTTCCAAGCCCCTCAAAGATGCTCCCAAACTTCTTCTTCATGTTGGACTTGTGTTTGTCCTTGACTTTTGGCAGCTCTTCATCTAATGAGGAAAGAAAATTGATAGTGTCGTTGGATGTATAAAGTATATTTTATCTGCAGTATTCAGTAACGTAACAAACACTACCTTCAGTTACTGGTTTCAAAGTCCAATTTCCTTTATGGGTGTACTTTATGAGTGTTGTGTGTGTGTGTGTGTGTGTGTGTGTGTGTGTGTGTGTGTGTGTGTGTGTGTGTGTGTGTGTGTGTGTGTGTGTGTGTGTGTGTGTGTGTGTGTGTGTGTGTGTGTGTGTGTGTGTGTTAGTGTTAGTCTACAATTGGTACATCCATTTCTGGACTTTAAAATGAATTATATACTGTATATCCATTGATTCTTAAAGAATACAACTTACAAATACCTCATGAGCTTAGTTGAACTGTCGTACCCTTTCAGAACACAAAATATAAGCTTAATAGTATTGTATTATTTGACAGGGACACTGCATTTTAACTAATCAAAATTTTGTAATAATTGGGCTTGTTTTTGTTGAGCTACAAAAATAACAATAAAGAATTGTCTTACCAGCACCATGCAAAGCCATAGTAACACTGATGTGTTGATAAACTGAACCTGCAACACTGCAGCCAACAAGTTGGGGTGCAGCGACAACAGAACCACCCTGAGCCATAATGAAGGACAGTGGATGAGCAGGTTGAGCCATGATGGAGGACGGTGTAGGGGCAGGTTGAGACGTAATGGAGGACGAAGGACAAGAATGCTGGGCTGGAGCGAGAGACTGAGGAGTCTGATCCATGATATCAGACAGTCAGTGTCCTCCCCCTGAGAGAGACAGAGAGACAACATAAGGAGTAAGTTTAACAACAAAAACATAAACATTTGAGTATGCTAATAGGTCCTTAGCTTATTGGTTATGACAAGGTAAGATAATTGTAAATATTTCTTTATTTATGTCCTATATTCCATTAGTTGAAATGACTTGAAATCTTACAGACTGTGGCTAGTGGCTTTATCATAACACACAGGGACCTGCAGTACAGGCTAGTGGCTTTATCATAACACACAGGGACCTGCAGTACAGGCTAGTGGCTTTATCATAACACAGGGACCTGCAGTACAGGCTAGTGGCTTTATCATAACACACAGGGACCTGCAGTACAGGCTAGTGGCTTTATCATCATGGTTTTCTAGACTCGGTCCTAGGGACCCAAAGGGGTGCACGTTTTTCCCCTCGCAAAAGGCTCCTGAACATCTTCTGCCCTCAAGCCATTAGACTGCTGAACAGTTAAAAATGGCGCCGGAAGAAATGGCAGCAGTTTTACGGGCGCCCAACCAATTGTGCTATTATGTGGGATTTTTTCACGTTATTTGTAACTTAATTTGTACATAATGTTTCTGTATCTTATGGCAAAAAAAGAGCTTCTGGATATCAGGACAACGATCACTCACCTCGGATTAGACTAAGATTTTTTCAACAACAAACAAGACGCACAAGACATTCTCCAAACACCTGGCAGGGCTGACATCCCCGTTATTTGCAAGAGGAAGCGACGCAGGTACAGAGGACAAAGAGCCGGATGCCTGGTCAGGACCCGGAAAAGGCGAGTGGGAAAGCTGCCGTTACCGTCAATACTACTCGCCAATGTGCAATCATTGGACAATAAACTAGACGAGGTACGATCACGAATATCCTACCAACGGGACATCAAAAACTGTAATGTCCTATGTTTCACGGAATCGTGGCTGAATGAACGACATGGATATTCAGCTAGCGGGATACACGCTGCACCGGCAAGATAGAACAGCACACTCCGGTAAGACGGGGGCGGTCTGTGTCATATTTGTAAACAACAGCTGGTGCACAAAATCTAAGGAAGTCTTTAGATTTTGCTCGCCTGAAGAGTATATTGTGATAAATTGCAGGCCACACTACTTGCCTAGAGAGTTTTCAGCTATACTTTTCGTGGCTGTTTATTTACCACCACAGACAGATGCTGGCACTAAGACCGCACTCAGTCAGCTGTATAAGGAAATAAGCAAACAGGAAACCACTCACCCAGAGGCGGCTGTCCTAGTGGCCGGAGACTTTAATGCAGGGAAACTTAAATCAATTCTACCAAATTTCCATCAACATGTTAAATGTGCAACCAGAGAAGAAAAAAATCTAGATCAGCTATACTCCACACACAGAGACGCATACAAAGCTCTCCCTCGCCCTCCATTTGGTAAATCCGACCACAACTCTATCCTCCTGATTCCTGCTTACAAGCAAAAATTAAAGCAGGAAGCACCAGTGACTCGTTCTATAAAAAAGTGGTCAGATGAAGCAGATGCTAAACTACAGGACTGTTTTGCTATCACAGACTGGAACATGTTCCTGGATTCTTCCGATGGTATTGAGGAGTACACCATATCAGTCACTGGCTTTATCAATAAGTGCATCGAGGACGTCGTCCCCACAGTGACTGTACGTACATACCCCAACCAGAAGCCATGGATTACAGGCAATATTCGCACTAAGCTAAAGGGTAGAGCTGCCGCTTTCAAGGTGTGGGACTCTAACCCGGAAGCTTACAAGAAATCCTACTATGCCCTGCGACGAACCATCAAACTGGCAAAGCGTCAATACAGGGCTAAGATTGAATCATACTACACCAGCTCCGATGCTCGTCTTATGTGGCAGGGCTTACAAACTATTACAGACTACAAAGGGAAGCACAGCCGCAAGCTGCCCAGTGACACGAGCCTACCAGATGAGCTAAATCACTTCTATGCTTGCTTCGAGGCAAGCAACACTGAGGCATGCATGAGAGCATTAGTTCCAGACGACTGTGTGATCACGCTCTCCGTAGCCGACGTGAGTAAGACATTTAAACAGTGAGGGTAGGTAGCAACACATCTGCCATGCTGATCCTCAACACTGGAGTTCCCCAGGGGTGCGTGCTCAGTCCCCTCCTGTACTCCCTGTTCACCCACGACTGCATGGCCAGGCATGACCCCAACACCATCATTAAGTTTGCAGACGACACAACAGTGGTAGGCCTGATCACCGACAATGACGAGACAGCCTATAGGGAGGAAGTCAGAGACCTGGCCGGGTGGTGCCAGAATAACAACCTATCCCTCAACGTAACCAAGACTAAGGAGATGATTGTGGACTACAGGAAAAGCAGGACCAAGCACGCCCCCATTCTCGTCAACAGGGCTGTAGTGGAGCAGGTTGAGAGCTTCAAGTTCCTTGGTGTCCACATCAACAACAAACTAGAATGGTCCAAACACACCAAAACAGTTGTGAAGAGGGCACAACAAAGCCTATTCCCCCTCAGGAAACTAAAAAGATTTGGCATGGGTCCTGAGATCCTCAAAAGGTTCTACAGCTGCAACATCGAGAGCATCCTGACTGGTTGCATCACTGGCTGGTATGGCAATTGCTCGGCCTCTGACCGCAAGGCACTACAGAGGGTAGTGCGTACGGCCCAGTACATCACTGGGGCTAAGCTGCCTGCCATCCAGGACCTCTACACCAGGTGGTATCAGAAGAAGGCCCTAAAAATTGTCAAAGACCCCAGCCACCACAGTCATAGACCGCACGGCAAGCGGTACTGGAGTGCCAAGTCTAGGACAAAAAGGCGTCTCAACAGTTTTTACCCCCAAGCCATAAGACTCCTGAACAGGTAATCAAATGGCTACCCGGACTATGTGCATTGTGTGCCCCCCCCCCCCCCAACCCCTTTTTACGCTGCTGCTACTCTCTGTTTATCAACCCCTCTTTTACGCTACTGCTACTCTCTGTTCATTATCTAAGCATAGTCACTTTAACCATATCTACATGTACATACTACCTCAATCAGCCTGACTAACTGGTGTCTGTATGTAGCCTCGCTACTTTTATAGCCTCACTACTGTATATAGCCTGTCTTTTTTCTGTTGTTTTATTTCTTTACCTACCTATTGTTCACCTAATACCTTTTTTGCACTATTGGTTAGAGCCTGTAAGTAAACATTTCACTGTAAGGTCTACACCTGTTGTATTCAGCGCACGTGACAAATAAACTTTGATTTGATAATCAAATGGCTACCCTGACTATTTGCATTGACCCCCTTTTTATTTGCACTGACTCTCTTGCACCGGATCTATGATCACTGACTAGACTCTACCCACACGCTGATTGGACTCTACCCACACGCTGACTGGACTCTACCCACACGCTGACTGGACTCTACCCACACGCTGACTGGACTCTACCCACACGCTGACTGGACTCTACCCACACATTGATCTACCCACACACTGACTGGACTCTACCCACACATTGATCTACCCACACACTGACTGGACTCTACCCACACACTGACTGGACTCTACCCACACGCTGACACGCTGACTGGACTCTACCCACACGCTGACTGGACTCTACCCACACGCTGACACGCTGACACGCTGACTGAAACCATATTTGTTTAAGCAAGTCAGCCATATCAGCTACCTACATGTACATAGTACCACAATTACCTCAACGACCTCATACCTGCCCCTACCTACATGTACATAGTACCTCAATTACCTATGTTTTTATGTTTTTTTAAAAGGCAGTAAATGAGGCTGAATGAACTGTTTCGCTGCCAGACAAGGCTCAGCTGACAGCCAGGTGTAGCAGTGGTAAGGTGTTGGGACTGCTGTTGAGACTCTGCTGTTGGGACAGCTTTATGTAGGCCGTAACAGTTTGTGGGCACCGTTTGTCACCGTTATAGTGCAATTAATGTATTGTTTAGTGTTGTGTAGTGGTTTTACTGACATGCATCCCAAATATTTAGTTTTTTTGCCCCACAAAGATTTACATGCTAAAATCGCCACTGTCCACAACAAGTCAGTTTGATCGGGGGAAATGCGCATATTGTTTTTATGCAGATATTACAATATTCACATTAAAATCTGTCGCCAAT
Source organism: Salmo salar (assembly GCF_965601325.2). NCBI lineage: Eukaryota > Metazoa > Chordata > Actinopteri > Salmoniformes > Salmonidae > Salmo > Salmo salar. Next base: position 77,580,043 of record NC_138292.1, on the reverse strand, counting down.
TTGATGGAAACCTAGTTTATGTTTCCATTAACTTGTCCAGCGATTTTTTTTGTCAACATTTACAAAGTTCGCATAGAAAACAAATTCGACAATTGCCTGCTAGGGTGCGTATCCAATTAACTATCTTGTCTAAATAAAAATAGCTTTGCGTAATGACATAATAAAATGAGCATTAATGAATTGGCGATAGTCTGTATGCCCTCACACCTATCTGTTTAATGTCTCAGGTAGCCTGTCTGCCCTCCCACCTATCTGTTTCATGTCTCAGGTAGCCTGTCTGCCCTCCCACCTATCTGTTTCATGTCTCAGGTAGCCTGTCTGCCCTCCCACCTATCTGTTTCATGTCTCAGGTAGCCTGTCTGCCCTCCCACCTATCTGTTTCATGTCTCAGGTAGCCTGTCTGCTCTCCCACCTATCTGTTTCATGTCTCAGGTAGCCTGTCTGCCCTCCCACCTATCTGTTTCATGTCTCAGGTAGCCTGTCTGCCCTCCCACCTATCTGTTTAATGTCTCAGGTAGCCTGTCTGCCCTCCCAACTATCTGTTTCATGTCTCAGGTAGCCTGTCTGCCCTCCCACCTATCTGTTTCATGTCTCAGGTAGCCTGTCTGCCCTCCAAACTATCTGTTTCATGTCTCAGGTAGCCTGTCTGCCCTCACAACTATCTGTTTCATGTCTCAGGTAGCCTGTCTGCCCTCCCACCTATCTGTTTCATGTCTCAGGTAGCCTGTCTGCCCTCACAACTATCTGTTTCATGTCTCAGGTAGCCTGTCTGCCCTCCCAACTATCTGTTTCATGTCTCAGGTAGCTCGCGAAAGCCAGCATGGATAGAATGCAATAATTGACTAATATTTGCCATATTCTAATAATTATTATGTGCCAACGTATCGCCACGGTGCCATGGTGAAACGTGCACTCCAGTAAATCTTGAATAATTGAATGGTGAAACTTGCCAACCAACCAGTAAAGCAAAGCGAAGCATTTCAGGCATTCTTTAAAGTCAGGACAATCCTTGTCCTGCAAATAAATATTATTTTTCATAGTTGGAAGTGGAGCTTATAGTCACGTGATGACATCACGTGCCCTACGTACCTACAAAAGTAGCCTATTCGGTAATTATCATTTATTCAAGAAACATCGTTTCCATCATAATTTGTCACAATAAAGAAAGTCCGAGACAAAAGAAAAATCCACACCTGTCGATCTTTTGAAAACGTCTCATATATCTGCCGTTTCCATTACACATGACGCAATGATTATAATTTTTTTGTCCGACATTGCTTTTGTCGATAGTCCATATAAACCTGCCTAGAGAAGAGATACACTGTATACATTATGGCATAAGTAGACTAAGTCTGTCCTCCTACATAAAGATGAAGAAAAAAAAGATTCACCTGATAATTGTTTCTTCGTCTGGCATTCTTTTAGTTTTAGTTTTTACTTCCTTGTTGAGCGCTATTTGAGAATTTTGAAATAAACGTCAAAGTTACTTACTCTTTTTGGGACATTAACCGATAATAGCCTCGTTCTCGTATTTGTCTATAGCCTATTTAAATAGGTCAACAATAGCCCTATCCATGACGTTAATGAATATAATAGACCCTTGAAGAAGAATAATTGGAAACGGGCTATGCCTAGGCTGGGCTAGTCAGTATATCATAAGAACCCGCCCCTTCTCTGTTACTGCGTCTCGTTCTCATGTGCGATTGGTCGCTGGACTATGGGGGGTGATTCATGCCAGAATTAAGCCTCGTGAAGCTACTGATCCCTCTCACCAAGTCACCTAAAGTCTTCCTAGCGCCATAAAATAACGCCATGAATTAACATGGACTCTCAATGGAGACAAGTTTGTTTCTAAGGCGTCAAACTGCCGACTCATTCACGTCACGTGACACGTACATGTCATGTAGACATAGTGTTCACGTCACGTAACGTGTCACGTGTCAGTTTGTGTATAAGTTTATTATGAATGATCTTACCATGAACGCCTTAAAAATGTCTACCTTTTTAGGTGTTAGTTTAAATGTCTGTTTAGTTCATCAATTTCATTTGTCGATTTAGCTAAAATAGGCCTATCACCTCAATGCAAAAATTATTAGGCTAGTTGATATTGCAGCCCCTATTACTGTGTAGATATGCCTATTTCACGCATTAAAACCTCTTGGGGCTAGGGGGCAGTATTGAGAATTTTGAAAAAAATATGTGCCCATTTTTAACTGCCTCCTACACCAACCCAGAAGCTAGAATATGCAAATTATTGTTCAGGTTTGGATAGAAAACACTCTGAATTTTCTAAAACTGTTTGAATGGTGTCTGTAAGTATAACAGAACTCATATGGCAGTCAAAACCCTGAGACAAATTCTGACAGGAAGTGGATACCTGATGTGTTGAATTACCTTTAAGCCTATGCGATTGAAACACACAGGGGCTCATTAATTTTTGAGCACTTCCTATGGCTTCCACTAGATGTCACCAGTCTTTAGAAAGTGTTTTGAGTCTTATACTGTGAGAACTGAACGAACAAGAGCCTTGGAACGGTGGTGGCCGATTAGACTCTGGCGCGCGAGTTCATGTTTGGTACTCTCGTTCCAAAACGTTTTAAAAGAGAATGCAAACGTCCGCCTTGAATATTATTCATGTTCTGGTTAAAAAAGGCACTAATGATTTATGCTATACAACGTTTGACATGTTTGAACGAACGTAAATATTTTTTTTCCCCTCGTTCATGACGAGAAGTCCGGCTGGCATAGATCATGTGCTAACAACACGGAGCTTTTTGGACATAAATTATGAGCTTTTTCAAACAAAACTACATTTGTTATGGACCTGGGATTCCTGGAAGTGACATCTGATGAAGAGAATCAAAGGTAATGGATTATTTACATAGTATTTTCGATTTTAGATCTCTCCTACATGGCGGTTAGTCTGTATCGCAAAGCGTATTTTTCTGGGCGCAGTGCTCAGATTATTGCAAAGTGTGATTTCCCAGTAAGGTTATTTTTAAATCTGGCAATCCGGTTGCGTTCAAGAGATGTAAATCTATAATTCTTTGAATGACAATATAATATTTTACCAATGTTTTCGAATAGTAATTATTTAATTTGTTGTGCTGCTTGACTGGCGGTTATTGGAGGGAAACGATTTCCTCAACATCAACACCATAGTAAAACGCTGTTTTTGGATATAAATATGAACTTGATAGAACAAAAAATGCATGCATTGTCTAACATAATGTCCTAGGAGTGTCATCTGATGGAGATTGTCAAAGGTTAGTGCATCAATTTAGCTGGTTTTCTGCTTTTGGTGACGCCTTTCTTTGAATTGACAAAACATTACACACAGCTATTGTCAATGTACTCTCCTAACATAATCTAACTTTATGCTTTTGCCGTAAAGCCTTTTTGAAATCGGACAACGTGGTTAGATTAAGGAGATGTTTATCTTTCAAAGGGTGTAAGATAGTTGTATGTTTGAGAAATTTGAATTATGACATTTCATTGTTTTCAAATTTGGCGGTCTTGATATTTCACCTGTTGTTGATTGGGTGTACCAGGGGTGGGACGCTTGCGTCCCACATAGCCCATAGAGGTTAATAAAAAAAATCAAGCGTTTCTTGGTAGCCAAGTGGTTAGAGCATTGGGCAAGTAACTGAAAGGTTGCTAGATCGAATCCCAAAGCTGAATCCCAAAGCTTGTCGTTTTGCCTGTGCAAGGCGACTGAGTACGTGGATTTCGATTAAGGCCACCTCCCGCACCCCTCCGATTCAGATGGGTTGGGTTAAACACAACTGACTAGGTATCCCCCTTTCATTTTCTTTGTTGGAGGTAGCTTAGGTCTCTAGTGGCGCATTCAAAACAACTTGGCAATCTCTGACTTCCAACTTCATTGCGTTCAAGACAACTGGGAACTCTGAAAAAAATGAGCTCAGACTAGGATTTTTCTTTTGTTTTGAACAGTCATCCAACTCGGAATCTCTGGCATCTTTTTCTGACCTGAAAATCACTGATGTCATGATTTGACCTAGTTTTCTCCCCATTTCCCAGTTTACCGGATTAACAGATGCAATTCTTCGTCTATACATTTGAATTGAGGGGGTATGTGAGGATATAGGTCTTGTTATAGAGACGTGCAAAAAGCATATGCTACCACTTGTTTGCTTAGCCATAGGAAGAGCAACGGTCCAGATTTTATAAAGCGTTCTAGGCTATAACAATAATAAAACTCCATGATTATTTATGCAGTCTACTAGCCTATTGAAGGTCTTGCGCAGCCTAAACATCACAGGAAAATGTGGTTGGTTTATTAAATGCTCTGCAATGTAGACCTATGCCTTATGCAAAATACCAAGAAGTTAGAATCGGTATGGGTCTACACATCGACCAAACAGCTTAACAGATAATAACATGTATTATTCAGGAGAATCCAATTGAATCAGGCTATTCATTTTAGCGCAGTTGCATTCTTACGCATATCCTTAGACTAAACTGAACCGAAAACAGCCTGTTTTGATCACAGATCATGATGAAGCCTGAACATTTAAGCTGTTTGTCATTGATTTAGCCCACAATTGCCTACAGATTTGATACACATGAAGACCTATATTTAATCTGGAATTGACAAACAAAAGCCTGACTAGGATCTCAACTTTCCCCCACGTCATATTTATTACCAATTAGGCTAAATGTATTCCTATTCATTTGCATAGACTAACCATTGTGATTAATGTTATTTACCATCTTCTGCTTTTAATGAATAAATAGGCATCAGGGTAAACATAATATAATTTCAGTGCCCCCCACACACACATTAATGCTACTTACCTAACAGATCAGAAAGTGAGCAAATTTCCACTTCATTCATATGCAAATACATTTGAATCACATACAGTGATTCATACACTGACTTGTCTGGCTGGCATGTTTTCATTTTAAACAGGCATTCCCTTATCTACACTGAAATCATTTTAGTCCTCAATTATTGTAAAGTGGTTGTTCCACTGGATATCACAAGGTGAATGGACCAATTTGTAAGTCGCTCTGGATAAGAGCGTCTGCTAAATGACGTAAATGTAAATGTATATTATGATTTAAAAAAATCATAGCTCATTCGTACACCCTTGTGGTTGAATATATCTATTGCATGTCTTATGATACAATTAATAATGTTGAACTAACAAATACCATCAAGGGATATGTTACAATTTACAATAACGAACACCTTATGAAACAGCTGTGAACACCATTCTAGCAATATTTTAGATTTTAATACATAACCATTTATATGTTTTTGGTACATGTGTTTCAATTTACTTTCTGATTTTTTTGTACACTCACATGGAAACCATAGACTGAAATACAAAATTCTGGTGTGTGGAATAGAGAGGAGGGAAGTATTGTGTGGATGGGAGGTTCTGCCTGTTTTTCAACAGGTTGTAGACTCGAAGAGGGAAACTGCAATGTCCAGGCGCTGCTGCCCTCTTTGTTCTGAGTGTTTGCAGTGATAGTGTGAGCTGAACAGATTAGCTATAAAAACACCATGTGCCAAGTCTGATAGTTGTCTTGCTCTTTCTTAGCAGATAATGACAACTTGACAATAACAGTAGCTGATGTAATGAAGAGTTGGAGGGTGATTGGTAATGGAGGACATCAGCTGGATCCATGTCTGGGTGTTAGGCAGAACCCCTAGGTCCTGGAGAACAGGAGCAAAGGGAACAAGGTAGGAGACAGACGTAAACAAGCAAACACACAGGTTAAATGATTATCAGGTATGTAAAAATACAGTTATTGAATGATTTAATTTAAATGTTTGATTAGACATGCAATAATGTTCATGGAAGACAGAAAAGAAAGGATACCTGTCTAATTTTTGATGTCAGTTGGCTTGGTAAGGGAAGGTCCCTGGAAAAGATAGAGAGATGAGGTGTGAGAGAAGCTCCAGGGTGGTGTCATGACCACTGGAGTCATACACCTTAACAGTACCTACCTGGAAGTGGCGGTTACTTAACGTGACCCAGTGGTTAGCCTTGAGATTGACTATTTGGAGAAACCCCTGGGCCAGTGTTGGTACTGCTGACAGCATGGCGATGCCATCCACCATGAAGCAGCAAATGCAAATAGTTATCATCTGAGATTTTTATATTCACCTTAACGGATGTTGATCCCAGCTAAGAGCAGCAAGCTTTCCCGGGTCTCGCCTTCCTTTCATCCTTCTTCCAAGCCAAGTCATTCGCTCGGATGTCGAAGCACTTGGTCCCCTTGATTCTTCTCAGGTGGCTCTCCTTCTCATGTGCCCTGTCCATGTTCAGTCTCATTTTGATTGATAATAGAAATAAATGCAATCATATTTCATATTATTACAAATACATCTCTTATATATCTCAAGGAAAGCCAGAAGAATAAATTTACAGCGGACAATAATTGTTACCTGGTCAAAAACCTCCACATCCTTCTCAGTTCATGCCTGAAGGTTCGACAACTTCCACCACATCAGGTGGAGTATCAGTGACCTCAAAGTACGTTATACAAAAACAGCAAAAGAAAAACACTAAGTCAATCAAATAAATGTATACTACAGTATATGCAATAATGTTATACACAATTGCATCATTCCCTGTGGCTCAGTTGGTAGAGCATGGTGTTTGCTACGCCAGCATGGTGTGTGCAATGCCAGGGTTGTGGGTTTGATTCCCACGGGGGGCTGGTACAAAAAAAAAATGAGTGAAATAAATGATACTATCGCACATTCAATTATGTTATTATTGTAGACTATAGACTACTCCTGTATCTACCTTGTACAATATCGTAATCATTGAATGAAATAGTGTACCATCCACATTTACAATTTAATTGATCAATTAGATAAATAATACTAGCACATACAGTTACATTGTTGTAGAATAGGCTACTACTGTATCTACACTATATTAGGACACCGTTGTGATTTTGTCAGGCATGGTTTTAGGTCTTCTATCGAAGTTGCATGTTGTACCTTGTTTCCCTTCTTCAGTGAAAAGTAGTTATTTCATTTACAATTGAATTAATTCATTAAATAAATAATACTAGCACATAAAATTACGTTATTATACACTAGCCTACTCCACTATCGACACAGTAGATAATATTGCCTATGTGCTTTCGACAATACGTTATCAACAAAAAAGTATTATTTTCATATAAACCACATTTGCCTTAACACAGTAGACCTAAATATTTTCTAACGATATCACAAGTTAAATATAACCTACTTACTCCTCAATTGGATCAAGGACATCTTGGTAATTATTTTCATCGCTCTAATAATGAAACTATCTGGGGTAGACACTCGAAAATCGCTTCTGCCACTTATAAAAAAAACAAAATAAATGAATGTCTGTGTTGCCGCCGAGCTCTCAAATACCGTGCCAGTCTCTCACTCTATGAATGGTCACTGCTATCCAGATTCCTTGGGATGTCCTTACCCTGAACCCTAAACTAACACTAAACTTAACCATTTTATACATTTATACTTGATAGAGGTATGGACATCCCAAGCATTCCGAATAGCACGGACCCTCTGGGGAAAGCATATGAACTTCTCTGTAAATAATATTGCCTATGTGCTTTCGACAATACATTATCAACAAAAAAGTATTATTTACAAATAAACCAAATTTGCCTTAACGCAGTAGACCTAAATATTTCCTAATGATATCACAATTTAAATATAACCTACTTACTCCTCAATTGGATCTAGTACATCTTGGTAATTATTTTCATCGCTCTAATAAGGAAACTATCTGGGACAGACACTCAAAAATCGCTTCTGCCACTTGTAAAAAAACAAAACAAATGAATGTCTGTGTCGCCGCAAACTCTCAAATACCGTGCCAGTCTCTCACTCTATGAATGGTCACTGCAATCCGGATTCCTTGGGATGTCCTTACCCTAAACTAACACTAAACTTAACCAATTTACATTTATACTTGATAGAGGTATGGACATCCCAAGGATAGCAGGGATCCTCTGGGAAAGTCTATGAACTGTTCTATTCGACTGAAGGGACATCCCAAAGAGCCGAATTGCACCTATGACCTCCTCTGAAAGCCGTGGACACAACTCTTATTGGTTGTCTGATGTGGAACTGGTAACAACACAGTCTGTGATTGGCCAACAACATTTAGATCTGTATACAGCGAGATACGATAACATACTATGCCATGCGGTGTTGAGGGAAAGACAGAATATCTACAGATTGGGCATCATCTTTTCTAGGCCATTAGCGATAACAGGAAATACACAAGCCGTAGGCTACACTATAGTTCAAGGTGGCTACCTCGGAATGTCTGCTTGCACGGGAACAAACGGATAGCAGTTACGTTTCTAACATTTATGGTTGAGATTTAATTAATATAAATATAAACTATGCACATTATGACTTTCATTAACACGCGATGCAGACGTTAGTATCATGTCAGGTGGTACGGTTGCCTTATGTAACAGTGTAGGTTCCGTCCCTCTCTTCGCCCCAACCCGGGCTCGAACCATGGACCCTTGCACACATCAACAACTGACACCCCACGAAGCATTGTTACCCAGCCGCGGCCCTTGTAACGCAAGGGGAAACCCTACTTCAAGTCTTAGAGCGAGTGACGTCACTGATTGAAATGCTATTAGCGCCATCACCGCTAACTAACTAGCCATTTCACATAGGTTACACTTATATATGTCCCTTATCACCCCCCATACAGGACCGTTGGCTACAGCAGCACCTGAAAACTAGGTCAATGAATGTGTGGCGGCTCTCCTACATCTGGATGCGTGTGCAGCAGCCTACTGCATGGGGACTTCTGTGATGGAACAGCTTCGCAGAGCAGAAAGAATGGAAATAATGTCCTGAAAAGTGGATCAGCATACCACTACAACCCATCATCCCCAAGCCCACTGATGCCAACGCAGCAAGTGACCGCGCATTGCTCGCAGTGGCAATAAGGAACAACACCTTAATTATCAGGCCGTGGTGACATAGACGGTCTCGCACGCGTCCCGTAATTCTGCGCCGCAACACAGCAACAATTAGGATTTAAATCGCTGTTATATATTTTGTATTTCTTTCGCCGGCAGCTGCTGCTGCTGCGGTAACACCCCTCTTTGTAGATCGCGTGCACTCCTCCTCCCTCCTCCCTTCCTTCCCGGAGCGGCTGGGTGGACTGGTGGGGCTATGGAGGATGCAGGTGAGATGAGGAAAACATCCACGGTACCGGATATTAAACCGTTGGATCAGTACGACTTCAACCGAGCCAAGGTGTGCGCCAGCGTCCGGTGGCTACTGGCGAAGTCATACGGATCCGCAGGTAAGATGGGCTTTATTTATCATGGGCGATTTACCGGTTGACGTTTCTCCCGTTATTGATGCAGTTGGCCGGTGTCCCTAGGCTATAACGGGGAAATTGACAGGCCACAGAGGTTCATGTTTTTCCCAGGGCGTCTATTGGACACAATCACGGATATTTACTGTTAATAATAATGGAATAATTCTATTTTATTCGAAAAAGGTTTATGTTGTCAAGGCTACGATGTGTCTGATTATAGACTACAGCTAGATGTGACAGGCGACTCACGCACAAAGCATCTCAAACGCTCACACCCATGCTTCTATCCTCTTCATCACAGGCTGTTAGCTACTGCATCTCTGGCCATTTCACTCTCACAGGTGAACGCGTTGAATGCCATATGTTACAGAGTATCTGTTCATTCATCTTTTTATTTTGTATTTTAAATAAGGTGACTCTATAGGTTCAGAAATCAGAATGGTTAAGAAAGAGAAGGCCTTGATTCAAAGGGGCAGCTGTTCGCCTACAGACGTATGGGCGGAGGAGGATAGTTCTATCGTCAGTTCATCTATTATTTATATCGCGGCCTGTAATACTATTGGACGATAATATAGGCCTACACTCCAAGATCAACAGGCCTATCTGCTAGTTAAATGTGTTGCACGCGCCACATATCAGGCTAATATGAGTGTAGGCCTATGCCACCGTGTGCGTGGTAGCCTAAATGGATATCCCTTCCATATGTATGTCAGTGTTACACGCGCACACGCATAGGCTACATCACCGTGGTCCAGCCTCCTCGTAGCCATACGCATGCATTGCTTGTGTGTTATAGATTGTATTATAGGTTCACACAATCGTGTGAAGGTGACACTGCCACTCATATAGCCCGTGGTTAAACGTCAGCTATACAGCTGCCACAAAGGAACAAGGTTCCACCACCACCGATAGGCGAAGTGGATAGATTATGACCACGTTGCTTTCACCTGCCAATTTATATCAGATTAGCGATTGTACCCCTACCATTAAGGAAAGGAGACGAGGAAAGGATATAATCTCGCCTAATCGTTTTTATGTAGCCTACACATTTCCCTGGCAGTTGCACCTGGGGGTTCCCTTTGTCAACCTACAGGCCTGCTAACACGTCCATTTTGTAGAATTGTAATGTCCTCTGCAGCGCGCAGTAGGACGCAACGTCTTGGAAGGTTCAGATAGAAATAGCCTATGTAGAAACAATGCATGTAAAATATGGGACATGTAGAATATGGAACATGTAGATTCGGGAACATATAGAATATAGAACATGTAGGCCTATAGTTGATTTAACCTTTATTTTGGCAGGGAGTCGTAATAACCTCAGCTCTGTTCATGGCAGTTCTATCGGGAACATTTTATTTGGATAGTTTGTAGATGGTTTGTAGATGTTCAATAACTGTCAACAACATTTCAACTAACTATCTACTAACCCTAGCCCTAACCTTAACCCTAACCTTAACCCTTACCCTAACACTAACCCTTTTTCCAAACCTAACCGTGACCTTAACAAGCAGTTGCTTATCAACAGTGTGTTGATAGTATGACCGTCTGTAGAGCATCTATATGGGACCATCCAAATAAAGTGGGAGCATTCTATCTACATGTGGCTACAGAACGTGGTATTGAGGTCTTGGGGTGGAGAGTGGACTGAGGATTGGTTATTAGGGAAATAGAGAAAGTGTAGTTTATTCCTGTGGGAGCGTTCAATAGCAGCCTGTCTGTCTATCGTGAGTTTGAGCCTCTTAACTGTATCGATTCCCGTATGTAGAAGACTACCTGCCGTATGTTGAAGGCTACCTGCCGTATGTTGAAGGCTACCTGCCGTATGTTGAAGGCTACCTGCCGTATGTTGAAGGCTACCTGACGTATGTAGAAGGCTACCTGCCGTATGTAGAAGGCTACCTGCCGTGTGTTGAAGGCTACCTGACGTGTGTTGAAGGCTACCTGACGTGTGTTGAAGGCTACCTGACGTATGTTGAAGGCTACCTGACGTATGTTGAAGGCTACCTGCCGTATGTTGAAGGCTACCTGACGTATGTAGAAGGCTACCTGCCGTATGTAGAAGGCTACCTGCCGTGTGTTGAAGGCTACCTGACGTGTGTTGAAGGCTACCTGACGTGTGTTGAAGGCTACCTGACGTGTGTTGAAGGCTACCTGACGTGTGTTGAAGGCTACCTGCCGTATGTTGAAGGCTACCTGCCGTATGTTGAAGGCTACCTGCCGTTTGTTGAAGGCTACCTGCCGTATGATGAAGGCTACCTGCCGTATGTTGAAGGCTACCTGCCGTATGTTGAAGGCTACCTGCCGTATGTTGAAGGCTACCTGCCGTATGTTGAAGGCTACCTGACGTATGTTGAAGGCTACCTGACGTTTGTTGAAGGCTACCTGACGTATGTTGAAGGCTACCTGACGTTTGTTGAAGGCTACCTGACGTATGTTGAAGGCTACCTGACGTATGTAGAAGGCTACCTGACGTATGTTGAAGGCTACCTGACGTATGTTGAAGGCTACCTGACGTATGTAGAAGGCTACCTGACGTATGTTGAAGGCTACCTGACGTATGTTGAAGGCTACCTGACGTATGTTGAAGGCTACCTGACGTATGTTGAAGGCTACCTGACGTATGTAGAAGGCTACCTGACGTATGTTGAAGGCTACCTGACGTATGTTGAAGGCTACCTGACGTATGTTGAAGGCTACCTGACGTATGTTGAAGGCTACCTGACGTTAGTAGCCTATTCCCGATAGAAATCTCAGTCAGCCCAATGCGGAAGTTGAAAAACAAACGTCAACATCTGGCACACTCACTGCACAGATGCACTCTGTCTTGCACTGTAACATCGGTATTATAGTGTAAACTGTTAAAGTAAGTGTCTTCATCAAGGTTAAGTGACTTCTAAATCTATAAGAGATCAATAGAGGATCCTGTGTCAGACATGATGTCTGTGTGTGTGAGGTGGTGTGTGTGTGTGTATGTGTGTGTGTGTGTGTGTGTGTGTGTGTGTGTGTGTGTGTGTTAAGGACCATAGTCCTGCTGATAACAATGGCTGTAAACATAATGTGTCCTATCAGACGCAGCCTAGATCAGATCCCTCTCCTTCTTCCCCTTTCTGTGTTAATGAACACATTCCATTGTGTGTAGTTTAGGCTCCAGTGTGTGTGTGTGTGTGTGTGTGTGTGTGTGTGTGTGTGTGTGTGTGTGTGTGTGTGTGTGTGTGTGTGTGTGTGTGTGTGTGGTGTGTCTTTACCACAGGAGGTTGGTGGTATCTTATTTGGGGAGGATGGGCTCATGGTAATGACTGGAGCAGAATCAGTGGAATGGTATCAAATACAACAAACACAGTTTCCAGATGTTTGTTGCCATTCCATTTGCTCCGTTCCAGCCATTATTATGAGCCGTCCTCCCCTCAGCAGCCTCCACTGGTCCTTACATAGCTGTGTATGTTGTATACAACCCTCCTTGCCATACAGTCTCAGTCAAAGCCTCTGTTTGTTTTGAACCTCCACTGCCCTGTGTGTGTTTCTGCTGTTTTAGCGTTCTTAACCTGTTTCTACTGGATTAGATTAGCATGATGCTAATTGGGTTAGCTGGGCCCTGCTCAGCAGTCCAGAGCCACAGTCATTCCTTTTGATTGAGACGGAATGGCTTTCTCCTCTTCTGCCGTTCCCATGGCAACCAGCGTTCCATTTATCCCCAGTGTTCTGTAGCTTGAATACACAGAGTTGAACCTAGTACAGTTTTGTGTGTTTGTGTGTGTGTGTTTAAAAAAAAATAATATATATTTCACCTTTATTTAACCAGGTAGGCAAGTTGAGAACAAGTTCTCATTTACAACTGCGACCTGGCGAAGATAAAGCAAAGCAGTGTGACACAGACAACAACACAGAGTTACACATGGAATAAACAATAAATAAGCCAATAACACAATAAACAAGTCAATGATACAGTAGAAAAAAGTAAGTCTATATACAGTGTGTGCAAAAGGCATGAGGAGGTAGGCAATAAATAGGCCATAGGAGCGAATAATTACAATTTAGCAGATTAACACTGAGTGATAAATGAGCATATGATGATGTGCATGTAGAGATACTGGTGTGCAAAAGAGCAGAAAAGTAAATAAAATAAAAACAGTATGGGGATGAGGTAGGTAGATTGGGTGTGCAATTTACAGATGGACTATGTGTGTGTGTGTGTGTGTGTGTGTGTGTGTGTGTGTGTGTGTGTGTGTCAAGGACCATAGTCCTGCTGATAACAATGGCTGTAAACATAATGTGTCCTATCAGACGCAGCCTAGATCAGATCCCTCTCCTTCTTCCCCTTTCTCCCTCTATCAACAGCCCACCTGGAATTATTGTCCTCTCTCTTTCTTCTTGGAGCCCACTCCAATAGAGGAAGGAGAAGAGGAGAGGAGGAGGAGAGGAGAAAGGAGAGAGGAGGAGGAGGGGAGTAGTCCAGTCCAGAGTTAGATATTTCTTCCTTCCTTGCCAGTGGGAGAGCTGCTCCAATCTCTCAGATCATCCTTCCCTCTCCTAGAACAGCAGAGCAAGGGGATGTTGGTCCCTGAGCCCAGCCGAGGGATGTGTGTGTTGCAGTGCGGCATGGCACCACACACACACACACACACACACACACACACACACACACACACACACACACACACACACACACACACACACACACACACACACACACACACACAGTCGCCTGGTTGAGTTGTTCATGCAGATGATGACATTATATCTGTCCTCTGTGTGATATGTCTAGAGAGAGAGAGAGATGAAGAGAGAGAGAGTCTGTACATTCACTCTTTCATCCTTTCTTTCTCTCTGTAGTAATTGATTGAGAGTGGGAGAGAGTGAGATAGAGGGGGGGAGAGAGAGAATGTTCAGGTAGTCCTACAGTTCTAACTCTATAGGTTGTCCTCTGTACCCCTGTAGAGAATGTTCAGGTAGTTCTACAGTTCTAACTCTATAGGTTGTCCTCTGTCTCCCTGTAGAGAATGTTCAGGTAGTTCTACAGTTATAACTCTATAGGTTGTCCTCTGTCTCCCTGTAGAGAATGTTCAGGTAGTTCTACAGTTATAACTCTATAGGTTGTCCTCTGTCTCCCTGTAGAGAATGTTCAGGTAGTTCTACAGTTATAACTCTATAGGTTGTCCTCTGTCTCCCTGTAGAGAATGTTCAGGTAGTTCTACAGTTATAACTCTATAGGTTGTCCTCTGTCTCCCTGTAGAGAATGTTCAGGTAGTTCTACAGTTCTAACTCTATAGGTTGTCCTCTGTCCCCTTGTAGAGAATGTTCAGGTAGTTCTACGGTTCCTCATTGTTTACCCCTCTCCTCCACCATAGAGAATGTCCCGGTGGAGCTGCGAGAGCCTCTGTACAGAGACAAGTATGAGCAGGAGCACCTCAAGCCCTCCGTCTCCCAGCTACTCCTGTCCCCTGAGCTGTACTGTAGGACCCAGGCCCTGCTCCACGGGGTCTCCCAGCCCGCTACTCAGGGGCCCCCAGGGGACAACTCCGCACTGCTGCAGCTCCTCACCAAGAGGGGCCTGGAGCCCAGGGACCAGGATGTGGCCATCACAGAGGAAGACCTCAGCCACACGCCCATCAAGACGGTGTGTTACAGTGTGTGTTACAGTGTGTGTTACAGTGTGTGTTACAGTGTGTGTGTAACCCTAACGTTACTCCTATCATTGATCCTTTGCTCTCTCATGATTGGCTCATGGTCTGCTTCTCTCTGTCTGATTGGTCTAGAGGGCCCACCTGGTCCTGATTGACTCACTGATGTCACTGGCTGCCATGGAGACGGTGGGCAAGGTTAAGATGACGGCAGAGGCGGAGAAAATGGGAGGCGGGGCTCCGTGGGAGAATGCCCTCCTCTTCTGGGTTAACCGGGTAAGACCAGAACACGACCAGAAGATGACCAGGTCATTCTAGAACACAACCAGGTCATTCTAGAACACAACCAGGTCATTCTAGAACACAACCAGGTCATTCTAGAACACAACCAGGTAATTCTAGAACACAACCAGGTCATTCTAGAACACAACCAGGTCATTCTAGAACACAACCAGGTCATTCTAGAACACAACCAGGTCATTCTAGAACACAACCAGGTCATTCTAGAACACAACCAGGTCATTCTAGAACACAACCAGGTCATTCTAGAACACAACCAGGTCATTAGGGCTGAGCGATATGGCAAATAAATTATCACAATATATTTTTTTTTCATTCGATAACGATAATTATCACGATATTAATCAAATAATGTTTAAAAGGTGCATATCTGCTTCAGACTCAAGCCTGCCTGAACAAACCAAATATTTTAATGTGTCTTATTTATTGTCAGAAGTAGAACTCACAAATAACATTTTAACTCCACTTTTTTTTAAAGCTGTAAACCCTTACATGTCATGAGCAAGAAATACAAAAATAAATAAACAAGTAGTGCAAGTCAATATACATTATAACTGTTAGCCTAATGGTACATCACAGTTGAAGCTGGGGTAGTTGTTTATAACTGTTAGCCTAATGGTACATCACAGTTGAAGCTGGGGTAGTTGTTTATAACTGTTAGCCTAATGGTACATCACAGTTGAAGCTGGGGTAGTTGTTTATAACTGTTAGCCTAATGGTACATCACAGTTGAAGCTGGGGTAGTTGTTTAGAACTGTTAGCCTAATGGTACATCACCGTTGAAGCTGGGGTAGTTGTTTAGAACTGTTAGCCTAATGGTACATCACCGTTGAAGCTGGGGTAGTTGTTTAGAACTGTTAGCCTAATGGTACATCACAGTTGAAGCTGGGGTAGTTGTTTATAACTGTTAGCCTAATGGTACATCACAGTTGAAGCTGGGGTAGTTGTTTATAACTGTTAGCCTAATGGCACATCACAGTTGAAGATGGGGTAGTTGTTGTCTTACAAGTTACAAGCAAGAAAGCCAAGTCTGTCTACGGTCTCTGGCTTTAAAGCTACCCTATGGCAGGTCACTACGCTGCAACCTGTGCTAATAACACGCTCTGAGGGGGAGCTGGTCACAGGAATGCACAGGTAGCGCTTTGCCAGATAGCTGACTTTGGGAAAGTGTTTTGGGGGGTGGATCTTCCACCAGTCCAGTGGATTTGGTTTCACTGTCGGCATCAGGAGACTGAAGGTAGCAGCTGAGTTCCTTGTCTACCAGCTGGATTTCAGTAAGACCTGTGGTGGTGGAGCATGGCTTCTTGAAAAAACGGCCCAGTGACTTTCTCTTTTTAGCTGTCAGTTGTGGTGAAGTAGCAACAACGTCTCCCTGTGCTGGGCCTGGGTTTTCATCTCCCTCATTCACCATCTCTGAGACAACTCTTGCTTTTACGTGGCCCACCTTCTCCTCTTTGATGTAATGCGTTTTAAACCGAGGGTCGACCAACGAGGCTATGTCCAGGAGGTCATCTGTGGCAAGGTCATCATATTTCTCATTCAGATAGTCCATGACTACCGTTTTGATGGTTTGGTTGAGCTCTGTTTCACCATCAGGTTTCATGACCTCTGTATTGAACAGGTGTAGTACTGGCTTCAGGTAAGACACAGTGACATAAGACTCACCAGACAGAGCATCTGTGAATTCTAGGAGTGGGGTCAATGCCTGGTTGATGGACTCAAGAACATCTATATCTGTACAGGTGGGAGCAAAGTGCCGGGTCTTCTTGTCTCTGGACAAGACCTGTGAAATGGCTTTCTCCTGCTCCGGTACTCTTTGCACCATCTTTTGACGTGATCCCCAGCTGGTAGCTGTGCTGGGGTAGGTTGTGTTTGTTTTGAACAACTGTCAGGTCTCTCTTCTTTTTCCACCAATAGGAAAAGGCACCCACCACTTTCTTACACAGTCCAATTGCTTGATCCACCCGTTTGTCTCTACCCACTCTCTCTAAGAGAAATCGAGATTTTAATCAAATGTTAAAATCACAATAATCCCTTTAGTTATGTACAAATGTAATATTTAACTTAATCAGTTGATGAAAAAAATGCACATTTAGTTTCATCTAACCAATCACTTCCATATACACAATTGACAAGGTTACTTACCAATGGCCAAGTGCAGACGATGTCCAAAACATTGCAGTCGGGTCCGTTTGTTGATTTGAGCGGCCTTCACCACGTTCGCACCACAATCCGTTGTAATGCAGACCTGTCTGTCTTGACTGAGTCCCCAGGAGGCAAGAGCGTCAATGAGCCCCTCTGCTATAGCTTCACCCGTGTGGTCGTCGGGAAAGTATGATGTTTGAGGCATTTATTTAAAAGATTCCAGTCTTTGTCAATATAGTGGATCGTGAGGCTAATGTAAGGCTCTGACGTGTGACTAGACCACAGATCGGTATTAGTAGCAAAATACGTCAAATCTGTCTTGAACTGTTCTTCAACTTTTTCCCTACACTCGGCGTAGTGTTTAGGCAGTGCGGTGTGTGTAACGCGGGTCGTACAAAGGGGACCAAGGCGCGGCGTGTGAAGTGCTCATATTTTACTTTAATGAAACACTATATCCAAAAACAACACAAAAAAGCGACCGTCAACAGTTCTGTCAGGTACAAGGAACAAAACAGAAAACAACTACCCACAAACAGGGGGAAAAAAACACCCCTACTAAATATGACCTTCAATTAGAGGCAACGAGGAACAGCTGCCTCCAATTGAAGGTCAACCCAATAAACCTCAACATAGAAATAGATAAACTAGAAACTCAAACATAGAAATAGAGAACATAGAACAAACACAAAAACACCCCCTGTCACACCCTGACCACTCTACCATAGAAAATAACAACTTATATTGGTCAGGACGTGACAGTGTGAGAGAAATGTTTGCGGCCAGGGAGCACGTACCTGAGGTCAATTAAATTGAAAAGCCTATTGAAACCTTCCTTTTCGACTGTGCTAATTGGTAGCATGTCCTTAGCAATGCAATGCATAATAGCATTTGTGATGTCTTTGTGTCTTTTCGATGTTTGCTCGTAGGGCATAAACGCTATCAGTGTTGACTTCTTCGGGTGAACATCCCTAGATTGGCTGGTGCTTGAGGGGCGTTTATCAATACCGTGGCGCAAACTCAAACTTTCTGCATGTTCCTAAGAGTGATTTTGTTTCAGATGGGGAAAAAGGTTTGTCGTATTACCAGACTTGGTAGCCACCTGTCTACGGCACAATTTGCACCGAACATTGCTCTGCTCTTTGTCGGACTTCAAAAAGCCAAACCACTTCCAAATAACTGAAGCAGCTGAATCTGCTCTTGCTCCTTCTCCATGGCTATTACTGCCACTGTTTTTGCCTACATCACTCATTGTTCGTGGTTAATAGTGGTTTACTCCATCACTCGAGGTGCAAAGTGGTTTTTAGTGGGCGTATACCTCTCCACGTGTTTATTGTCACTTCTCTGCACGTTCCTGCTGCGTCACAGAGGTGAAATGGACTGCTGTACCTAATTATTCTATATATTGTATATCGTTATCGAAAATTAATCTAAACGTTTTTGTATCGTTATTGAGGGAAGTAATTACTTCGATATATATATATTTTTACCTCTATTTCGTGGTATCCAATTGGTAGTAGTTACAGTCTTGTCTCATCACTGCAACTCCCGCACGGACTCGGGAGAGGCGAAGGTCGAGAGCCATGCGTCCTCCGAAACACAACCCAACCTAGCCACACTGCTTCTTGACACAATGCACATCCAACCCGGAAGCCAGCCGCACCAATGTGTCGGAGGAAACACCGTACACCTTGCTACCGTGTCAGCGTGCACTGCACCCGGCCCGCCACAGGAGTCGCTAGTGCGCGATGAGACAAGGATATCCCTGCCAGCCAAACCCTCCCTAACCTGGACGATGCTGGGCCAATTGTGCGTCGCCCCATGGGCCTCCCGGTCACGGCCGGCTGCGACAGCCTGGGCTCGAACCCAGAATCTCTGGTAGCACAGCTAGCACTGCGATGCAGTGCCTTAGACCACTGCGCCACCCAGGAGGCCCCACCTCGATATTTATTGATATTGATTTATCGCCCAGCCCTACAGCTCATTCTAGAACATGACCGGAAGAACAACCAGAACATTCTAGATCAGAAACAGGTCCTTTTAGAACATCAATAGGTCTTTATAGAACCCTAGAACACGACCAGGTCATTCTCGAACACGACCAGAACACAACCAGAACGTTCTAGATCACAACCAGGTCATTCTAGAACACGACCTGGTCATTCTAGATTAGGACCATGGTACTGTTGACATGTGATTGTCTCTAACTGTCTGTCTCTCTCTGCAGTTGAATCAGAAGTTGAGAGAGAGCACTGAGGATGAGGAGGTCCCATCCTGCACAGACCCACAGCCTGTTCAACCAACAGTTAGTACACACACACATACACACATACATAAACACACACACGCATACACACATACATAAACACACATACATAAACACACACACACATACATAAACACACACACACACACACACACACACACACACACACACACACACACACACACACACACACACACACACACCACACACACACACACACACACACACACACCACACACCTGCAAGCATTTCTAAACATCAAAATAAGACTGCTACTAAAGACTAAACTGCTGTGTCCCTAAAGTTTCTATCACTTCTACTGCTTTCTCTTTTATCTATCTCTCTTCTCTCTCTCTCTCTCCTCCTCTCTCACATCCCTCGCTTCTATATGGCAGTGTCCCACCCGCTGGTACTGGAAACTGGTCCCAGTAAGTGTTCTCCTTTTTATCTCTCTCTGTCTCTCTCTGTCTCTCTCTCTCTCTCTCTCTCTCTCTCTCCTCTCTCGCTCTCATGATATGTCGGCCTCATTGTATATAATGTTTCTCTTTCGAAATGCTAGATACTTTATATCAAACCACCCCCTCTTTTCTCTTTCTCCTCTTTTCTCTCTCTCTTTCCCTCTTTCTCTCTCCCTCTTTCTCTCTCCCTGCTAATGTGACACTATATACATGACCCTGACCTTATGAACTTTGAACCTCTGAGGTTATAGTCACTGACAGAGGGTCCGTATTCATGAAGCGTCTCAGAGTAGGAGTGCTGATCTAGGATCAGTTTGGCTTCTTAAATATTAAGGAATAAAAGGAGGGAGGGGACTGATCCTAGATCAGCACTCTGAGAGGCTTTATGACTACAGCCCCTGATCCTGTGGTTAAGGACAACTCACCTCTCATCATCTACCTCTACACTGAGTGGACAAAACATTAGGAACATCTGCTCTTTCAATGACATAGACTGACCAGGTAAATCCAGGTGAAAGCTATGATCCCTTATTGATGTCACTTGTTAAATCCACTTCAGTCAGTGTAGATGAAGGGGAGGATTTCTAAGCCTTGAGGCAATTGAGACATGGATTGTGTATGTGTGCCATTCAGAGGGTGAATGGACAAGACAAAAGATTTAAGTGCCTTTGAACAGGGTATGGTAGTAGGTTCCAGGGTCACAGGGTTTGTGTCAAGAACTGCAACACTGCTGTGTTTTTCACACTTAACAGTTTCCCCTGTGTATCAAGAATGGTCCACCACCCAAAGGACATCCAGCCAACTTGACACAACTGTGGGAAGCATTAGAGCCAACATGGGCCAGAATCCCTGTGGAACACTTTCTACACCTTGAGTCCATTCCCTGACGAATTGAGACAAAATGGGGTGCAACAAATGTAATGTAGGAAGGTGTTCTTAATGTTTTTTACACTCAGTTTAGATGGTAGAGGGGGTGATGGGGCTAGAGTAGGGGGAAGTTCCGGCCTGATCTTTGGTCAGTTTGTGCATTTTCCCCACTAATGATTAAGGATTGGGGGAGGGGAAACTGATCTTAGATCTGTACCTAGGGGAAACTTCTTTCCTGTGCATCGTGGGGAGATGAGAAGGGGGTTCTTACCTTAATGTATCTCTGCCCCCCCCTCAACCCCCCTGTCCCCCGCCTCCCCCTCAACCCCCCTGTCCCCCGCCTCCCCCTCGTCACGTGACTGTGTATGGCAGTTCCCATGGCGACCTGTGGGTGTTTACGCTTGTCCTTCTCTCTGCCATCCTCATCCAGCATGCCATCGCTTTTTGTTTGAAGGAGGAGTCTGGGAATAAACCTCCAGTGGTAACGTATACGCCACTCTTCCCTTTCCTCTCCTCCTCCTCCTCCTCCTCCTCCTCCTCCTCCTCCTCCTCTTCCTCGTCTCTCTCAGCTAACAGACAGGCAGCCATACAGACAGAAAGACACTCCAACCCTGCAGCTACTCTCTCTCTCTCAGCTAACTAACAGACAGCCAGCCAGCCAGCCAGCCAGCCAGCCAGCCAGACAGCCAGCCAGCCAGCAGACAGACAGACAGACAGACAGACAGACAGACAGACAGACAGACAGACAGACAGACAGACAGACAGACAGACAGACAGACAGACAGACAGACAGACGGACAGACGGACAGACAGACATTCCAACCCTGCTGTCTGGGGATGGAAACACTATATATTATTTATTCACTGTTATTTATGATTTTATTTTATACATGTATGTTTTATCAACATTTCTTGTTGATTCACATTCTGGTCGGAATGACACATTGGGGCTGATTTGATCGGTTACCCTCTATCTGGTCTTGATGTACACTTCCACACTTGTACACTTGTGGCTCCACCATATTGCTGTGTCTCAACTATCCAGTTCTTTTCAGTCTGCTAACACAGTTCTCTAGAGGAAGGAGCTTGTCGTTTTTCAGTCTGCTAACACAGTTCTCTAGAGGAAGGAGCTTGTCGTTTTTCAGTCTGCTAACACAGTTCTCTAGAGGAAGGAGCTTGTTGTTTTTCAGTCTGCTAACACAGTTCTCTAGAGGAAGGAGCTTGTTGTTTTTCAGTCTGCTAACACAGTTCTCTAGAGGAAGGAGCTTGTTGTTTTTCAGTCTGCTAACACAGTTCTCTAGAGGAAGGAGCTTGTCGTTTTTCAGTCTGCTAACACAGTTCTCTAGAGGAAGGAGCTTGTCGTTTTTCAGTCTGCTAACACAGTTCTCTAGAGGAAGGAGCTTGTCGTTTTTCAGTCTGCTAACACAGTTCTCTAGAGGAAGGAGCTTGTCGTTTTTCAGTCTGCTAACACAGTTCTCTAGAGGAAGGAGCTTGTCGTTTTTCAGTCTGCTAACACAGTTCTCTAGAGGAAGGAGCTTGTCGTTTTTCAGTCTGCTAACACAGTTCTCTAGTGGAAGGAGCTTGTTGTTTTTCAGTCTGCTAACACAGTTCTCTAGAGGAAGGAGCTTGTTGTTTTTCAGTCTGCTAACACAGTTCTCTAGAGGAAGGAGCTTGTCTTTTTCTGGTCTCACTTGATTTCTTCTTTCTCCTTAGTGGTTCAGTCACTCAAGTGCCTTGTGGTTGTACTGCCTGTTGTTCCACTGCATGTCCACCAGAGAGCGCTATAGTCTCAGCTCACACTGCTTCATCACAACTCTTTTCTGCACTTCCTCTCTGTCTCCCATCCCTCTTTTCACTACAATGTATCGTTTGACATGTGAGCCATAACTCTGCTCAGCGTGTGCGCTTGTGTGTGTGTGTGCTCAGCAAAGTATTGTGCTGCGGTAAGTCTTGTGCTTGGTTTGTCAGATTTCTTTTCTCTGCTGTGTTGGTGGATTATTGGCTGGCTGTGGAGGTTATGACATGTCTTGATCATTTCTCAAAACGTCGTGGCAAAGTCATCTGTATTGTGGGGTAATTCTGGGCCTTTTGGTCTCAATAACTAATTCAACAATAGGTTAACTGTTGTTTTTTTCTCTCTCTCCTTCTCTCTCTCATGTCTCTGTCCCTCCCTCCCTCCCTCCCTCCCTCCCTCTCTGTCAGATCCGTTATAGGAAGGATAAGGTTCTGTCAAAGCAGACTCCTACTTTTCCTCTGGTGTCTGGTGTAAGGGATCTGTCTAATGGCTGTGCTATAGCTGCTGTTCTGCACTACTACTGTCCTAACCTGCTGCCACTGGAGGGTACACACACACACACACACGCACGCACGCACGCACACACGCACGCACGCACGCACGCGCACACACACACACACACACACACACACACACACACACACACACACACACACACACACAGATATCTCTGATATCTACCCCTCTCCCTTCCTCCCTCCTCTCCTCTCTCCTCCCTCC
The DNA here is from genome assembly GCF_965601325.2 of Salmo salar. Taxonomy (NCBI): domain Eukaryota; kingdom Metazoa; phylum Chordata; class Actinopteri; order Salmoniformes; family Salmonidae; genus Salmo; species Salmo salar. The sequence goes on along the minus strand of NC_138292.1, from coordinate 77,556,533 downwards.
TCTCCTCTCTCCTCCCTCCTCTCCCTCTCCTCCTCCCTCCTCCTCTCCCTCTCCTTCTCCCTCCTCCTACCCCTTCACCCTCCTCCTTCCACTCCCTCCCCCTCTCTTCCTCCCCCTTCACCCCTCTCCCTTCCTCCCCCTTCACCCCTCTCCCTTCCTCCCTCCTCCCTCCTCTCCTCTCTCCTCCCCCTTCACCCCCTCCTCCCCCTTCACCCTCCTCCTCTCCCTCCCCCACTCTTCCTCCCCCTCTCCTCCTCCCTCCTCCTCCCCCTCCCTCCCTCTCTCCTCCTTCCTCCCCCCTCCTCCTTCCTCCTTCCTCCCCCTCCCCCTCTCTTCCTCCCCCCTTCCTCCCCCCTCCTCCTTCCTCTCCTTCCCCCTCTCTTCCTTCCCCTCCTCCTCTCCCTCCTCCCTCCTCTCCTCTCTCCTCCCCCTTCACCCTCCTCCGTCCTATCCACCCTCTTCCTCCCCCTCTCCTCCTCCCTCCTCCTCCCCTCCCTCTCTCCTCCTCCTCCCCCTCCTCCTTCCTCTCCTTCCCCCTCTCTTCCTTCCCCTCCCCCTCTTCCTCCTCCTCCTCCTCCTCCCCCCCTCTCCTCTAGATGTATGTCTGAAGGACACCATGTCTGTAGCAGACAGTCTGTATAACCTGCAGCTGATCAGAGAGATCAGTGAGACCAGTCTACAGAGGTGCTGTCACCTGGAGCTGGAGGACCTGCTCTACGCCCCGCCCACACTACACGTACGTGCAACTCTGTCAATGTCAATGTATAAGATCTCTCCACAACACTACACGTACGTACAACTCTGTCAATGTCAATGTATAAGATCTCTCCACAACACTACACGTACGTACAACTCTGTCAATGTCAATGTATAAGATCTCTCCACAACACTACACGTACGTGCAACTCTGTCAATGTATAAGATCTCTCCACAACACTACACGTACGTACAACTCTATAGAGCTGTCTCTGTCCAGAACATAGACTTACAGATGTAGGAACATACAGATGTAGGATCTTAATTTGAGCCACTTTGCTACAGCAGGAAAATAATCCTGCAGCAATAGGAGAATGTGGATTATTATGTGGATTATAATATAATGGACATTTTTTGTAGGGGTTGATACATTTTTCATTAGGGAAAATCAAGTCTGACATTTTTAAGCGGACATTACAAACTTTAGAAGCCTTTTTAAACCTTGAATACCCTACAAATTCTCATCAACAGTTCGAGGTTCTAATTTAAAAAATGAATCTCTCCAGAAAAAGTATTTCACTGTTGCCGCCTGTTATAGACCCCCCTCAGCTCCCAGCTGTGCCCTGGACACCATATGTGAATTGATTGCCCCCATCTATCTTCAGAGCTCGTGCTGCTAGGTGACCTAAACTGGGATATGCTTAACACCCCGGCAGTCCTACAATCTAAGCTAGATGCCCTCAATCTCACACAAATTATCAAGGAACCCACCAGGTACAACCCAAAATCCGTAAACATGGGCAACCTCATAGATATTATCCTGACCAACTTGCCCTCCAGATACACCTCTGCTGTTTTCAATCAGGATCTCAGAGATCACTGCCTCATTGCCTGCATCCACTATGGGTCCGTGGTCAAACGACCACCCCTCATCACTGTCAAACGCTCCCTAAAACACTTCAGCGAACAGGCCTTTCTAATCGACCTGGCCCGGGTATCCTGGAATGACATTGACCTCATCCCGTCAGTTGAGGATGCCTGGTCGTTCTTTAAAAGTAATTTCCTCACCATCTTAAATAAGCATGCCCCTTTCAAAAAATGTAGAACTAAGAACAGATATAGCCCTTGGTTCATTGCAGACCTGACTGCCCTTGACCAGCACAAAAACATCCTGTGGCGGACTGCAATAGCATCGAATAGTCCCCGCGATATGCAACTGTTCAGGGAAGTCAGGAACCAATACACGCAGTCAGTTAGGAAAGCAAAGGCTAGCTTTTTCAAACAGAAATTTGCATCCTGTAGCTCTAACTCCAAAAAGTTTTGGGACACTGTAAAGTCCATGGAGAATAAGAGCACTTCCTCCCAGCTGCCCACTGCACTGAGGCTAGGAACACTGTCACCACCGATAAATCCACGATAATTGAGAATTTCAATAAGCATTTCTCTACGGCTGGCCATGCCTTCCTCCTGGCTACCCCAACCCCGGCCAACAGCTCCGCACCCCCCGCAGCTACTTGCCCAAGTCTCTCCAGCTTCTCCTTCACCCAAATCCAGATAGCAGATGTTCTGAAAGAGCTGCAAAACCTGGACCCATACAAATCAGCTGGGCTAGACAATCTGGACCCTCTCTTTCTAAAATTATCCACCGCCATTGTTGAAACCCCTATTACCAGTCTGTTCAAACTCTCTTTCGTATCGTCCGAGATCCCTAAAGATTGGAAAGCTTCCGCGGTCATCCCCCTCTTCAAAGGGGGTGACACTCTAGACCCAAACTGTTACAGACCTATATCCATCCTGCCCTGCCTTTCTAAAGTCTTCAAAAGCCAAGTTAACAAACAGATCACTGACCATTTCGAATCCCAACGTACCTTCTCTGCTGTACAATCCGGTTTCCGAGCTGGTCACGGGTGCATCTCAGCCACGCTCATGGTACTAAACGATATCATAACCACCATTGATAAAAGACAGTACTTAGCAGCCGTCTTCATCGACCTAGCCAAGGCTTTCGACTCTGTCAATCACTGTATTCTTATCGGCAGACTCAACAGCCTTGGTTTCTCAAATGACTGCCTCGCCTGGTTCACCAACTACTTCTCAGATAGAGTTCAGTGTGTCAAATCTGAGGGCCTGTTGTCCGGGTCTCTGGCAGTCTATGGGGGTACCACAAGGTTCAATTCTCGGGCCGACTCTTTTCTCTGTATATATCAACGATATCGCTCCTGCTGCGGGTGATTCCCTGATCCACCTCTACGCGGATGACACCATTCTGTATACATCTGGCCCTTCTTTGGACACTGTGTTAACTAACCTCCAAACGAGCTTCAATGCCATACAACTCTCCTTCCGTGGCCTCCAGCTGCTCTTAAACGCTAGTAAAACTAAATGCATGCTTTTCAACCGATCGCTGCCCGCACCCGCCCGTCCGACTAGCATCACTACTCTAGACGGTTCTGACTTAGAATATGTGGACAACTACAAACACCTAGGTGTCTGGCTAGACTGTAAACTCTCCTTCCAGACTCGTATTAAACATCTCCAATCCAAAATTAAATCTAGAATCAGCTTCCTGTTTCGCAACAAAACCTCCTTCACTCATACCGCCAAACTGTAAATATCCCATCCAATCTACCTACCTCATCCCCATGTTGTTTTTAATTGACTTTTTTGCTCTTTTGCACACCAGTATTTCTACTTCCACATCATCATCTGCTCATCTATCACTCCAGTGTTAATTTGCTAAATTATAATTACTTCGCTACTATGGCCTATTTATTGCCATACCTCCTCACGCTATTTGCATATACTCTATATAGACTTTTATTTATATTGTGTTATTGACTGTACGTTTGTTTATTCCATGTGTAACTCTGTGTTGTTGTTTGTGTCGCACTGCTTTGCTTTATCTTGGCCATGTCGCAGTTGTAAATGAGAACTGGCCTACCTGGTTAAATTAAGGTGAAATAAAAATAAAAAACAAAAAGAGTGATCAAATGAAGATCCTACATCTGTAACTCTACTTTAACCTACCACTTCCCCGTCTGTAAACGACAGCTGGTCAGCTAGAATGTCGTTACTGGATTATTACTGTAAAAAAGGGTTCAATTAAAAACGTATACATTTTTTATTAAAAGTTACAGGTGTTCATTCCCCTGTTCTCCTTCAGGTGAATATCATGAGTTTCATAGCAGAGCTGCTAGGATGGTTCGAGGTGCATAAACCTGAATTTGTCAAGCCATTACTACCTCTAGACCTGACAGGTAGGGGAGGTCTGTGTGTGTGTGTGTGTGTGTGTGTGTGTGTGTGTGTGTGTGTGTGTGTGTGTGTGTGTGTGTGTGTGTGTGTGTGTGTGTGTGTGTGTGTGTGTGTGTGTGTGTGTGTGTGTGTGTGTGTGTGTGTGTGTGTGTGTGTGTGTGTGTGTGTGGTGTGTGTGAGAGAGAGAAAGATAGTGGATAGAGAGAGAAAGAGAGAGAGAGAGAGAGAGAGAGAGAGATTCGACTGCTGTATAACCTGTTTATTTGGTGTTATGGTTGATAACATGAATAGGTTTCTCTGTGTGCCAGATGCCTCGGGGTTGTTAGACTGCACCAGTCCTGTCAGTGGGAACAGCAACAGGTAAAATCAGGACACACATATTCATTCTACATATAGTTATTGTTTGACAGTGCATAGCAACCGGGAAACTACAGCAATCGATCAAGTGCAATGCATTTCCATGTTCTTTCACATCCATTACTATGAGTCTGTGTTATATACTGAATCTCATTGGCGTCTCTAAAATGGGAAGTTTTCAGGAGTCTTTGTCATGATATGTTATGGGTCTAGACCCCAAAGAGCAGTGAGAAACCAAACAGAAACACATCCACATGGCCTGTTTATTGTATCTATGGCAGAATAAGACGTGTCGTATATTACAGATGAATAATAATGTGTTTTCTGTTCCAGTGGCTCTCCCTCCTATATCTTCAAACAGCCCTTTGTCCCCATATCCTCTCCTGCGTCACCTGGTAAGAGAGATGAGGATTCTGGGTAATGTAGTTTAAAGCTGCCTTTCTGCGTCTGTGGGCTTTTCCTCAATTGCATACTCCTCGTTGTCCTCTCCCCTCGTCTACTTCTCAAAACCCATTGGAGGGTAAAGGTCAGAGGGGAGGGACCCCTGGCTTTCTCATCCAATGGGTTTTGAGAAGACGAGGAATATGCAATTGAGAGAAGTCTAAGTGTTGGAGATGTCTTCCTGACTACATCTCCCTTTCTTTCACATTTAGAAGGGAACATGTGGACCAAGAAACAGATCTGGTGAGTAGGGTGGCTGACTGTTTCAGCCTGTGGAAATATATATTTAGGACCATCCTCCCAGTTGATTGAACCTCTCTCTCTCTCTTCCTCCCTCTTTCTCTCACTCTCTGTCTCTCTCTCTCTTCCCCCCTCTCTCCATCTTTCTCTCTCTCTCTCTCTCTCTCTCTCTCTCTCTCTCACTCTCTCCCCCTCTCTCCATCTCTCTCTCTCTCCCTCTCCATCTCTCTCTCTCTCTCTCTTCCTCCCTCTCTCCCTCTCCATCTCTCTCTCTCTAACTCTCTCCCCCTCTCTCTCCAGTCGTCCTCTCTCGGCTGTGACCTTCAGTATTCCATTCGGTCTAGACAGTGACGTGGACGTTGTCATGGGCAACCCCGTGCATTCTGCCAGCACCAACAGCCTGACCGCCGGCGTGCCCGCCATGATGACTTCATCGAGCATGATGTCATCGGGGATGACACGGGTCCCCTACTGCCCCCCCGAGGACCTCAGTCACCTGGTCAGCGCCTCTGTCCCTCAACGCTCCTCCTGGGGCCCGCACACACACTCACACACACCGGCCCTAGGGGAGCTGCCGACCGTCAAGATCATCCACACTCCTGGAGGAGGAGGAGAAAGAGGTGGAGGAGGGAAAGGAGGAGAGAAAGGAGATAAAGGAGGAGAGAGAGGAGGAGGAGGAGGAAGAGGAAGGCCAGAGCCACGCTTGTGTCCAGAAGGAGCTCCTGCAGGTTTCTTCCTTCATTCTCCTGAAGACAACCTGACCCAGCTCAGCAGCTCCGCCCCCTGCCGCTCCGGAATGCTCTACCGGCCAATAGGAGGGGAGGGGGGCGGAGGAGAGAAGCGGAGAGTGGGAGGCAGGGAGAGGGGGGAGAAGGGGAGACGGACATCGGATGGCTCGCGGGACGATGACTCGGTCCTCCGCGACGGAAGTGTGGACTCATCGGAAGCTTCCGACGACCTTCCTAGAAACGCCCCCGGCAACGTCCGCCCTGGCCACGGTCGTCACGGCAACGGCAGCATCAGCAACACCGGTGACAGTAGCGGCAGCCCGCAGATGACGAGCTTCGCGGAGCGGCGGGACAGAAGGAGACAGCCGGCCGCACCGGGAGAGGAGTCAGCCAGCACCCCGACCCCCACCACCCCCACCCTCCATACCCCCACCCCCACCCTCCATACCCCCACCCACACCACCCCCAGCCCAGGAGGGAAGCACCCTGAGCCGGGTACAGAGGCCTGGGAGCTGGGGGCCCGCCTGGAGGAGAAACGCAGAGCCATCGAGGCCCAGAAGAGACGCATAGAGGCCATATTCACCAGACACAGACAGAGGCTGGGCAAGACTGCCTTCCTACAGCTGAAGAGAGGAGAGGGAGGAGAGGAGCCTATATCTCTGGAGGAGCGTCTCAGCCGCATGGAGGAGCAGCTGAAAGAGGAGGAGGAGAAGGAGGAGAGAGAAGTGGAAGAGGAGAAAGGGAAGAAGAAAGATAAGGCAGACGAAGGGAACTCCCGCCCGCAGGCGCGATTGGAGAAGCAGGTGACGTTTTCCATGG
>NC_138292.1:77180000-77545000 GCF_965601325.2 Salmo salar | reverse complement strand
CACGAGATGTGTGTTCACCAAATAGCACAAAATCAAAGATTGTACATAGTTGTGACGGACGGGCCATCGCTGGCAGACTAAGGCCTAGATTCAATCCGATTCTGCGCTATAGCTCGACTGAAATTTAAAAGCACTGTTCCCGCATTCGCCGAGACTGCATTCTCGATAAACGCAGAACATGTTGGCCAAATCGGAAATTACCTTTAAATTTCAATCACGCTATATGGTGGATGGATGTTCTGCGCTATGGATTGAATCTATCCCTAGCCTGCCATAACTGATTTGTACAAAGACGCTGCAGCATGGACATGTGGCCTCACGGTGCTTGACTTGGGCAGGAGCTCACCGGAACTGAGTACCAAACGGCACCTCAAATGTTCTACTGCTTGACTTCCTGTACCTCTTACAGAATATTAGCTCTAAACTATTGCAGAGTTCCTGCACCTAAATATAAACAGTACCGATACTCAAATTGAGTACTGGCACCTATTTCAGTCCAAGTCAAGCACTGGTTCTTATGGGTTGTCAGCCAATAGAAATGTAAAACCCTGAAAGTTAAAGGTCAGGGGACAGGGGTTATGACCCACCCACGGTACAGTAGGGTTAATAAAGTAGATGTGTTTTAAAACCTGACTCTGTCAATCTGAACTAAACAGTCGTCTGAACCAAACTAACTGGTGTGCTTCTTACCTCCTCTGAACCTGATGAACTGGTCTGGTCTTACCTCTCTCTCTCTCTGTCTCTCTCGCTCCCTCCCTAACACCATGTCTCCATCTCTCTCTGTCTCTCTTTCTGTCTCTCTCGCTCCCTCCCTAACACCATGTCTCCATCTCTCTCTGTCTCTCTCTCTGTCTCTCCCTCTCCCTCCCTAACACCCTTTCTTCATCTCTCTTTCTCTCCTTTCTCTCTCTCTCGCTCTCTCTCCCTCCCTAACACCATGTCTCCATCTCTCTCTCTCCTCTCTCTCGCTCGCTCGCTCACAAACTCTCTTTCCCCTCCCATCCTCCCTGTCTTATTTCATCAACAGTGTTTCTCTCTCTCTTATTTGAGGGTTATATCATTATGATAATCACAACCCAACTGCATATAGTTGAATTATACTATATATAATGTCACTGTAAATGCCCTGCGGCAGCTAACTGACTGAGAAGACCTCAAGTAGTATTTACTAAACAACATAGAAAAGAAATGTAGAGAGGAACTACTGTATAGAATAAATAAATATACCGAAATATATGTACATTCTACTAGAGTATGTATAGTGGTAGTTATAATATATGTACATTCTACTAGGGTATAGTGGTAGTTATAATATAGGTACATTCTACTAGAGTATAGTGGTAGTTATAATATATGTACATTCTACTAAGGTATAGTGGTAGTTATATATACATTCTACTAAGGTATAGTGGTAGTTATAATATATGTACATTCTACTAGGGTATAGTGGTAGTTATAATATATGTACATTCTACTAGGGTATAGTGGTAGTTATAATATATGTACATTCTACTAGGGTATAGTGGTAGTTATAATATATGTACATTCTACTAGAGTATGTATAGTAGTAGTTATAATATATGTACATTCTACTAGGGTATAGTGGTAGTTATAATATATGTACATTCTACTAGGGTATAGTGGTAGTTATACTATATATACATTCTACTAGAGTATAGTGGTAGTTATAATATATGTACATTCTACTAAGGTATAGTGGTAGTTATAATATATGTACATTCTACTAGGGTATAGTGGTAGTTATACTATATATACATTCTACTAGAGTATAGTGGTAGTTATAATATATGTACATTCTACTAAGGTATAGTGGTAGTTATAATATATGTACATTCTACTAAGGTATAGTAGTAGTTATAATATATGTACATTCTACAAGGGTATAGTGATAGTTATAATATATATACATTCTACTAGGGTATAGTGGTAGTTATACTATATATACATTCTACTAGAGTATGTATAGTGGTAGTTATAATATATGTACATTCTACTAGAGTATGTATAGTGGTAGTTATAATATATGTTCATTCTACTAGGGTATAGTGGTAGTTATAATATATGTACATTCTACTAGGGTATAGTGGTAGTTATAATATATGTACATTCTACAAGGGTATAGTGATAGTTATAATATATATACATTCTACTAGGGTATAGTGGTAGTTATACTATATATACATTCTACTAGAGTATGTATAGTGGTAGTTATAATATATGTACATTCTACTAGAGTATGTATAGTGGTAGTTATAATATATGTACATTCTACTAGGGTATAGTGGTAGTTATACTATATATACATTCTACTAGAGTATGTATAGTGGTAGTTATAATATATGTACATTCTACTAGAGTATGTATAGTGGTAGTTATAATATATGTACATTCTACTAGGGTATAGTGGTAGTTATAATATATGTACATTCTACTAGGGTATAGTGGTAGTTATAATATATATACATTCTACTAGGGTATAGTGGTAGTTATAATATATGTACATTCTACTAGAGTATGTATAGTGGTAGTTATAATATATGTACATTCTACTAGGGTATAGTGGTAGTTATAATATATGTACATTCTACTAGGGTGTAGTGGTAGTTATAATATATGTACATTCTACTAGGGTATAGTGGTAGTTATAATATATATACATTCTACTAGGGTATAGTGGTAGTTATAATATATATACATTCTACTAGGGTATAGTGTGTAGTTATAATATATGTACATTCTACTAGGGTCCTCAAACTCAACTCTGGACCTCTTAGCCAGTTCCACTGCATTGTTTCATTGTTCCCCTTTAATGAGGGACGGGTTTAGACCTGGGACACCAGGTGGGTGTAGTTAATGATCAGAACAGAAACCCAGCCGGCTCCGGACCTCGTAGGGTCACAGTGGAAATGCCTGTACTAGGATATGTATCGTGATAGAGTTATGTCTGTGTTCTGTAGGTTAAACAGGGAGTGGTATATTTATATAATTGAGATGCAACACACAAACGCATACAAACAAACACACAACATGCACGCACGTACACACAACATGCACTTTTTTTCTTTCTGAAAGATGGACACACATACGTGTGCACAAAGGCTTTCTCTTGGGTGCACACAGACACAAACACACAGACACAAACACACAGACACAAATACAACACACAGACACAAACACACAGACACAAACACACACACACACACACACACACACACACACACACACACACACACACACACACACACACACACACACACACACACACACACACGGTGTTGTTAGTGATTCCTGCTGTGTAATTGCTTTAGCCATGTGAATGGAGAATAAAGGGTGTGATGAGAGATCTGATGACACCCTGATAAACACTCATTATTACCCAAGATGCACCACTTCACTGTCTTACAATACATCATCCCTCCCCCCCCCCTCTCTCTCTCTCTCTCTCTCTCTCTCTCTCTCTCTCTCTCTCTCTCTCTCTCTCTCTCTCTTCTGTCTCTGTTTCTCTCCCCCGTCCCCTTTCTCTCTCTGCCTCTACCTGTTTCTCTCTCTCTGGCTCTCTCTCCCTGTTAGGGAGGAGCTAGGGGACATAGGAGGTAGGGAAAGTAGACATAGGCTAGGAGGTAGGGTAAGTAGACAGGCTAGGAGCTAGGGGACATAGGAGCTAGGGTAAGTAGACAGGCTAGGAGCTAGGGGACATAGGAGCTAGGGTAAGGAGACATAGGCTAGGAGCTAGGGGACATAGGAGGTAGGGTAAGTAGACAGGCTAGGAGCTAGGGGACATAGGAGCTAGAGTAAGGAGACAGGCTAGGAGCTAGGTGACATAGGAGCTAGGGTAAGGAGACATCGTCTAGGAGCTAGGGGACGTAGGGAAAGTAGACATAGGCTAGGAGCTAGGGGACATAGGAGGTAGGGTAAGTAGACAGGCTAGGAGCTAGGGGACATAGGAGGTAGGGTAAGTAGACAGGCTAGGAGCTAGGGGACATAGGAGCTAGAGTAAGGAGACAGGCTAGGAGCTAGGGGACATAGGAGCTAAGGTAAGGAGACATAGGCTAGGAGCTAGGGGACATAGAAGCTAGGGTAAGGAGACAGGCTAGGAGCAAGTGGACATAGGAGCTAGGGTAAGGAGATGTAGGCTAGGAGCTAGGGGACATAGAAGGCTAGGAGCTTGGGTAAGGAGACATAGGCTAGGGGACATAGGAGCTAGGAGCTAGGGTAAGGAGACAGGCTAGGAGCTAGGGGACATAGAAGGCTAGGGGCTAGGGTAAGGAGACATAGGCTAGGAGCTAGTGGACATAGAAGGCTAGGCGCTAGGGTAAGGAGATAGGCTAGGAGCTAGGGGACATAGAAGGCTAGGAGCTGGGGTAAGGAGACACAGGCTAGGAGCTAGGGGATATAGAAGGCTAGGAGCTAGGGTAAGGAGATGTAGGTTAGGAGCTAGGATAAGGAGATACAGACTAGGAGCTAGGGGATATAGAAGGTTAGTAGCTAGGATAAGGAGACAAATGCTAGGCAGACAGATTGTACACTGTGTTCTAGTACTACTCCTCCAGCAGTCCTCCCATCACAGGGTTGGGCTTGGGCTGGGGAAAACCACACAGGACGAACATAAACATTAGATTAACCATTAGACACCACACAACGTGGGCCGCTGCCAGCCATTGTCTCAGAGGTGAGAAGAAGAACGTCAGATAGGCGTTTAACAAATGAAGTTATTATAAAACTCCATTGCTTGTTGTTATCAAAATGATTCTACAGTTGTAGGCCCTGTGTGTTTAACCATACAGTATTTCACAAAAGTGAGTACACCCCTCACATTTTTGTAAATATTTGAGTATATCTTTTCATGTGACAACACTGAAGAAATGACACTTTGCTACAATTTAAAGTAGTGAGTGTACAGCTTGTATAACAGTGTAAATTTGCTGTCCCCTCAAAATAACTCAACACACAGCCATTAATGTCTAAACCGCTGGCAACAAAAGTGAGTACACCCCTAAGTGAAAATGTCCAAATTGGGCCCAATTAGCCATTTTCCCTCCCTGGTGTCATGTGACTCGTTAGTGTTACAAGGTCTCAGGTGTGAATGGGGAGCAGGTGTGTTAAATTTTGTGTCATCGCTCTCACACTCCCTCATACTGACTGGTCACTGGAAGTTCAACATGGCACCTCATGGCAAAGAACTCTCTGAGGATCTGAAAAAAAGAATTGTTGCTCTACATAAAGATGGCCTGGGCTATAAGAAGATTGCCAAGACCCTGAAACTGAGCTGCAGCATGGTGGCCAAGACCATACAGCGGTTTAACAGGACAGGTTCCACTCAGAACAGGCCTCGCCATGGTCGACCAAAGAAGTTGAGTGCACGTGCTCAGCGTCATATCCAGAGGTTGTCTTTGGGAAATAGACGTATGAGTGCTGCCAGCATTGCTGCAGAGGTTGAAGGGGTGGGGGGGGGTCAGCCTGTCAGTGCTTAGACCATACACTGCATGAAATTGGTCTGCATGGCTGTCATCCCAGAAGGAAGCCTCTTCTAAAGATGATGCACAAGAAAGCCCGCAAACAGTTTGCTGAAGACAAGCAGACTAAGGACATGGATTACTGGAACCATGTCCTGTGGTCTGATGACACCAAGATAAACGTATTTGGTTCAGATGGTGTCAAGCGTGTGTGGCGGAACCAGGTGAGGAGTACAAAGACAAGTGTGTCTTGCCTACAGTCAAGCATGGTGGTGGGAGTGTCATGGTCTGGGGCTGCATGAGTGCTGCCGGCACTGGGGAGCTACAGTTCATTGAGGGAACCATGAATGCCAACATGTACTGTGACATACTGAAGCAGAGCATGATCCCCTCCCTTCGGAGACTGGGCCACAGGGCAGTATTCCAACATGATAATGACCCCAAACACACCTCCAAGACGACCACTGCCTTGCTAAAGAAGCTGAGGGTAAAGGTGATGGACTGACCAAGCATGTCTCCAGACCTAAACCCTATTGAGCATCTGTGGGGCATCCTCAAACGGAAGGTGGAGGAGTGCAAGATCTCTAACATCCACCAGCTCCGTGATGTCATCATGGAGGAGTGGAAGAGGACTCCAGTGGCAACCTGTGAAGCTCTGGTGAACTCCATGCCCAAGAGGGTTAAGGCAGTGCTGGAAAATGATGGTGGCCACACAAAATATTGACACTTTGGGCCCAATTTGGATATTTTCACTTAGGGGTGTATTCAGTTTTGTTGCCAGCGGTTTAGACATTAATGGCTGTGTGTTGAGTTATTTTGAGGGGACAGCAAATTTACAATGTTATACAAGCTGTACACTCACTACTTTACATTGTAGCAAAGTGTCATTTCTTCAGTGTTTTCACATGAAAAGATATACTCAAATATTTACAAATGTGAGGGGTGTACTAACTTTTGTGAGATACTGTATGTGTAAAAGTTCTTTGCTTAGGTGTACACATACACGTTTTATATCTCCATAGTTACACAAGCTTTAAATACGTTTTATATCTCTACAGTTACATTACTTTTATATCTCCATAGTTGCATAAGCTTTAAATACGTTTTATATCGCCACAGTTACACAAGCTTTAAATACGTTTTATATCGCCACAGTTACACAAGCTTTAAATACGTTTTATATCGCCACAGTTACACAAGCTTTAAATACGTTTTATATCGCCACAGTTACACAAGCTTTAAATACGTTTTATATCTCCACAGTTACACAAGCTTTAAATACGTTTTATATCTCCACAGTTACACAAGCTTTAAATACGTTTTATATCGCCACAGTTACACAAGCTTTAAATACGTTTTATATCGCCACAGTTACACAAGCTTTAAATACGTTTTATATCGCCACAGTTACACAAGCTTTAAATACGTTTTATATCTCCACAGTTACACAAGCTTTAAATACGTTTTATATCTCCACAGTTACACAAGCTTTAAATACGTTTTATATCGCCACAGTTACACAAGCTTTAAATACGTTTTATATCTCCGCAGTTACACAAGCTTTAAATACGTTTTATATCTCCACAGTTACACAAGCTTTAAATACGTTTTATATCGCCACAGTTACACAAGCTTTAAATATGTTTTATATCGCCACAGTTACACAAGCTTTATATACGTTTTTATTCTCCAAATTACTACACACTTTCCCACTCAAGGTGTTGTGTCCCCCTCCCCCTTCTTAATCTCCCACACCACCCACCCTCTCCCCCTCCTTAATAATAAGGCCTATAATTGTACCCAGGACTCCCGGGGCGACAGATGAGCAGAACACCTGAGCATCCTGACAGGTTCAATCACGACACCCTGACTGCTGTGCCAAGAGTCAATGTCTTTCTTTATCTCGCCGTTTCTCTCTCTATTCTCCCACTATCATTCTCTCTTTATCTCTTTCTCTCTATCTCCTCACTTTCTTCTCTCCCCCTTTCTCTCTCCGTTCTCCCACTATCATTCTCTCTTTCTCTCTATCTCCTCACTTTCTTCTCTCTCACACACTCTCCCCCTTTCTCTCTCCATTCTCCCACTATCATTCTCTCTTTCTCTCTATCTCCTCACTTTCTTCTCTCTCACACACTCTCCCCCTTTCTCTCTCCATTCTCCCACTATCATTCTCTCTTTATCTCTTTCTCTCTATCTCCTCACTCTCTTCTCTCTCACACACTCTCCCCCTTTCTCTCTCCATTCTCCCACTATCATTCTCTCTTTCTCTCAATCTCCTCACTCTCTTCTCTCTCACACACTCTCCCCATTTCTCTCTCCAGTGTCTCCCTCACCACTCTTCCTCTCTCCAACAATCCATAAATCAATCTTAAATGTGTATCAAAAGTTTAGGCACAGGGCTCGCGGTTGGGAGGCCTTGAGCTGTGCACTGCGCACACGGACAACACTTCAAATAAACCTATCTTTGATATGTGCATTTAAACCATTCCTTCCCTTCGAAGCTACATGTAAATGTCGTTATGCTTCATTTGATTACTTTCGCTGTGATGAACAACAACAACAACACCCTACCCCTTTGGTCTTGGTAAAGAAATGCAACCGGGCCACTTTTTTTGCACACCGCTGCAGGCAGTGTGAATGTGCTGGCTGCAAACCGTGGGATCGCAAAAGGAGAGAATCGAAGAAGGGATTTGTCCTGAAGGGTGTCTTCTCTATTCTGTTTATTTGTTTTTATTACTTTTAATTTGTGAAGATCAAAATCTGTTGCAAACTTTTGGAATCAGTCAGAAAGTCTAAAAGAGAGGCCATCATCTGGGAGGATTTTGATTGGGTTACATAAATTCAAGTGTGGCTTCCATTGAATCACTTTCTGTGCCATGCATCTGTCATTATGTTGGGTGTTAAATCAACAATCAATCACAAACTGTCATGATCATCACTTACACAAACTGGCACACCCAATGGTTAACACAAACTGACTGACACACACACCCAATGGTACACACAAACTGGCTGACACACACACCCAATGGTACACACACACACGCACGCACACACAAATTCAGAATTTTCGCTTAATGAGAAGCGCCCTAATGGACTGTTATGTAAAAGTAATAGAAAAACACTTGTAAATATTTCCCAAATGGCACCCTATTCCCTACATAGTACACTACTTTACCCTAATATACATCCCTAATGGCACCCTATTCTCTACATAGTGCACCAGGCCAAAAAGATCACCAAGGACAACAACCACCCGAGCCACTGCCTGTTCACCCCGCTATCATCCAGAAGGCAAGGTCAGTACAGGTGCATCAAAGCGGGACCGAGAGACTGAAAAACAGCTTCTATCTCAAGGCCATCAGACTGTTAAATAGCCATCACTAACATTGACTGGCTGCTGCCAACATACTGACTCAAATCTCCAGCCACTTTAATAATTAAAAATTGGATGTAATAAATGTACCACTACTCACTTTAAACTATGCCACTTTATATAATGTTTACATAGCCTCATCTCATATGTATATACTGTACTCTATACCATCTACTGCATCTTGCCACCTTGATGTAATTAAATGTATCACTAGCCACTTCAAACAATGCCACTTTATATAAATCAATCAAATCAAATGTATTTTTATATAGCCCTTCGTACATCAGCTGATATTCTCAAAGTGCTGTACAGAAACCCAGCCTAAAACCCCAAACAGCAAGCAAAGCATGTGAAAGAAGCACGGTGGCTAGGAAAAACTCCCTAGGAAAAACTCCCTAGAAAGGCCAAAAACCTAGGAAGAAACCTAGAGAGGAACCAGGCTATGAGGGGTGGCCAGTCCTCTTCTGGCTGTGCAGGGTGGATATTATAACAGAACATGGTCAAGATGTTAAAATGTTAAAATGTTCATAAATGACCAGCATGGTCAAATAATAATAATCATAGTAGTTGTCGAGGGTGCAACAAGCACGTCCGGTGAACAGGTCAGGGTTCCATAGCCGCAGGCAGAACAGTTGAAACTGGAGCAGCAGCACGGCCAGGTGGACTGGGGACAGCAAGGAGTCATCATACCAGGTAGTCCTGAGGCATGGTCCTAGGGCTCAGGTCCTCCGAGAGAAAGACAGAAAGAGAGAAAGAGAGAATTAGAGAGAGCATATTTAAATACACACAGGACACCGGATAAGACAAGAGAAATACTCCAGATGTAACAGACTGACCCTAGCCCCCCGACACATAAACTACTGCAGCATAAATACTGGAGGCTGAGACAGGAGGGATCAGAAGACACTGTGGCCCCATCCGATGATACCCCCGGACAGGGCCAAACAGGCAGGATATAACCCCACCCACTTTGCCAAAGCACAGCCCCCACACCACTAGAGGGATGTCTCCAACCACCAACTTACCGTCCTAAGACAAGGCCGAGTATAGCCCACAACGATCTCCGCCATGGCACAACCCAAGGGGGGGGGCGCCAACCCAGACAGGAAGACCACGTCAGTGACTCAACCCACTCAAGTGACGCACCCCTCCCATGGACGGCATGGAAGAACACCAGTAGGCCAGTGACTCAGCCCCTGTAAAAGGGTTAGAGGCAGAGAATCCCAGTGGAAAGAGGGGAACCGGCAAGGCAGAGACAGCAAGGGCGGTTCGTTGCTCCAGCCTTTCCGTTCACCTTCACACTCCTGGGCCAGACTATACTTAATCATAGGACCTACTGAAGAGATAAGTCTTCAGTAAAGACTTAAAGGTTGAGACTGAGTCTGCGTCTCTCACATTGGTAGGCAGACCATTCCATAAAAATGGAGCTCTATAGGAGAAAGCCCTACCTCCAGCCGTTTGCTTAGAAATTCTAGGGACAATTAGGAGGCCTGCGTCTTGTGACCGTAGCGTACGTGTAGGTATGTACGGCAGGACCAAATCAGAAAGATAGGTAGGAGCAAGCCCATGTAATGCTTTGTAGGTTAGCAGTAAAACCTTGAAATCAGCCCTTGCCTTAACGGAAGCCAGTGTAGGGAGGCTAGCACTGGAGTAATATGATCAAATTTTTTGGTTCTAGTCAGGATTCTAGCAGCCGTATTTAGCACTAACTGAAGTTTATTTAGTGCTTTATCCGGGTAGCCGGAAAGTAGAGCATTGCAGTAGTCCAGCCTAGAAGTAACAAAAGCATGGATTAATTTTTCTGCGTCATTTTTGGACAGAAAATTTCTGATTTTTGCAATGTTACGTAGATGGAAAAAAGCTGTCCTTGAAACAGTCTTGATATGTTCTTCAAAAGAGAGATCAGGGTCCAGAGTAACGCCGAGGTCCTTCACAGTTTTATTTGAGACGACTGTACAACCATCCAGATTAATTGTCAGATTCAACAGAAGATCTCTTTGTTTCTTGGGACCTAGAACAAGCATCTCTGTTTTGTCCGAGTTTAAAAGTAGAAAGTTTGCAGCCATCCACTTCTTTATGTCTGAAACACAGGCTTCTAGCGAGGGCAATTTTGGGGCTTCACCATGTTTCATTGAAATGTACAGCTGTGTGTCGTCCGCATAGCAGTGAAATTTAACATTATGTTTTCGAATGACATCCCCAAGAGGTAAAATATATAGTGAAAACAATAGTGGTCCTAAAACGGAACCTTGAGGAACACCGAAATTTACAATTGATTTGTCAGAGGACAAACCATTCACAGAGACAAACTGATATCTTTCCGACAGATAAGATCTAAACCAGGCCAGAACTTGTCCATGTAGACCAATTTGGGTTTCCAATCTCTCCAAAAGAATGTGGTGATCGATGGTATCAAAAGCGGCACTAAGATCTAGGAGCACGAGGACAGATGCAGAGCCTCGGTCTGACGTCATTAAAAGGTCATTTACCACCTTCACAAGTGCAGTCTCAGTGCTATGATGGGGTCGAAAAACCAGACTGAAGCGTTTAGTATACATTGTTTGTCTTCAGGAAGGCAGTGAGTTGCTGTGCAACAGCTTTTTCTAAAATTTTTGAGAGGAATGGAAGATTCTATATTTGCCGATAGTTTTTTATAATTTCTGGATCAAGATTCGGCTTTTTCAAGAGAGGCTTTATTACTGCCACTTTTAGTGAGCTTGGTACACATCCGGTGGATAGAGAGCCGTTTATTATGTTCAACATAGGAGGGCCAAGCACAGGAAGCAGCTCTTTCAGTAGTTTAGTTGGAATAGGGTCCAGTATGCAGCTTGAGGGTTTGGAGGCCATGATTATTTTCATCATTGCGTCAAGAGATATAGTACTAAAACACTTTAGTATCTCCCTTGATCCTAGGTCCTGGCAGAGTTGTGTAGACTCAGGACAATGGAGCTTTGGAGGAATACCCAGATTTAAAGAGGAGTCTGTAATTTGCTTTCTAATGATCATGATCTTTTCCTCAAAGAAGTTCATAAATTTATATAATGTTCTCATACCCTACATTACTCATCTCATATGTAAATACTGTACTCTATACGATCAACTGCATCTTGCCTATGCCGTTCGGGCATCACTCATCCATATATATTTATATGTACATATTCTTATTCATTCCTTTACACTTGTGTGTATAAGGTAGTTGTTGTGAAATTGTGAGATTACTTGCTAGATATTACTGCATGGTCGGAACTAGAAGCACAAGCATTTCACTACACTCGCATTAACATCTGCTAACCATGTGTATGTGACAAATAACATTTGATTTGATTTGACTTTACCCTAAGATACATCCCTAATGGCACCCTATTCCCTACATAGTGCACTACTTTACCTTAAGATACATCCCTAATGGCACCCTATTCCCTACATAATGCACTACTTTACCTTAAGATACATCCCTAATTGCACCCTATTCCCTACATAATGCACTACTTTACCTTAAGATACATCCCTAATGGCACCCTATTCCCTACATAGTGCACTACTTTACCTTAAGATACATCCCTAATGGCACCCTATTCCCTACATAATGCACTACTTTCCAGTGGTGGTTAAAGTACCCAATTGTAAGTAGTACTTTAAAGTATTTTTACTTAAGTACTTTACATCCCTGCATAGTGCACTACTTTTCCACAGAGCCCTGTGGGCTGACCTGTGTGCAATGTGTGCAGTGCCACGCCCTTAGCCACGTGACAGTCACATTAATACACAGTTCACCTCCCTGTACCTTCAGCTCCACCCAAAAGATCAAGGAACATTGGCCCGGGGCTGGGGGGTTCGGCTACCAGTGGCCAATTGCGCTTTACCGGGGCGTGGAGAGCAAGCCAGTGCCGCTGTATATATATATCCATCACTTAATACTCTGGATATTAACACTTGAAGCTCGGTGACAGTAGCCGCGGTCACAGGCTCTCTCAGCCGCTTCAGACCCTCGCCACCTCAGCAGCAGCAGCAAAAGCAGCAGTAGCAGTAGAGGACAGAAGACTGAAAGATAGGCAGTCTCTTTCTCTCGGCTAGGCCGTAGTCACTGTTGGAGTCGTGATCGATGAGTCTGTCCGGGAAGCAGCGGTTCTCCGCCAACTCTTTCTCCGGGTTCGGGAGCCAGAAGATGGCATTGTCCTCCGCCGGGGGGTCGTCAATGCGCTCCAGCTTCAGGAGCAGAATGGGCATTGGGGCCGGAGGAGGAGGCGCTAGTCTGGGCTTCGGGAAGGGCTTTGGAGATGGTGGAGGAGGAGGGTTCAGGATGTCATCCTCCAGCCACATGGCAGGTCTGGGGAGTGGGATGTTCGGTGGCGGTGGAGGCGGTGGAGGCGGTGGAGGAGGAGGTTTCGGGTACGGTGGAGGTGTTGAGGACACGTCGCTCGGCTTCGCCGGTAACGAGAAGCAGCACATGCACAACCTGAATGACCGCCTGGCAACCTACATGGAGAAGGTTCGCCAGCTGGAGGCCACCAACCACCAGCTGGAGGAGAAGCTGAAGACCTTCACCTTCAACAAGGTGGAGGCGCACGACCTGACCATCTACGATGCAACACTCAAACCACTCATGGAGCAGGTAGGGTTAAAACTATCTCTCTCCGTCTCTCTCCCTGAGCGAGCTTGCCATTTGTAAAAGTTGTGCGTAAAAGCGCACAAGAACTATCCCACTGGGCACACACTGGTTCAATCAACTTTGTTCCCACATCATTTCATTGAAATTACGTTGAACCAATGTGGGACAGACGTTGAATTGACATACAGTATGTGCCCAGTGGGAGCCTACTGCTAAATGTCTTGGGATGTTTTTGCTAAAATAATATCCAGTATTGTAGATGATCTTATCTATATTTGCAATAATCATATATGTTATTGATTGCATTATGGGCTATGTTGTTGAGTGCGTTATGGGCTATGTTATTGAGTGCATTATGGGCTATGTTGTTGAGTACATTATGGGGTATGTTATTAAGAACATTGTGGGGTATGTTATTGAGTACATTATGGTTATTGAGTACATTATGAGGTATGTTATTAAGAACATTGTGGGGTATGTTATTGAGTGCATTATGGGCTATATTATTGAGTGCATTATGGGCTATGTTATTGAGTACATTATGGGGTATGTTATTAAGAACATTGTGGGGTATGTTATTGAGTACATTATGGTTATTGAGTACATTATGAGGTATGTTATTAAGAACATTGTGGGGTATGTTATTGAGTGCATTATGGGCTATATTATTGAGTGCATTATGGGGTATGTTATTGAGTACATTATGGGGTATGTTATTGAGTACATTATGGTTATTGAGTACATTATGAGGTATGTTATTGAGAACATTGTGGGGTATGTTATTGAGTGATTTATGGGGTATGTTATTGAGTACATTATGGTTATTGAGTACATTATGAGGTACGGTTATTGAGTACATTATGGGGTATGTTATTGAGAACATTATGGGGTATGTTATTGAGTACATTATGGGTATGTTATTGAGTACATTATGGTTATTGAGTACATTATGAGGTATGTTATTGAGAACATTGTGGGGTATGATATTGAGTACATTATGGTTATTGAGTACATTATGAGGTACGGTTATTGAGTACATTATGGGGTATGTTATTGAGAACATTGTGGGGTATGTTATTGAGTGATTTATGGGGTATGTTATTGAGTACATTATGGTTATTGAGTACATTATGAGGTACGGTTATTGAGTACATTATGGGGTATGTTATTGAGAACATTATGGGGTATGTTATTGAGTACATTATGGGGTATGTTATTGAGTACATCTATGGTGTATGTCGAGTGCATTATGGGGTGTGTTATTGAGAGCATTATGGGGTATGTTATTGAGTGCATTATGGGTATGTTGTTGAGTACATTATGGGTTGATTGAGTACATTATGGGGTGTGTTATTGAGAGCATTATGGGGTATGTTATTGAGTGCATTATGGGGTATGTTATTGAGTACATTAAGGGGTATGTTATTGAGTGCATTATGGGGTATGTTATTGAGTGCATTATGGGGTATGTTATTGAGTGGATTATAGGGTATGTAATTGAGTACATTATGGGGTATGTAATTGAGTACTCTATGGGGTATGTTACTGAGTGCATCATGGGGTATGTTACTGAGTGCATCATGGGGTATGTTACTGAGTGCATCATGGGGTATGTTGTTGAGTACATTATGAGGTATGTTATTGAGAACATTATGGGGTATGTTATTGAGTGCATTATGGGGTATGTTATTGAGTGCATTATGGGGTATGTTATTAAGTACATTATGGGATATGTTATTAAGTACATTATGGGGTATGTTATTGAATGCATTATGGGGTATGTTATTGAGTGCATTATGGGGTATGTTGTTGAGTGCATTATGGGGTATGTTGTTGAGTGCATTATGGGGTATGTTGTTGAGTGCATTATGGGGTATGTTGTTGAGTGCATTATGGGGTATGTTGTTGAGTGCATTATGGGGTATGTTATTGAGTACATTATGGTTATTGAGTACATTATGAGGTATGATATCGAGAACATTATGGGGTATGTTGTTGAGTGCATTATGGGGTATGTTATTGAGTACATTATGGTTATTGAGTACATTATGATGTATGTTATTGAGAACATTATGGGGTATGTTATTGAGTGCGTTATGGGGTATGTTATTGAGTGCATTATGGGGTATGTAATTGAGTACTCTATGGGGTATGTTACTGAGTGCATCATGGGGTATGTTACTGAGTGCATCATGGGGTATGTTACTGAGTGCATTATGGGGTATGTTGTTGATTGCATTACGGGGTATGTTGTTGAGTGCATTATGGAGTATGTTGTTGAGTGCATTATGGGGTATGTTATTGAGTGCATTATGGGGTATGTTGTTGAGTGCATTATGGGGTATGTTATTGAGTACATTATGGTTATTGAGTACATTATGAGGTATGTTATTGAGAACATTATGGGGTATGTTATTGAGTGCGTTATGGGGTATGTTATTGAGTGCATTATGGGGTATGTTGTTGAGTGCATTATGGGGTATGTTGTTGAGTGCATTATGGGGTATGTTGTTGAGTGCATTATGGGGTATGTTGTTGAGTGCATTATGGGGTATGTTGTTGAGTGCATTATGGGGTATGTTATTGAGTACATTATGGTTATTGAGTACATTATGAGGTATGATATCGAGAACATTATGGGGTATGTTGTTGAGTGCATTATGGGGTATGTTATTGAGTACATTATGGTTATTGAGTACATTATGAGGTATGTTATTGAGAACATTATGGGGTATGTTATTGAGTGCGTTATGGGGTATGTTATTGAGTGCATTATGGGGTATGTAATTGAGTACTCTATGGGGTATGTTACTGAGTGCATCATGGGGTATGTTGTTGAGTGCATTATGGGGTATGTTGTTGAGTGCATTATGGAGTATGTTGTTGAGTGCATTATGAGGTATGTTATTGAGTGCATTATGGGGTATGTAATTGAGTACTCTATGGGGTATGTTACTGAGTGCATCATGGGGTATGTTACTGAGTGCATCATGGGGTGTGTTACTGAGTGCATTACGGGGTATGTTGTTGATTGCATTACGGGGTATGTTGTTGAGTGCATTATGGAGTATGTTGTTGAGTGCATTATGGGGTATGTTATTGAGTGCATTATGGGGTATGTTGTTGAGTGCATTATGGGGTATGTTGTTGAGTGCATTATGGGGTATGTTGTTGAGTGCATTATGGGGTATGTTATTGAGTACATTATGAGGTATGATATTGAGAACATTATGGGGTATGTTGTTGAGTGCATTATGGGGTATGTTATTGAGTACAATATGGTTATTGAGTACATTATGAGGTATGTTATTGAGAACATTATGGGGTATGTTATTGAGTGCATTATGGGGTATGTAATTGAGTACTCTATGGGGTATGTTACTGAGTGCATCATGGGGTATGTTACTGAGTGCATCATGGGGTATGTTACTGAGTGCATTATGGGGTATGTTGTTGATTGCATTACGGGGTATGTTGTTGAGTGCATTATGGAGTATGTTGTTGAGTGCATTATGGGGTATGTTATTGAGTGCATTATGGGGTATGTTGTTGAGTGCATTATGGGGTATGTTGTTGAGTGCATTATGGGGTATGTTGTTGAGTGCATTATGGGGTATGTTATTGAGTACATTATGACGTATGATATTGAGAACATTATGGGGTATGTTGTTGAGTGCATTATGGGGTATGTTATTGAGTACATTATGGTTATTGAGTACATTATGAGGTATGTTATTGAGAACATTATGGGGTATGTTATTGAGTGCGTTATGGGGTATGTTATTGAGTGCATTATGGGGTATGTAATTGAGTACTCTATGGGGTATGTTACTGAGTGCATCATGGGGTATGTTACTGAGTGCATTATGGGGTATGTTGTTGAGTGCATTATGGGGTATGTTGTTGAGTACATTATGAGGTATGTTATTGAGTGCATTATGGGGTGTTGAGGAGTGCATTATGGGGTATGTTATTGAGTACATTATGGGGTATGTTATTGAGTACATTAGGGTTATTGAGTACGTTATGAGGTATGCTATTGAGTGCATTATGGGGTATGTTGTTGAGTGCATTATGGGGTATGTTGTTGAGTGCATTATGGGGTATTTTGTTGAGTGCAATATGGTTATTGAGTACATTATGAGGTATGTTATTGAGAACATTGTGGGGTATGTTATTGAGTGATTTATGGGGTATGTTATTGAGTACATTATGGTTATTGAGTACATTATGAGGTACGGTTATTGAGTACATTATGGGGTATGTTATTGAGAACATTATGGGGTATGTTATTGAGTACATTATGGGGTATGTTATTGAGTACATTATGGGTATGTTATTGAGTACATTATGGTTATTGAGTACATTATGAGGTATGTTATTGAGAACATTGTGGGGTATGATATTGAGTACATTATGGTTATAGAGTACATTATGAGGTGTGTTATTGAGAACATTATGGGGTATGTTATTGAGTACATTAAGAGGTATGATATTGAGAACATTATGGGGTATGTTGTTGAGTGCATTATGGGGTATGTTATTGAGTACATTATGGTTATTGAGTACATTATGAGGTATGTTATTGAGAACATTATGGGGTATGTTATTGAGTGCGTTATGGGGTATGTTATTGAGTGCATTATGGGATATGTAATTGAGTACTCTATGGGGTATGTTACTGAGTGCATCATGGGGTATGTTACTGAGTGCATTATGGGGTATGTTACTGAGTGCATTATGGGGTATGTTACTGAGTGCATTATGGGGTATGTTACTGAGTGCATCATGGGGTATGTTGTTGAGTGCATTATGGGGTATGTTGTTGAGTGCATTATGGGGTATGTTGTTGAGTGCATTATGGAGTATGTTGTTGAGTGCATTATGGAGTATGTTGTTGAGTGCATTATGGGATATGTTATTGAGTGCATTATGGGGTATGTTGTTGAGTGCATTATGGGGTATGTTGTTGAGTGCATTATGGGGTATGTTGTTGAGTGCATTATGGGGTATGTTATTGAGTACATTATGAGGTATGATATTGAGAACATTATGAGGTATGTTATTGAGAACATTATGGGGTATTTTATTGAGTGCGTTATGGGGTATGTTATTGAGTGCATTATGGGGTATGTAATTGAGTACTCTATGGGGTATGTTACTGAGTGCATCATGGGGTATGTTACCGAGTGCATTATGGGGTATGTTGTTGAGTGCATTATGGGGTATGTTGTTGAGTGCATTATGGAGTATGTTGTTGAGTGCATTATGAGGTATGTTATTGAGTGCATTATGGGGTATGTTGTTGAGTGCATTATGGGGTATGTTGTTGAGTGCATTATGGGGTATGTTGTTGAGTGCATTATGGGGTATGTTGTTGAGTGCATTATGGGGTATGTTATTGAGTACATTATGGGGTATGTTATTGAGTACATTAGGGTTATTGAGTACGTTATGAGGTATGCTATTGAGTGCATTATGGGGTATGTTGTTGAGTGCATTATGGGGTATTTTGTTGAGTGCATTATGGGGTATTTTGTTGAGTACATTATGGGGTATGATGTTGAGTACATTATGGGGTATGTTGTTGAGTACATTATGGGGTATGTTGTTGAGTGCATTATGGGGTATGTTGTTGAGTACATTATGGGGTATGTTATTGAGTACATCATTTGAATACCTTACTACATGCCCTAAAAACGTCTTTGGAAGTTATTTCTCAAAAAATGACATGATATTTTTGAAAAGCATCATAATTTTTTTAATGAATTGGGACACACACCACACACACACACACACACACACACACACACACACACACACACACACACACACACACACACACACACACACACACACACACACACACAGTGTCTGACTCCTGTCTCTGTCTGCAGCTCATGGGTTTCCTGATACAGAACACTCATATTGCTGTGGAGATCGACAACGCCAAGCTGACCGCTGACGACTTCAGAGTCAAGTAGGATGGATGGATGAATGATTGGATGGATGGATGGATGGATGAATGATTGGATGGATGGATGGATGATTGGATGGATGATTGGATGGATGGATAAATGGATGGATGGATGAATACTTTAGTGTCCTTGGCAACATTTTGAGTAGATTGTCATGGAAACTTGATTGAATTATTTTCTTCATTAAGGTATCTCATTGATACATAGTGGACATATCCTGAACAGGTTTTAAGTCCTGGAGGAGAATGTTTATTTATGCATCACTCCCACACAGTTGTTACCTATATAATTAATCAACAATATATATACTATGTCTCAATGAAGTAGGTACCAGTTGTTACCTATATAATTAATCAACAATATATACACTGTCTCAATGAAGTAGATACCAGTTGTTACATATATAATTAATCAACAATATGCACACTGTCTCAATTAAGTAGATACCAGTTGTTACCTATATAATTAATCAACAATATATACACAACAATATATACACTGTCTCAATGAAGTAGGTACCTATAAAACCAGTTTTACCCTATAGAATTAATCAACAATATATACACTATGTCTCAATGAAGTAGATACCAATAAAGAAAATAATTCAATCAGCTGTAGCCTTTAGATAGTCCAAACAACTCAATTCATTACTTAATCCTCATCTTCTCCTACAGACCAAGTCTATTGGGCAATTTGTTGTCAGGAAATGGCAAGGACGTGAATTAGAAGACACAGCTGTTAGCCTGGTACCAGTCTGTTTGTGCTAACATTCCACTCATTTTTACGTCCTGTCACATTCCAAACAGGGAGTGGCAAGGAGTGGAACGATAGCACTAACAGACAGGTGCCCAGGCTAACAGCTTTGGTTCGGGAGATGAAATGCTCACCGTTATCATAGGCTACTTCTATAGGGTCTTTCCTTGTAGTTGGAACCCCACTGATTTTCTTAATTATCTATCACTCTCAGATTACAAAACATATATTTCTTATAACAAAACCATGGCAGTTATCGAATTCACCTGACCCGGTGTTGAAATAATAGAACTAGAATGATTCTGTTTCTATGGTTGAAATGCTCACTGTGTGTAGCGTGTAGGCTATGAACTAATTATATTGGTCCTTATCTTGCAGTTGTCAATCAATCACAGTCATTTCTTAAACAACCTCTTAAGGATCTGCCCCTTTTTTCAATTTTCACCTAAAATGACATACCCAAATCTAATTGCCTGTAGCTCAGGACCTGAAGCAAGCATATGCATATTCTTAATAACATTTGAAAGGAAACACTTTGAAGTTTGTGGAAATGTTAAATTAATGTAGGAGAATATAAAACATTAGATCTGGCAAAAGATAGTACAAAGAAAAAAACATGCGTTTTTTGTATTATTTTTTTGTACCATCATCTTTGAAACGCAAGAGAAAAGCCATAATGTATTATTCCAGCCCAGGCGCAATTTAGATTTTGGCCAGTAGATGGCAGCAGTGCATGCGCAACCTTTTAGACTGACCCAATGAACCCTTGCATTTCTGTTCAAAATGTTGCATCAAGACTGCCCAAATGTGCCTAATTGGTTTATTAATACAAAATACAAGTTCATAATTGTGCACTCTCAAACAATAGCATGGTATTCTTTCACTGTAATAGCTACTGTAAATTGGACAGTGCAGTTAGATTAATAAGAATGTAAGATTTCTGCCCATATCAGATATGTCTATGTCCTGGGATATGTTCTTGTTACTTACAACCTCATGCTAATCACATTAGCCTACGTTAGCTCAACCGTCCCGCGGGGGGACCCACCAATCCTGTAGAGTTAAAGCCCTTTTTACATCAGCAGTTGTCACAAAAGGGCTTTACAGATACCTAGCCTAAAACCCCACAGAGCTAACGGATCTGTCACTCAACTCTCTGGGCCTGTTATTATGCTGTCATCTTTATTCATTGTATTTCTGCCAGGTGGGAGAATGAGCTGTCTTCGCGCCAGTGTGTGGAGGGGGACATTGGGGGTCTAAGGAACCTGCAGCGGGAGTTTGAGATGAACATCACAGCCATGATGCAGGACTTGCAGGGGTACGAGAACGAACGGGTCTCCATGGCGAAGAGCCATGAAGAGGTGAGGGCACACCTGTCTTGGTCTCTTTTTCTCTCGCTCTCTCTTTCTCTGTTTCTCTCTCTGTCTATCTCTCTCTCCCTCTCTGTTTCTCTCTCTGTCCATCTCTCTCTCCCTCTCTGTTTCTCTCTCTGTCCATCTCTCTCTCTCTCTCTGTTTCTCTCTCTGTCTATCTCTCTCTCCCTTTCTGTTTCTCTCTCTGTCCATCTCTCTCTCCCTCTCTGTTTCTCTCTCTGTCCATCTCTCTCTCTCTCTGTTTCTCTCTCTGTCCATCTCTCTCTCCCTCTCTGTTTCTCTCTCTGTCCATCTCTCTCTCCCTCTCTGTTTCTCTCTCTGTCCATCTCTCTCTCTCTCTCTGTTTCTCTCTCTGTCCATCTCTCTCTCCCTCTCTGTTTCTCTCTCTGTCCATCTCTCTCTCCCTCTCTGTTTCTCTCTCTGTCCATCTCTCTCTCCCGCTGTGTTTCTCTCAGTCTATCTCTCTCTTCCTCTGTGTTTCTCTCTCACCCTCTGACCCCTAACCTGTGACCTCTCTAGGAGCTGTTGTCCATGCGTGGGGGGATGACAGGCCAGGTGAACGTGGATGTCCAGGCTGCTAAGAGCCAGGACCTGTCTCTGATGCTGGCTGAAGTCAGGTCGGAGTACGAGGCGGCCGTGGAGAAAAACCGCAGACAGGCCGAGGCCTGGTACATGAAACAGGTCTGTTACCACGCCAACGCAGGCACGACCGCAGGCCAACATTAAAACATGTATCAGAGGTGTGTGTGTGTGTGTGTGTGTGTGTGTGTGTGCGTGCGTGCGTGCGTGCGTGTGTGTGTGTGTGACATGTGTCTCTCTGTGTGGTGTGTGTATCAGGTGGAGATGAAGCAGGCAGAGTCGGCGGTGCTGATCACGACGACCACGTCGGAGATGACAGAGTTACGGAACCGCTACCAGACCCTACAGATGGAATACCAGGGACTACGTATGGGGGTGGGTCACACACACACACACACACACACACACACACACACACACACCCTACAGATGGAATATCAGGGACTACGTATGGAGGTGGGTCACACACACACACACACACACACACACACACACACACACACACACACACACACACACACACACACACACACACACCCTACAGATGGAATACCAGGGACTACGTATGGGGGTGGGTCTCACACACACACACACACACACACACACACACACACACACACACACACACACACACACACACACACACACACACACACACACACCCTACAGATGGAATACCAGGGACTACGTATGGGGGTGGGTCACACACACACACACACACACACACACACACACACACACACACACACACACACACACGCACACACACACACCCTACAGATGGAATACCAGGGACTACGTATGGAGGTGGGTCACACACACACACACACACACACACACACACACCCTACAGATGGAATACCAGGGACTACGTATGGGGGTGGGTCACACACACACACACACACACACACACACACACACACACACACACACACACACACACACACACACACACACACACACACACACACACACACACACACACACACACACACACACTATACAAACCCTACAGATGGAATACCAGGGACTACGTATGGGGGTGGGTCTCACACACACACACACACACACACACACACACACACACACACACACACACACACACACTATACAAACCCTACCATGCCCACTCACTCACTATACCCCCCAATTGTCCCCACTTCAAATCCCTTCCAATCATGCTAAATGTGTGTGTCTTCCGTGTGTGTATGTGCACCTGTGTGTGTGTTTCCTTCGTGTCTCTCTCTCTGTTTGTCCCCCACCCTGCCCTCCTCCAGATGGCTAACCTAGAGGCCAGGCTGTTGGAGGTTCACTCCCAGTTCCAGCAACGTCTGTCTGGGTATAGTGGCAAGGTGATGGGCCTGGAGGGAGAACTGACCTCTATAAGGGCCAGCACCACTGAGCAGAGCCAGGACTATCAGGTACAGTAACCATACCTCTATACTGAATCACTCAAAATCACTGATTAGGGATTCAATCCAAGGCGCGTTACAGAGTAGCGTTACAGAGGAGCGTTACAGAACAGCGTTACAGAACAGTGTTACAGAGCAGTGTTACAGAGCAGCGTTACAGAGTAGCGTTACAGAGCAGCGTTACAGAGCAGCGTTACAGAACAGCGTTACAGAACAGTGTTACAGAGCAGTGTTACAGAGCAGCGTTACAGAGCAGCGTTACAGAGTAGCGTTACAGAGCAGCGTTACAGAGCAGCGTTACAGAGTAGCGTTACAGAGCAGCGTTACAGAGCAGCGTTACAGAGCAGCGTTACAGAACAGCGTTACAGAGTAGCGTTACAGTGCAGCGTTACAGAGCAGCGTTACAGAGCGGCGTTACAGAGCGGCGTTACAGAGCGGCGTTACAGAGGGGCGTTACAGAGCGGCGTTACAGAGCGGCGTTACAGAGCGGCGTTACAGAACGGCGTTACAGAGGGGCGTTACAGAGCGGCGTTACAGAGCAGCGTTACAGAGCAGCGTTACAGACAGCTCACAATGCGTAATTTCTCCAGCATTCACGGATATCGCATTCATGGTAAGCGCTGCGAATGCCGACTCAATCATAAATTACCTTTCCACTTCTCTCCCTCGCTCCCTCTCTCCCCCTTCCCTCTCTCTACCACCCTCTCTCTCCCCTCTCTCCCCCTCTCTCTCTACCACTCTCTCTCCCTCCCCTCTCTCCCCCCTCTCTCTCTACCACCCTCTCTCCCCCTCTCTCCCCCTTCCCTCTCTCTACCACCCTCTCTCTACCACCCTCTCTCCCCCCTCTCTCCCCCTCTCTCCCTCCCCTCTCTCCCCCTATCTTTCTACCACCCTCTCTCCCCCTTCCCTCTCTCTACCACCCTCTCTCTCTCCCCTCTCTCCCCCTCTCTCCCCCTCTCTCTCTACCACCCTCTCTCTATACCACCCTCCCTCCCTCCTCTCTCTCTACCACCCTCTCTCCCTCCTTTCCCCCTCTTTCTTTCTCTCTCTCCCTCTACCCACCCCCCGCTCTCTACCTCCCCTCTCTCGCTCTCTACCTCCCCCTCTCTCACTCGCTCTCCCAGATCCTTCTGAACATCAAGAGTCGTCTAGAAATGGAGATCCAGCAGTATAAGCATCTGCTGGAGGGAGCCGGCCTGGGAGGGGGCATGATCTCTGGAGGGGCTGACCTGGGAGGGGGCATGATCTCTGGAGGGGCTGACCTGGGAGGAGGAATGGTGGTCTCTGGAGGGGCCAGGAGGTCGGCAGGTAAAACTTGTTAGTTAGGATCACTCTCAGCCCATGCATGAAAGGCTGATCTTTCAAGAGTCTGTAAAATACAAAAATACACAAAGAAAACATTTGAAGTACAAAGTTATGGAATCACAGCTCTTATCATTTACATTTTAGTCATTTAGCAGACGCTCTTATCCAGAGCGACTTACAGTAGTGAATACATATATTTCATTGTCATTTCATGCATTTTTTTTTGTACTGGCCCCCTGTGGGAATCGAACCCACAACCCTGGCGTTGCACACACCATGCTCTACCAACTGAGCCACAGGGAAGGCTTATCAAGTATTGAGTACGACAGTATGAGTCATAAAACCCAGAAATGGTTCCAATCGTTTTTTCACCATTCATTTTTCCATCTGGGATTTTGGAACTACTTTTATTCAAGGTCTGTGTCTGGTGTAGGCTTACACTGGTGTGACGTGTTGATAACCTGGTCTGTGTCTGGTGTAGGCTTACACTGGCGTGAAGTTCTGATTACCGCACAAATCTCTCCCGCCGGACAAGGTAACTTTTGTCAACAATTAGCATGTCCAATTTTTTGGAGTAAATTTAGGCAAATATATTGGTAAAACTCACACTGTCCGAGAGAATTACACGGCTATCAAAACATCACGACAAGGTACAGTGCATTCGGAAAGTATTCAGACCCCTTGACTTTTTTTCAGATTTTGTTACGTTATATCCTAATTCTTAAAATTGATTAAATCGTTTTTTTCCCTCATGAATATACACACAATACCCCATAATGACAATGCATTGTAGCAAAAAAATACAAAATATAAAACGGAAACATCACATTTACATAAATATTCAGATCCTTTACTCAGTACTTTGTTGAAGCACCTTTGGCAGAGATTACAGCCTAGAGTCTTCCTGGGTATGACGCTATAACCGTGGCACACCTGTATTTGGGGAATTTCTCCCATTCTTCTCTGCAGATCCTCTAAAGCTCTGTCAGGTTGGATGGAAAGCGTCGCTGCACAGCTATTTTCAGGTCTCTCCAGAGATGTTCTATCGGGTTCAAGTCTGCGCTCTGGCTGGGCCACTCAAAGACATTCAGAGACTTGTTCCGAAGCCACTCCTGTGTTGTCTTGGCTGTGTGCTAAGGGTCGTTGCTTAGGGTACTGAGCGCTCTGGAGCAGGTTTTCATCAAGGGTCTCTCTGTACTTTGCTCCGTTCATCTTTCCCTCGATCCTGACTAGTCTACCAGTCCCTGTTGCTGAAAAACATCCCCACAGCATGATGCTGCCACCACCATGCTTCACTGTAGGAATGGTGCCAGGTTTCCTCCAGCGTGACGCTTGGCATTCAGGCCAAAGAGTTCAATCTTGGTTTCATCCGACCAGAGAATCTTGTTTGTCATGTTCTGAGAGTCCTTTAGTTGCCTCTTGGAAAAATCCAAGCGGGCTGTCATGTGACTTTTACTAAGGAGTGTCTTCCGTCTGGCCACTCTACAATAAAGGCCTGATTGATGGAGTGCTGCAGAGATGGCAGTCCTTCTGGAAGGTTCTCCACAGAGGAACTCTGGTGCTCTGTCAGAGTGACGATCAGGTTCTTGGTCACCTCTCTGACCAAGGCCCTTCTCCCCCGATTGCTCAGTTTGGCCAGGCGGCCAGCTCTAGGAAGAGTCTTGGTGGTTCCAAACTTCTTCCATTTAAGAATGATGGAGGCCACTGTGTTCTTGGGGACCTTCAATGCTGCAGAAATTCCCCAGATCTGTGCCTCGACACAATCCTGTCTCGGAGCTCTACGGACAATTCCTTTGACCTCATGACTTGGTTTTTGCTCTGACATGCACTGTCAACTTTGGGACCTTATATACACAGGTGTGTGCCTTTCCCAATCATGTCCAATCAATTGAATTTACCGCAGGTGGACTCCAATCAAGTTGTAGAAACATCTCAAGGATAATCAATGGAAACAGGATGCACCTGAACTCAATTTTGAGTCTCATAGCAAAGGGTCTGAATACTTATGTAAATAAAGTATTTCTGTTTTTAAATTTTTAATACATTTGCAAACATTTCTAAAAACCTGTTTTCGCTTTGTCATTATGGGGTATTGGGTGTAGATTGAGGAAAAACATTTATTTAATCAATTTTATAATTAGGCTGTAACGTAACAAATGTGGAAAAAAGGAAGGGGTCTGAATGCTTTCCGAATCACAGTAACCTACACCAAACACACGCTTCATTTGAAGTGTTTGTAAAATTCACGACGTGAAATATTAATGGCATGAAAAATCATTGGAACCATTTCTGGTGTTCAATCGTAAATTACCTCTCCATTTCTCTCCCTCGCTCCCTCTCTTCCCCTTCCCTTCCCTCTCCTCTCCCCCTCTCTCTACCTCCCTCCCCTCTCTCTACCACACTCTCTCCCCCGCTCTCTCTACCACCCTCCTCTCCCCCTCTCTCTCTACCACCCTCTCTCCCCCTCTCTCTCTCTACCATCCTCTCTCCCCCTCTCTCTCTACCACCCTCTCTCTCTACCACCCTTTCTCCACCCTCTCTCTACCACCCTCTCTCCCTCTCTCTCTCTACCACCATTTCTGGTGTTTTTATGGGTAATATGACTCGTCCACTGGGGTGGACTATTGCTTTATATGTACATGTTTTAAACGTCTTATTAACACGTTTGTCTATGTACTCAGGTAAGACTGTTGTGACCAGAACCACTGTGCTGGAGGTGAAATCCTCGGGAGGAGGAGTGGGGACGGGAGGAAGTTCCATGCATTCCACTAGCTCTACCTCCAGCAGTTCTGGGGGCGGGGCAGCCATGATGTCATCAGGAGGCGCCGCAATGGTGTCCGGTGGGGGACCAGCCATGATGTCATCAGGAAGCCCCGCGGTGGTGTCCGGCGGCGGATCAGCCACAGCGCCATCAGGAGGAGGCACGGCGCGATTAGGAGGAGGTACGGCGCCATCAGCAGGCGGCACGGCGCCATCAGGAGGAGGCACGGCGCCATCAGGAGTAGGCACGGCGCCATCAGGAGGAGGCACGGCGCCATCAGCAGGAGGCACGGCGCCATCAGCAGGAGGCACGGCGCCATCAGGAGGAGGCACGGCGCCATCAGGAGGAGGCACGGCGCCATCAGCAGGCGGCACGGTGCCATCAGCAGGCGGCACGGCGCCATCAGCTGGCGGCACGGCGCCATCAGGAGGAGGCACGGCGCCATCAGGAGGAGTCACGGCGCCATCAGGAGGAGGCACGGGGCCATCAGGAGGAGGCACGGCGCCATCAGGAGGAGGCACGGCGCCATCAGCTGGCGGCACGGTGCCATCAGGAGGCACGGCGCCATCAGCAGGCGGCACGGCGCCATCAGCTGGCGGCACGGCGCCATCAGGAGGAGGCACGGCGCCATCAGGAGGAGTCACGGCGCCATCAGGAGGAGGCACGGCGCCATCAGGAGGAGGCACGGCGCCATCAGGAGGAGGCACGGCGCCATCAGCAGGAGGCACGGCGCCATCAGCAGGCGGCACGGCGCCATCAGGAGGCGGCACGGCGCCATCAGCAGGCGGCACGGCGCCAGCAGCAGGAGGCACGGCGCCAGCAGCAGGCGGCACGGCGCCATCAGGAGGAGGCACGGCGCCATCAGCAGGAGGCACGGCGCCATCAGCAGGGGGCACGGCGCCATCATCAGGAGGCGGCACGGCGCCATCAGGAGGCGGCACGGCGCCATCAGGAGGCGGCACGGCGCCATCAGCAGGCGGCACGGCGCCATCAGCAGGCGGCACGGCGCCATCAGCAGGCGGCACGGCGCCAGCAGCAGGCGGCACGGCGCCAGCAGCAGGCGGCACGGCGCCATCAGGAGGCGGCACGGCGCCATCAGCAGGCGGCACGGCGCCAGCAGCAGGAGGCACGGCGCCAGCAGCAGGCGGCACGGCGCCATCAGGAGGAGGCACGGCGCCATCAGCAGGAGGCACGGCGCCATCAGCAGGGGGCACGGCGCCATCAGCAGGTGGCACGGCGCCATCAGGAGGCGGCACGGCGCCATCATCAGGAGGCGGCACGGCGC
This sequence comes from Salmo salar, assembly GCF_965601325.2. Lineage (NCBI taxonomy): Eukaryota > Metazoa > Chordata > Actinopteri > Salmoniformes > Salmonidae > Salmo > Salmo salar. Next base: position 77,516,095 of record NC_138292.1, on the reverse strand, counting down.
CATCAGGAGGCGGCACGGCGCCATCAGGAGGCGGCACGGCGCCATCAGCAGGCGGCACGGCGCCATCAGCAGGCGGCACGGCGCCATCAGCAGGAGGCACGGCGCCAGCAGCAGGAGGCACGGCGCCATCAGGAGGCACGGCGCCATCAGCAGCCGGCACTGCGCCATCAGCAGCCGGCACGGCGCCATCAGGAGGAGGCACGGCGCCATCAGCAGCCGGCACGGCGCCATCAGCAGCCGGCACGATGCCATCAGGCGGAGGCGTCGCAATGGTGTCCGGCGGTGGACCAGCTCTCATGTCATCAGGAGGCGTCGCGATAGTGTCCGGTGGGGGACCAGCCACGGTGTCATCAGGAGGTGCCGCGACGGTGTCCGGCGGAGGTTCCATCATGATGTCATCGGGCGGGGGCATGACCGTGTCCGGTAGCAACTCGTCTTCCACCAGCTTGTCGACCAGCTCCACCATGGAAGGTGAACATAGAGATATAATAACTAGACCAGCTCCACCATGGAAGGTGAACATAGAGATATAATAACTAGACCAGCTCCAACATGGAAGGTGAGCATAGAGATATAATAACTAGACCAGCTCCACCATGGAAGGTGAGCATAGAGATATAATAACTAGACCAGCTCCACCATGGAAGGTGAACATAGAGATATAATAACTAGACCAGCTCCACCATGGAAGGTGAGGATAGAGATATTACAACATTGAAAAAAAGATTTTGCTACTCAATGTCTCTCTCTCTCTCTCTCTCTCTCCGTCTCTCTCTCTCTCAGGTAAAGTCTCTACTGGTGATATTACCAAAGTTCCCGTATAGTGATTCCCTCCACGTCACAACACTCTCCAGGACCACGGAACCCCATACCCCCCCCCCTGGGTATACAGGAAATAATTAAGTTCAAAAAGTGGATGAACCAATTGTAGACTAACACACACACACACACCACACACACACACACACACACACACACACACACACACACACACACACACACACACACACACACACACACACACACACACACACACACACACACACACACACACACACACACACACACACACACACACACACACACACACACACACACACACACACACACACACACACGACGTGTAGCCTCTCTCTTCTACTAACACACAGCTCACCTGGCAGAACACACACAGTCCACATTCTGACCTGAACATCATGACCTGTAGCCTCTCTCTCTTCTGTTTTATTTAAATTACATTTGACGTTTCCATTTATAATAAAAACCTGACCCTACAATGAGATGTTTTTGTTTGTGTTTTACTGAGTATTTCATTGTTTAAGATGACGCTGCATTGATCGTGTGCTAAATCAAAGGATTATGATCTATGATACATGTCTTTTAGATTAGAATGAATGGAATTCAATGGGCAGGGGAACCTGATCCTAGCAGGGGTGGAAATCCCGGGGGGGACGGGGGGGACACGACCCCCCCCATCCTGTGAAAAATATGATTTGTCCCTCCCAATATATCACTGAAACATTACTATGTAATTTAAATAATATTAATAATACGCAATGAAAGCAATTGTGCTGATTATAGACACTTAATAGCGCGTTTTTAAGTTTCAAAAGATTGCGACCCTCCCACCCTTTGCCTCACAATGGTTTGATCCACTGCCAGTTCCTTAGTTGGCAAGGTAACAGAGGGGTCGTATCCACTGTCTGAAAGGCACTCAATGAACGTAACTGACGTGAGGTTAATCCAGTCAATCGCACACACACACTAGCTGAATATGCAGACCTAGCGCGCAAATATTAACTATTAAGCTAGCTAGTACCTATTCCATTTATGTGGCCTCGTCAAAGATGGAATCTTTGCTATAGTCAATTTATTCCAAGATCAGCATGCAGATGATGTAAGTTAGTGCTTCAAAGTCCCTGTGAAAAGGTTAGCGATAAACTGGAGTTCAAACTGAACAGAACTACACTCTCTTCTACCATTGTCTTAAATATATTTAATGGTCTCGTTGCAAAGCTAAATTGTCGCAAGGGAACTTTTATTTATTTATTTTATTTCACCTTTATTTAACCCGGGTAGCAAAGATTATAGCAAACACCACTGAAACGGAATTGTTGCTCGCTAGCTTTGCAAATTCAGCTATTGTTGGAAGCCAGCCAATATGAAATAAACTATTAAAATTACAAAAGGTTGCAGCATATGTTGTGTAAATGGTGAACTCATACAGCTGTCAACTCTTGTCATTTTAATCCGTTTCACATTTGCTAGCTACCTTTTAGATCTAAGCCCAAATAGAATGATAAAAGATAAGATGATAGAAGCCCATCTCCTACTGTAAATAACCTACACACTGTGTGTGTGTAGCCAGCCAGCCAGCCAGCCAGGTAGAAAAATGGCAGAAAAATAAAAGACGGACATCAGAGTATTTTTCAGTACACCAAAACGCAAAGTAAGAACCCTAGTAGCCTAATATCTCAAAGTCTAGTTGATAAAATGTTCATAAGAAAGAAATGAAATCCTAATGGAAATGTTTCACAATGATGTCATTAGGCAGAGCAGGCAACAGATGGCACACAGACAGCAGAGTTGGGGACAGATATGCAGGGACAGACTGGCAGAGACAGGGAGTCTCAGGTAAGTTTGTTGAGTCTTTGTTTGGCAACATTATGAAATGTTCTCAATTTTTTTTACTTGTAAAATAGGAGCATAATTGGAAAATGCCATGGATACCCCCACTCTCAACTTAAACTGGTGACTGAACTAAGATTTGTTAAAGGCAATGGTATTGCTGTTGTGATTAGTTGTGTAGTTAGGAGTACGGCAAACACCTTATTTCTTTGGTTCCTCAATATACATTTACCATATTACAATGTAGGCTATGTGTTACAGCACTACTTTTGGTGTCCCCCTCTGGAATTGCTCTTGAGAAAATTTCATGTAATTGTCCCCTCCAAAGTTGATATCAGATTTTCGCCCCTGGATCCTAGATCAGCACTCTGACACGCTTCATGAAGCCCAGGAGTAGAGGCGTAATCTGGGGCTGAGAAACTAGCTTTGTGGGCTGTTTTCACAGATTAGATTAATCCAGGAGTAGGTTTAATCCTGACTAGGGTTAATTGAGTCAAAATGTGGTTGAATGAACAGCAACTGACCTCAGTCTATATGCTCCCTCCTGATCTTTTATTTTGATTTAACTAGGCAAGTCAGTTAAGAACAAATTCTTATTCACAACGACGGCCTACCTCGGCCAAACCCGGACAACGCTGGGCCAATTGTGCGCCGCCCGATGGGACTCCCAATCACGGCCGGATGTGATGCAGCCTGGATCTGTGACTTTACATTTGGAAACTGGTGTCCCAGACACACATTAAACCTAGTCCTGGAAGAAACACCAATCTCCATTCAAAGGGTGTTGAAGCCATATAAATATATGAACCCTGGTTTAGTGAAGTCCAAATCCACACAGTAATAATTCTGACTCAGTACGTTTGTTTTAGTGGTTTATTTCGCCATCCTCAGGACTTGACAGGTATTACAACCAGACTAACAGAAACCCTCTCAGGTACATTACAGATGAAACATCAGTCTATCACTTTTAAATTGTTACATTTCGACTATTTTACTAATGATACAAGTTAAGCATTTTCACACACACCATAGAGTCATACAGACAACATGGTGAGTAATTATACACTACCGACTGATATCAAGCTGAATGTAAAGGCTGCTCGCAAACTACACAAAATACATTTATAAATAATGACAAATAAATACACAACGGAGATGACAATGAGTGGAGAACCTTCTAGTCAGTGTGACAGAAATAAAACTGTTTCTCTGTAAACAATGAATAATGATAAAGGAGAATAAAATTACCATACTGCTACAGCGCTGCCATTGGCCAGGGTGAGATCTACAGCACTGCCATTGGCCAGGGTGAGATCTACAGCACTGCCATTGGCCAGGGTGAGATCTACAGCACTGCCATTGGCCAGGGTTAGATCTACAGCGCTGCCATTGGCCAGGGTGAGATCTACAGCACTGCCATTGGCCAGGGTTAGATCTACAGCGCTGCCATTGGTCAGGGTTAGAGCTACAGCGCTGCCATTGGCCAGGGTGAGATCTACAGCGCTGCCATTGGCCAGGGTTAGATCTACAGCGCTCCCATTGGTCAGGGTTAGATCTACAGCACTGCTATTGGCCAGGGTGAGATCTACAGCACTGCCATTGGCCAGGGTTAGATCTACAGCGCTGCCATTGGTCAGGGTTAGATCTACAGCACTGCCATTGGCCAGGGTGAGATCTACAGCGCTGCCATTGGCCAGGGTTAGATCTACAGCGCTCCCATTGGTCAGGCTTAGATCTACAGCGCTGCCATTGGCCAGGGTTAGATCTTGAGTTGTTACGTAGGGCTGACTCAAACCAACACAGTTGTGATGTAGGGCTGAGTCAAACCAACACAGTTGTTATGTAGGGCTGACTCAAGCCAACACAGTTGTTATGTAGGGCTGACTCAAACCAACACAGTTGTTATGTAGGGCTGACTCAAACCAACACAGTTGTTATGTAGGGCTGACTCAAACCAACACAGTTGTTATGTAGGGCTGACTCAAACCAACACAGTTGTTATGTAGGGCTGACTCAAACCAACACAGTTGTTATGTAGGGCTGACTCAAACCAACACAGTTGTTATGTAGGGCTGACATTCATTATGGAAAGAGGGATATGGTAAGCAGCTCCAAGTCTGTTGTTGATTGGTCGATTGATTAATTAATTGATATGATACATGGATAACAGGTCAGTGTGGTAACATGGATAACAGGTCAGTGTGGTAACGTGGATAACAGGTCAGTGTGGTAACGTGGATAACAGGTCAGTGTGGTAACGTGGATAACAGGTCAGTGTGGTAACGTGGATAACAGGTCAGTGTGGTAACGTGGATAACAGGTCAGTGTGGTAACGTGGATAACAGGTCAGTGTGGTAACGTGGATAACAGATCAGTGTGGTAACGTGGATAACAGATCAGTGTGGTAACGTGGATAACAGATCAGTGTGGTAACATGGATAACAGATCAGTGTGGTAACATGGATAACAGGTCAGTGTGGTAACATGGATAACAGGTCAGTGTGGTAACATGGATAACAGATCAGTGTGGTAACATGGATAACAGATCAGTGTGGTAACATGGATAACAGGTCAGCGTGGTAACATGGAGAGCAGGTGAGCGGCAGGTGAATAAAGCTAATATGTGTAGTAACAATATGACACCAGTAGGGGGCGGTGGTGTATTACAGTAAATACTGAGGCAAGGGCCCAATCCCAAATGGACATCTAACTGAAGGAGCTCAATCACCGAAGGAGCTCAATCACCACAGCAGCCCTCCGTACCCCTCTACTGTTCAGGGTCATATATAATATTCCAGGGCTAGGCCAGGTTGAGGTCAGTGGGGTCGGCTACAGAGTTATCAGAAGGGGTGTCCTCCAGGGAGGCCTCGACAGTGTTGTTCCAGGGGCCGTCCACCTGGGGGTCAGAGCTGTTGGCCGAGGGGCTCTCCCCGACCACCGGGCCCTGAGAGGGGGTCACCTCGGGGGCCTGGGAGGGGGTGGGTGGCCGGTTGGCTGGGAGATCTGAGGGGGAGTCAGCGATGGTGCTGGAGGGGATGTGTGTGGCATTGGGTGTGTGTGAGGTGTTGGGTGTGTGTGTGGCGTTGGGTGTGGCGTTGGGTGTGTGTGTGGGGGTAGGTGTGTGTGGTGGGGTTGGTTCCTGGGGGTCAGAGCAGACGGCCTCTCCCTCAGCTACGTACCACACCTCATTGTGTCTGTTCAGCAGCTTCAGAGGACTGGAGAGAAACACAGGAAAGAATCAACACACACACACACACACACACACACACACACACAGACACAGACACAGACACAGACAGAGAGAGAGAGCGAGACAGAGAGAGAGAGTTCATATAGCAATTGGGATAGATAGAGACAGACAGAGACAGAAACACAGGACAGAATGAATACTAAGAGGGAGAGAGAGAGGGGTGTGTATGTGTATTTATGAGATCATAGTGTGTGTGTGTGTATCTGAGATTAGTCTGTGTGTGTGTGTATCTGAGATTAGTCTGTGTGTGTGTTTGTGTATCTGAGATTAGTTTGTGTGTGTGCGTGTGTGTGTATCTGAGATTAGTTTGTGTGTGTGTGTGTACATGCAAAAATGTGTTTGTGCATATGTGTGTGTCCAGGCCTACCTGTCGTAACCCACTCCATAGTGGTAGGTGTGGTTGTAGTCAGCCTGGACTCTGACCAGCTCCTTGGTCAGTAGGTGAGCATGAAGCCTGGAGGTCACTGATAACATCCAGCCTCCGTAGCTACGCACGTACACATCCATAGAGGGCATCTCAGTAAAGTAGAGCTAGAGAGAAACATCCCAACAACAATAACACATTATAACATCACTGATAACATCCGGCCTAGATTAGTTCCCACAGACATAATGACATGGCACAATTCCTTAGAATTCAAGTCATTATCCCCTCTGATAGAAATAACTCCAGAACCATAGAGCATTATCCCCACAGATATATAGATCGTAGAGCATTATCCCCACAGATATATAGATCATTATCCCCACAGATATATATATATCATAGAGCATTATCCTCACAGATATATAGATCATAGCACAATATTCCCACAGATATATAGATCATAGAACATTATGCCCACAGATATATAGATCATAGAACATTATCCCCACAGATATATAGATCATAGAACAATATCCCCACAGATATATAGGTCATAGAACATTATCACCACAGACAGATAGATCATTATCCCCACAGATATATAGATCATAGAACATTATCCCCACAGATATATAGATCATTATCTCCACAGATATATAGATCATAGAGCATTATCCCCACAGATTTATAGATCATAGAACAATATCTCCACCCATTTTTCCCTCAGAACAGCCACAATTTGTTGGGGCATGGACTCTACAAAGTGTCAAAAGCGTTCCACAGGGATGCTGGCCTATGATGATTCCAATACTTCCCATGCTTGATACACACGGGAAACTGTTGAGCGTGAAAAACCCAGCAGCGTTGCAGTTCTTGACACAAACCGGTGTGCCTGGCACCTACTACCATACCCTGTTCAAAGGCACTTAAATATTTTGTATGTAACATCTCATTCCAAAATTATGGGCATTAATATGAAGTTGGTCCCCCCCTTTGCTGCTATAACAGCCTCCACTCTTCTGGGAAGGCTTTCCACTAGATGTTGGAACATTGCGGGGACTTGCTTCCATTCAACCACAAGAGTATTAGTGAGGTCGGGTACTGATGTTGGGCGACTAGGCCTGGCTCACAGTCGGCATTCCAATTCATCCCAAAGGTGTCCGATGGGGTTGAGGTCAGGGCTCTGTGCAGGCCAGTCAAGTTCTTCCACATCGATCTCTATGGCCCTCGCTTGTGCACAGGGGCATTGTCATGCTGAAACAGGAAAGGGCCTTCCCCAAACTGTTGCCACAAAGTTGGAAACACAGAATAGTCTAGAATGTCATTGTATGCTGTAGCATTAACATTTCCCTTCACTGGAACAAAGGGGCCTAGCCCGAACCACAAAAAACAGCCCCAAACCCTTATTCCTCCTCCACCAAACTTTACAGTTGGCGCTATGCATAGGGGCAGGTAGCGTATTCATGGGAACCGCCAAACCCAGATTTGTCCGTCAGACTGCCAGATGGTGAAGCATGATTCATCACTCCAGAGAATGCGTTTCCACTGCTCCAGAGTCCAATGATGGCGAGCTTTACAAATCAAATTGAATTTTATTGGTCACATACACATGGTTAGCAGATGTTATTGCGGGTGTAGCGGAATGCTTATGCTTCTAGTTCCGACAGTGCAGCAATATCTAATAAGTAATATCTAACAATTCCACAACAATACCTAATACACACACATCTAAAGGGATGGAATAAGAATATATACATATGTATTTATATGCACACCACTCCAGTCGACGCTTGGCATTGCACATGGTGATGTTAGGCTTGTGTGCAGCTGCTCAGCCATGGAAACCCATTTCATGAAGCTCCCAATGAACAATGCCCCTTGTGCTGACGTTGCTTCCAGAGGCAGTTTGTAACTCAGTAGTGAGTGTTGCAACTGAGGACAGATAATTTTTCCACGCTTCAGCACTCGGTGGTCCCGTTCTGTGAGCTTGTGTGGTCTACCACTTCGCAGCTTTGCCGTTTTTGCTCCTAGACGTTTCCACTTCACAATAACAGCACTTCCAGTTGACCGTGGCAGCTCTAGCAGGGCAGAAATTTGACGAATTGACTCCTATGACGGTGCCACGTTGAAAGTCACTGAGCTCGTCAGTACGGGCCATTCTACCGCCAATGTTTGTGTATGGACATCGCATGGCTGTGTGCTCGATTTTATACACCTGTCAGCAACGGGTGTGGCTGAAACAGCCGAATCGACTAATTTGAAGGGGTGTCCACATACTTTTGTAGCACTGCAGACCGGTCCCAGCTCCATAGCTGTCTACTGTACAGCAGAAGAGAACATCTTGATTCATCATCTGTTGAGAACATCACTGTGTATACCTGCGTAGTGTAACGCTAGGAACGCCAAGTTCCTGGGTTCAAATCCCGCAGGGGGTCGGACACACTCACATGCTAGAAATATATATAAATATACACACACTCACTACTACTGTAATACACTACTACTGGATAAACACCTCTGCTAAAATGGCAAACATCATAATATTAACTGTGTGATGTGTTCGTTCCACCTGTTTCTGATTGGAGGGTTGACCAGCCAGACTCACCTTGTCATTTGTGGGTGTGGGAGGCCTCTCCTGATAGGCTGCTGGAAGCAGGAAACTAAGGGTGTAGATGGCTGGTTCCCACATCCTGGTCTCCTCAGGGATCCTCACCAGGACTGGGGCAGTCATCTCCATCTGGAGACCTGTGGGACACGCAGACATGTTCACACGCAGACACGCAGACACGCAGACACGCAGACATGTCCACACGCAGACATGTCCACACGCAGACACACAGACACGCAGACATGTCCACACGCAGACATGTCCACACACAGACACGCAGACATGTCCACACGCAGACATGCAGACACGCAGACACGCAGACATGTCCACACGCAGACACAGAGACACACAGACAGGTGTCCACACGCAGACACGCAGACACGCAGACATGTCCACACGCAGACACACAGACATGTCCACACGCAGACACGCAGACATGTCCACACAGATGTACACACATATCCATTTAGAGGTGTATAGTATTCAGACACACAGTGCATTGTGTAGAGGTACAATGTCCTAGAATGGGTAAATTCAGACACACAGGACTAAACACTCTCTCTCTTACCTCTGTTGTTGTCTCCAGTGATGTACTGGAACAGTCTCTTACCTCTGTTGTTGTCTCCAGTGATGTACTGGAACAGTCTCTTACCTCTGTTGTTGTCTCCAGTGATGTACTGGAACAGTCTCCTGAAGGCCATGGCTGCTCCCACCCCCATGAAGTAGGCCTCCGCATCCGTAGACACCCAACGAGTAGGACTGTAGTGACGGACCTGACAAACACACACACAAATATTATTGAAGGAGACGTTTTTAACATGTAGGTGCAGGTATCCGTCTATCTCTGTGTGTGTGTGTGTGTATGTGTGTGTGTGTGTGTGTGTGTGTGTGTGTGTGTGTGTGTGTGTGTGTGTGTGTGTGTGTGTGTATGTGTGAGATGGTGGGTGTGTGTGTATGTGATGGTGTGTGTATGTGTGTGCATGTGTGTGTGATGGTGTGTGTGTGTGTGTGATGGTGCGTGTGATGGTGTGTGTGTCCACTCGCCTCATATTCATCTGTTTTGCACACCAGCTCATACTCCAGACATTCCTTTGACTCGGAGCAGAAACTGGAGTTGTTGCTGGGGCTAGAGGACAGAAGATACAATGAGACACTATTAACACACACACACACAGTAAAGGTGTGTCATTGAAAATGAGAGATTGTCTTACCCGACGCCGCCTTCAACTGAAACCATTAGAGCCACCAGCACCACCAGCCCTGGGAACAACTCCCTGAGGACGGACACACACACACACACACACACACACACACACACACACACACACACACACACACACACACACACACACACACACACACACACACACACACACCATCACACACACAACACACACACACACACCATCACACACACACACACCATCACACACACACACACACACACACACACACACACACACACACACACACACACACACACACACACACACACACACACACACACACACACACACACACACACACACACACACACACACACACACACACACACACACTTGTTCATATCCACTGTCTAGTGGTGTGTGTGTGTGAGTTGGTGTGTGTGATGGTGTGATGGTGTGTGTGTGTGTGTGTGTGTGTGTGGTGTGTGTGTGTGTGTGTGTGATGGTGTGTGTGTGTGTGTTGTGTGTGTGATGGTGTGTGTGTGATGGTGTGTGTGCGTGTGCGTGTGTGTGATGGTGTTTTCTGCAGAGGTACAATGGGGCACATTATCCTCTGAGAGGGAGAGAGAGAGCAGGGAGGGGTGTGTGAGAGAGAAAGAGAGAGAGATAAATAGGGAGAGAGATTTTGCTGCATCGTCATACTCTCTCTGCACTAGTCCCAGCATCAGCAGCAGGACAGGCGATCTGAGGTCACGGTGGAAAAGATAATGATGCCAATGGTCTTAACTAGATCCTTATCAACCACTGACCTACTGCAGGGCAGAAACAATCCCGTTACTCAACTCAGCTAACAGCCGTTATTTAACGGTTGGAAGCGAGCCAACGGTGGCGTTTCAATGCGGAAGACACACTGTGCTTGCCTTTCCTCCGCCAGGACCCGGTTAATATTGATGCAGCGGACCGAAACATGAGAGGGGGTGGCTCAGAAACAGACTCTCCCACCCTCTGTCTCTCTCTCGCTCTCTTTCTACCGCTCTCTCTCCGTGAGATGCGCAAGCAATGCGTCATTTTGCTGCTCAGGTCAATGTCACACCCACTTTACACTTTCTTTCTCCTATTTTGTTATACAACTACAAAAATGATTTCAAAAACCTTACCCATAGAATTACTCTCGTCCCACACACACGTTGAAGTAAAACAAATAAACCTAACAAAAATGGTCCCATTTGCTTTAAGAAAACAATATGCAATAATGAAAACGCACTTGCCCAACATAGTCCACTAAACAGCAGCAAACATGCAGTATGAGAACTCACATTGTGACGAGGAGTGTCCTGTCCCGTGTCCGTTATCCGCCGGTGAAATATGACTAGGCTACTGCGTGCTTTGTGCGCTCTGGAGGACGACGACAGTCACCCAGCTAGATCAGCAGTAGCTTTATAGTCTACTGCAGCTCGCGCTGCTTACGACACCACAGCCAGGTCTGGGCTGGCCCACTAACGGCCGACCGGAGGGGCGCAGGTGTGTCTGTGTGTGTTAATAATGCATCGGCGTGGGGTTAGCCGCGGGAAGTAGTTTAAGGGATGCAGAATGAATGCATATTTTTGGCTGCACTGAAGACATCAATACTGGTCCGCTGATACTGAACTAGTGAAGGTCCAGTGCAATCCTTTAGTGAATAACATTTAACTAAATGTATTTGAGTGTTTACCAGCATTTGTAACTTGAGTCTGATAATTATCTGTACAAAACAGTTAATCTGATAATACTTGTGAAATATAAAAAATGATTGCTTAACTCTTGTGTTGTTTTAAGGGTAAAAAATGACCCCCAGTATGTTCAACAGCAAAGAAAACCCCCTAAATGATCTTTTTTCAACTTGAAATTTGATGACTTTTCCTAGAGTGACCCCAACAGAAGAAGTGAAACATCGCCTTTGTTCATATTTCCATTAAAGCTGGACACCACCAGGGTATAAAGATTGTCTTAGGGTCATTTCACCCTGAGGAAGGCACCGTGATGCCCAAACATTGGTAAATACCCATTCAATTGCTGGGAGTTTATATATGGAGTGTGCGACTTTCTTTTTGACCCGGCAGTTATAAACTAATTCATACATCACAAAACCACACACAAAACCACACACACACACACACACACACACACACACACACACACACACACACACACACACACACACACACACACACACACACACACACATATTGAGAAATTGAGATTAAGTGTGCTACTGATTGAACTCAGCCAGCAGCTCCTGAAGAGGAAGATCCCCATGGTTGACACAGTTAGAAAGAACAAGCCTGATCTCCCCCTTGCACTCCTCGCAACAAGGGGGAGAGAGGCCTTCTCATCAAAGTTTGCCTTCACCCCCACCGCCACTCTAGTTTCTTACCTCCCAAAGAGGAACAAGAATGTGGTCCTCCTGAGCACACTGCACAAAACGGCTAAGATCAGTGATCGTGAGGACAGGAAGCCAGTCATTATCCTGGACTACAACCACAACAAAGGAGGTGTGGACAACCTGGACAAGGTGATTGGAACTTACAGCTGCAGGAGGATGACTGCCCGCTGGCCCCTGGTCATCTTCCATAACATCATTGATGTGTCCTCATACAATGCCTTTGTGATATGGAACAAGATCAACCCTACCTGGATGCCTGAAAAGCGGAACAAGATGAGGGTGTTCCTGGAGCAGCTGGGAAAGGCACTTGTAACCCCACACATTCAAAGAAGGGAGCGCCTCCCCCGCACAGCAGCCTCTGCAGCACTTGTGAAAGCTGTTCAGCTGAATCTTGTCCTGATCCACCTGAGGCTGCAGCTGGGGCAGGCAAGAGGAGGAGATGCCAATTCTGCCCCGCAAAGAAGGACTGTAAAACAAATACTATGTGCTGCACATGTGAGAAATATACTGCTTAAAAAAATAAAGGGAACACTTAAACAACACAATGTAACTCCAAGTCAATCACACTTCTGTGAAATCAAACTGTCCAGTTAGGAAGCAACACTGATTGACAATACATTTCACATGCTGTTGTGCAAATGGAATAGACAACAGGTGGAAATTATAGGCAATTAGCAAGACACCCCCAATAAAGGAGTGGTTCTGCAGGTGGTGACCACAGACCACTTCTCAGTTCCTATGCTCCCTGGCTGATGTTTTGGTCACTTTTGAATGCTGGCGGTGCTTTCACTGTAGTGGTAACATGAGACGGAGTCTACAACCCACACAAGTGGCTCAGGTAGTGCAGCTCATCCGGGATGGCACATCAATGCGAGCTGTGGCAAGAAGGTTTGCTGTGTCTGTCAGCGTAGTGTTCAGAGCATGGAGGCGCTACCAGGAGACAGGCCAGTACATCAGGAGACGTGGAGGAGGCCGTAGGAGGGCAACAACCCAGCAGCAGGACCGCTACCTCCGCCTTTGTGCAAGGAGGAGCACTACCAGAGCCCTGCAAAATGACCTCCAGCAGGCCACAAATGTGCATGTGTCTGCTCAAACGGTGAGAAACAGACTCCATGAGGGTGGTAAGAGGGCCCGACGTCCACAGGTGGGGGTTGTGCTTACAGCCCAACACCGTGCAGGACGTTTGGCATTTGCCAGAGAACACCAAGGTTGGCAAATTCGCCACTGGCGCCCTGTGCTCTTCACAGATGAAAGCAGGTTCACACTGAGCACATGTGACAGACGTGACAGTCTGGAGATGCGGTGAACGTTCTGCTGCCTGCAACATCCTCCAGCATGACCGGTTTGGCGGTGGGTCAGTCATGGTGTGGGGTGGCATTTCTTTGGGGGGCCACACAGCCCTCCATGTGCTCACCAGAGGTAGCCTGACTGCCATTAGGTACCGAGATGAGATCCTCAGACCCCTTGTGAGACCATATGCTGGTGCGGTTGGCCCTGGGTTCCTCCTAATGCAAGACAATGCTAGACCTCATGTGGCTGGAGTGTGTCAGCAGTTCCTGCAAGAGGAAGGCATTGATGCTATGGACTGGCCCGCCCGTTCCCCAGACCTGAATCCAATTGAGCACATCTGGGACATCATGTCTTGCTCCATCCACCAACGCCACGTTGCACCACAGACTGTCCAGGAGTTGGCGGATGCTTTAGTCCAGGTCTGGGAGGAGATCCCTCAGGAGACCATCCGCCACCTCATCAGGAGCATGCCCAGGCGTTGTAGGGAGGTCATACAGGCACGTGGAGGCCACACACACTACTGAGCCTCATTTTGACTTGTTTTAAGGACATTACATCAAAGTTGGATCAGCCTGTAGTGTGGTTTTCCACTTTAATTTTGAGTGTGACTCCAAATCCAGACCTCCATGGGTTGACCAATTGGATTTCCATTGATTATTTTTGTGTGATTTTGTTGTCAGCACATTCAACTATGTAAAGATAAAAGTATTTAATAAGATTATTTCTTTCATTCAGATCTAGGATGTGTTATTTTAGTGTTCCCTTTATTTTTTTGAGCAGTGTACATCTGCAAAGTCCATGCACACACACTTGCATACTGTCCTGCATGTGCCAATTAGAGATGATTGATTTATGTTCTTCACCCTTTTGTTTTGTATCTATTATCTTATTTTATTCTTATTTATTTATTGTTGTTGTTTATACACCTTGTGGGTGGGGGCAATGGTTAAAAAAATGGGAGAAGACTAGTATTTTGTAGTCGAATTCTTCATTGTACAGTATATAAGAATATATCACTATGTTGACAAAAAAATGCAAGACTTATTGTTTCCCTTCAATAAAATGCATTCAAAACTACTTTCTGCACATTTCTGCTACTTTCTTAGGCTATACAAGTGCTATCTCTTGCTAAAAAATGAATTTTACACCTATGCAGTACCGTTAGCAATAACAATAATAATAAACCTCTACTTTAGTAAAGAAAACAACTATGACAGGTGTGTTGTAATAAAAACGAGTGGTGTCCACTGATTAAATGCAGTCTTTCTGCATTGTGAAGAGAGAAAACCCAGATATTCACAAAGTTTGTGATGAATGACAGGTTGTTTCTTCATGCAGAATAGATTTGGGGTTTAAAATTCCATTAAGCTGCTTTATTTTAGGGGTTAAGTGACGGCGGGTCATTTTTGACCCTTAGGAGTATACAGAATGTTAAGACTACACAAGGATTAATATATGTTTCCCAGTTTCTTGAAATACTTCGCAAATGCAATGTGAAAGCTGAAACGGTTTATTCATTCCTTTTCCATTTTAGCAGACACGCTTATCCAGAGCAACTTACAACAGTGAGTGCATACATTTTCATACTGGTCCCGCATAGGAGTCAAACCTACAACCCTAGTGTTGCAAGCACCATGCTCTACCACCTGAGTCACATCATGGCATCACATCACAAACCTCTTGATGTCTCAATGTAGTCAATTACTGTAGTGGTCATTGTTTTTCTACATGCTGATAGAAAGCCTACAGGTATAGATCCAGATGACCTGCCTATGTACAATATCAAATCAAATCAAATGTATTTATATAGCCCTTCTTACATTAGCTGATATATCAAAGTGCTGTACAGAAACCCAGCCTAAAACCAGTCATGTACATTCACATTAAGTGGTTTGTAAGGATGGTAAATTAATACGTGAACAAAAACTGGTTGTTTTCCATGTTATTTAATTTGATGTGGATGTTTTGTGTCTTTGTCCATAACTTTGCACCATTTGATGTAAATGTTTGAGGACAGCGTTTTGTTCTTTCTAGATTCCATTAGAATGACATCACAGAGAAAGAGGCAGGGCAACAACTCTTACAATTCCAACTATTGAATCCTGATTCTGTTCCTAATTATACAACTACCTTTTTTTGACAAAGCTAAGACGCTGATTTTTTGTTGTCTATATCAGTCCACTTATACTAGTAAAGGCCCAGTGCACTGCTTTTGTGAGAATTTTTTTTCTCCAAAAATAATAATTGTTTCTATTAATTCACATTTTTAATTCTGATTTTTCAGGGGGTGCTGCAGCCCCCTCAGCACCCCTACTTCCCGCAGCTCTGGGCGTGGCCAGGGGTGCCTAGAGCTGCATAAATATGCTGGTTTCGGCAAGCAGTTACTGTACGCCCAGCCAGACAGCGCCCCAGTTACAGTATGCCCAGCTAGACAGCACCCCAGTTACAGTACGCTCAGCCAGACAGCACCCCAGTTACAGTATGCCCAGCTAGACAGCACCCCAGTTACAGTATGCCCAGCTAGACAGCACCCCAGTTACAGTACACTCAGCCAGACAGCACCCCAGTTACAGTATGCCCAGCTAGACAGCGCCCCAGTTACAGTATGCCCAGCCAGACAGCGCCCCAGTTACAGTATGCCTAGCTAGACAGCACCCTAGTTAAAGTATGCCCAGCTAGACATCACCCTAGTTACAGTACGCCCAGCCAGACGCGCCCTAGTTACAGTACGCCCAGCCAGACAGCGCCCCAGTTACAGTACGCCCAGCCAGACAGCGCCCCAGTTACAGTACGCCCAGCCAGACAGCGCCCCAGTTACAGTATGCCCAGCTAGACAGCGCCCTAGTTACAGTACGCCCAGCCAGACAGCACCCCAGTTACAGTATGCCCAGCTAGACAGTGCCCTAGTTACAGTATGCCCAGCCAGACAGCGCCCCAGTTACAGTATGCCCAGCTAGACAGCGCCCTAGTTACAGTATGCCCAGCCAGACAGCGCCCTAGTTACAGTATGCCCAGCCAGACAGCGCCCCAGTTACAGTATGCCCAGCTAGACAGCGCCCTAGTTACAGTATGCCCAGCCAGACAGCGCCCCAGTTACAGTATGCCCAGCTAGACAGCACCCCAGTTACAGTATGCCCAGCTAGACAGCACCCCAGTTACAGTATGCCCAGCTAGACAGTGCCCCAGTTACAGTATGCCCAGCTAGACAGCACCCCAGTTACAGTATGCCCAGCTAGACAGTGCCCCAGTTACAGTATGCCCAGCTAGACAGTGCCCCAGGAACAGATGACAGGCTGGCATCAATATTCAGATCACCAGAGACACTTCTTCAGTGGTAGGCTAAAGGTGACAGTTTAAAAAAGACTTTTCTTTGATATGTTTTGAATGTTTTAAATCAAATGCCACCACTTTCCTTCTGCCCTTTTCCGTGTTAAACGACCCTTTCCTTCTGCGCTTTTCCCTGTGTGAAACAACCCTTTCCTTCTGCCCTTTTCCCTGTGAAACAACCCTTTCCTTCTGCCCTTTTCCCTGTGTGAAACAACCCTTTCCTTCTGCGCTTTTCCCTGTGTGAAACAACCCTTTCCTTCTGCCCTTTTCCCTGTGTGAAACAACCCTTTCCTTCTGCCCTTTTCCCTGTGTGAAACAACCCTTTCCTTCTGCCCTTTTCCCTGTGTGAAACAACCCTTTCCTTCTGCGCTTTTCCGTGTGACACGGCCTGTCCTACATGTCTTAATGGTCTTGGGTGAGCTATATTGGGCCTTCTTTTTAAAGCCCAAAGCCCAGTCTTGACCCTGACCCACAGCTTTGCATAACATTCTTAAATCTGTTGACATACAGGTGTGTGTGTATTAGTGGAGAGTATACACTGAGTGTACAAAACATTAAGAACACCTTCCAAATATTGAGTTGCACCTCCTTTTATCCTCAGAACAGCCTCAATTTGTTATGGGGCATGAACTCTACAAAGGTGCCTAATGCGTTGCACAGGTATGCTGGACCACGTTGACTCCACCGCTTCCCACAGTTGTGTCAAGTTGGCTGGATGTCCATGCTTGATACACAAGGGAAACTGTTGAGCATGAAAAACCCAGCAGCGTTGCAGTTCTTGGCACAAACAGGGGCACGTGGCACCTACCACCATACCTCGGTCAAAGGCACTTCAATCTTTTATCTTGACCATTCACCCTCTGAATGACACACATACACAATCCATGTCTCAAGGCTTAAAAATCCTTCTTCGACCTGTCTCCTTCCCCTTCATCTACACTGATTGAAGTGGATTTAGCAAGTGACATCAATAAGGGATCATAGCTTTCACCTGGTCAGTCTATGTCATGAAAAGAACAGGTTTTCTTAATGTTTTGTATACTCACTGTATAGATATGCTATATTAAAGCAGGTTGTAGATTAGGCTATAGGGGCTCGCTCGGTCTCTCCCACATGTTCCAAAGGTCAGCTTTATTTAACCATGTGACATCCGTCATACTGTTAGACATTACATCGTTGGTTAGCAGGTTTTAGTTTAAAACCGTAGACGCACAACAAACCCTGGAACAGATCCATTCAACTCCTCCCTCTGTGTCACAAATGGCATCCTTTCCCCTTTATAGTGCACTACTTAAGGGATAGGGTTCAACCCATAGGGCTATGGTCAAATGAAGAGCACTATATAGGGGATAGGGTGCCATTTGGGATGTAAATTAGGTATACTTGTGACATGTTGCTATTAGCAACAACTCCACTGATGTACAGTCCATGTCTGATCAGATCTTTAGAGTTAGAGCAGGAAACGTACTTAGAGGCTACTTGTCCCCTTCATAAGCAATACTTAAGGGCCTATGTCATCCCTGTGGAGGATCCATAGCCCAATCCCAGATCAACAGGTCTGTAATGATTGGATAGTTTCAAATACCTGCTGGAAGGCTGTGGGGGTTGTTGTGATTGGGTCGGTACATGTCATATTGGAATAGAATCAAGATGATGCATGTACCTATGAAGCCCACATGCACCGCTTATGAAGCCCTCATGCACTGCTTATGAAGGTGCTATGTACTGCTGGTGAAGGTGCTATGCACTGCTTATGTTGCCACCAACGATAATAAAATCATCCTCTCAGTCTTTTGTCAATATCAATATTTACAAACTCGTGATCTGTTAAATAATGTCAATAATAACAACACAGTAAAACCAAAAACAGACTAAATACAAACATCAGCCGCTCAGTAAAAAGCATTTCATGAAAATCTGAGAAACAAAATAAAAATTCATCCCCAGTCTATGATTCTGACAAACACAAAGTCAAATACATCAGATTCCTTCAATCCCAGTCCTGGAAACCCACAGACTGTGCAGGGTTTTGTGCCAGCCTAACACACCTCAATCAACTTATCAAAAGGGCTTGATGATTGGATGATTGATGGAATCAGGTGCTGAGATGGAACCAGGATTAAAGAAAAGTGAAATAAACAATATCTTGATATACATTCAAACATATGAATCATCTATATTGACAAGAACAGAACAGAAGATATGGAGATGCTAATCAAATGATGAAGATTGATTGAACAGTGGACCTGTCACTATCCTGACCAGGGTTCTGATAACTTCCCCCAAATACCCACATAGATGCTGCTTTCACTGGGGGTGGGTCAGTCTATCAGTGGGGGTGTCCGTTCTCTGGACCAGGGGTGAGACAGTCAGAACCTGTCAGGGCCACGGTGGGTGTCTGTTCTCTGGTCCAGGGGTGAGACAGTGAGAACCTGTCAGGGCCACGGTGGGTGTCTGTTCTCTGGTCCAGGGGTGAGACAGTCAGAACCTGTCAGGGCCACGGTGGGTGTCTGTTCTCTGGTCCAGGGGTGAGACAGTCAGAACCTGTCAGGGCCACGGTGGGTGTCTGTTCTCTGGTCCAGGGGTGAGACAGTCAGAACCTGTCAGGGCCACGGTGGGGGTGTCTGTTCTCTGGTCCAGGGGTGAGACAGTCAGAACCTGTCAGGGCCACGGTGGGTGTCTGTTCTCTGGTCCAGGGGTGAGACAGTCAGAACCTGTCAGGGCCACGGTGGGTGTCTGTTCTCTGGTCCAGGGGTGAGACAGTCAGAACCTGTCAGGGCCACGGTGGGGGTGTCTGTTCTCTGGTCCAGGGGTGAGACAGTCAGAACCTGTCAGGGCCACGGTGGGTGTCTGTTCTCTGGTCCAGGGGTGAGACAGTCAGAACCTGTCAGGGCCACGGTGGGTGTCTGTTCTCTGGTCCAGGGGTGAGACAGTCAGAACCTGTCAGGGCCACGGTGGGTGTCTGTTCTCTGGTCCAGGGGTGAGACAGTCAGAACCTGTCAGGGCCACGGTGGGTGTCTGTTCTCTGGTCCAGGGGTGAGACAGTCAGAACCTGTCAGGGCCACGGTGGGTGTCTGTTCTCTGGTCCAGGGGTGAGACAGTCAGAACCTGTCAGGGCCACGGTGGGTGTCCGTTCTCTGGTCCAGGGGTGAGACAGTCAGAACCTGTCAGGGCCACGGTGGGTGTCTGTTCTCTGGTCCAGGGGTGAGACAGTCAGAACCTGTCAGGGCCACGGTGGGGGTGTCTGTTCTCTGGTCCAGGGGTGAGACAATTAAAATAGACTAATTAATCAGTTGAATCAGCTGTTCTTTATTGATAACTAGAATTAAATCAACTATATAAAAAAATGATTAGTTGAAACAGGTGTTTTACTGCAGGGCCAGAGCAAAAGCCTGCACCCATACCAGCTCCTTCAGAGGAAGGTTGGATAACCCCTGTTCGACAGACGTCTCAAACTGCATCTCCAATTGGAAGAAACACACAACAGCCAAAACACGCATCAAAATACAGCCAAAGTAGTCCAACAGAACAGAAGTACCACTTAAATAGACAGAGGCTGCGTAGTGTAGTGCACTACATCAGGAACAGGGTTCCAAACCACACCCTGTGTAGTGCACTACATCAAGAACAGGGTTCCAAACCACACCCTGTGTAGTGCACTACATCAGGAACAGGGTTGCAAACCACACCCTGTGTAGTGCACTACATCAGGAACAGGGTTGCAAACCACACCCTGTGTAGTGCACTACATCAGGAACAGGGTTCCAAACCACACCCTGTGTAGTGCACTACATCAGGAATAGGGTGCCAGTTGGGACACATTAAAACAGAACAAGATACTCTGAATATAAAATATACCAATCACACATCTGGAAAATGATCATCTTTGGAGTCTCGCTTCCTCCGTTCTCCAGAGAGAAGAAAAGGAGAGGGAAAGGGAGTGAGAGAGAGAGAGAGAGAGATCATTAGAGGTCCATTCTATCCCAGACCAGACCATTCCATTCATCCATCGATGAGGGGGGGGTGGAAGAGTTCTCCCTGGAATGAACCATTATGACACCAGGCAGGGGTGCAGAGCCTCCAGAAAGTCTCCAGATAAATGAGAGAGAGAAGGTCCAACGACAACTAAAGTCTGTCATCCTTTGTCTTGTTGCATAGCGAGGCAGTGGTTGCTTTAGTAACAGCCACCCAGTTTCAGATCGAGGAGTGGTTTTTTTTGGGGGGGGGGGGGGGGGGGGGGGGAGTGGTGAAGGAGGAGTGTTTTTTTTTGGGGGGGGGGGGGGGGGGGGGGGTAAAGGGTGTGCCTTGGTCCGTTTCAGTCCCCGTTTCTCTCCAACGCTGAGGGGTTATATGGGTGTTTAGAACACCCCCCTCTTGCCAAACACACACACTCTCACAAGGTAGACTATTTCTGGCGCTCTCGACCATTAGATGTCTTCTTGACTTTAGAGATGCCCTCCAACATGCCGGACTCCGTCACCCTGCAGAGAGAAGAGGGAGAAAGAGAGGGTTAGTTTAATACTGAACACATCACATGTTTAAACATCCCCAGATGCTACCTCACAAAAAAACAACACTGTCTCTTACACTTCATCCATCTCCACGTCCTCCTCATCCAGGGGCAGCTGGAGGTAGGGGTTGTTGGAAGCCGGGCGGAACTTATACCCCGTCAACACAAAGAAGATCAGAGTAGACACCTCCACTAGGAACTACAGGAGGGAGGGGTAAAGAGGGAAAATAAAACATGCAGACAATCTCGAAAAACAATGAAGAAATGGCTATCGTCAGTGTCAGAGTTTCACAGTGTGACATCATCAGAAGTGGACAGTGTCTCACCTCGTAACACCACTGCCACTGGAAAGGCACCGTCACCTTCAGCAGGATGGCTATGATCCTCGTGAAGTAGATATAACACACTATCTACAGATCGAGAGATGGAGGGAGGGATGGAGGAGGGAGAGAGGGAGGGAGAGAGAGAGGAGAGAGAGAGAAGGAGAGAGAGATTACCTATCCTGACATCTTTCAGAACTTTCACAGAAAAATAAGTTCGAATTCAAAATATCTACGAGGAAGAGAGACAGACAGACACAGGTCTCCTCACCATGACATAGTAATGTCTGAATAGCTTGAGCTTCTCCAGGTTCATGGCAGCTGAGGGAAACAAAGAGAGGCAGACAGTATTACTACAGGGGAACTACAGTATTACTACAGGGGAACTCAGCACCAACTACAAGGTTGAAACTATATTTGACTAAGCTATAGTTATTAACCACTGCTAATTGTCCATGAAATGTATCCCTCCCTGTAGATGGCTCACCTTTCCCATCAGTGCTGGAAGCCTCTTGTAGGTGACGAATAGACCTGCAAACACAAACACACACACACATTATCCTCTGATGGCCCGTCAGGGAGGAAGGAGCCCCCTTCTCAAACCCAACAGTAATATTCTCCAACAAGGCAGCTGCATTGTCTTTTACATAAAATTCATGTTAGAATGTTCTAGTCACCCAAGTTATAGACTGTTTTCTCTGCTAGCGCACAGCAAGCGGTACCGGAGCGCCAAGTCTAGGACCAAAAGGCTCCTCAACAGCTTCTACCCCCAAGCCATAAGACTGCTG
The DNA here is from genome assembly GCF_965601325.2 of Salmo salar. Taxonomy (NCBI): domain Eukaryota; kingdom Metazoa; phylum Chordata; class Actinopteri; order Salmoniformes; family Salmonidae; genus Salmo; species Salmo salar. Next base: position 77,493,419 of record NC_138292.1, on the reverse strand, counting down.
AACAATTAATAAAATTGTCACCGGACAATTTACATCGACACCCCCCCCCTCCCTTTTGTAGACTGCTGCTACTCGCCTGTACCCCTACACACTGACTCGGTACCGGTGCCCCCTGTATATAGCCTCATTATTCTTATGTTACTTTTTATTTTAGTCTACTTGGTACATGTTTTCTTAACTCTTCTTGAACTGCACTGTTGGTTAACCTTTTAGGGCTAGGGGGCAGTATTGTCCCTTTCGGATGAAATACGTGCCCATATTAAACTGCCTCCTACTCAAACTCAGAAGCTAGGATATGCATATTATTAGTAGATTTGGATAGAAAACACTCTAAAGTTTCCAAAACTGTTTGAATGATGTCTGTGAGTATAACAGAACTCATATGGCAGGCAAAAACCTGAGAAGATTCCAAGCAAGAAATGAACATCTGGTTCCTGTAGTTCTCAAGTCCTTGCCTTTCTAACACACAGTGAGTTAGGACTCAAATAGCACTTCCTAAGGCTTCCACTAGATGTCAACAGTCTTAGAAAGTTGTTTGAGCCTTTTGCGGTAAACACAGACCGAAGGAGAACGCTGGTAAGCAGGTGCCCTGAAAATCCATTGAGTTCAAAGGGCGCGTTCATGTGAAGAAGTCCCTTGTGTTCTAAACCATTTTTCAAGGCAATGCAAACGTCCGGTTGGAATATTACTGAAGTTTCACGTTCTCAAGGCCCTAAAGATTGATGCTATACAACGTTTGACATGTTTGAACGAAAGTAAATATAACTTTTTCTTGACTTTCTGTCGTCACATTTCCCTCGCGTGCCTACATTTTGAGTAGCCTACAGAACGCGCGAACAACAAGGAGCTATTTGGACATAAATGATGAACTTTATCGAACAAAACAACATTTATTGTGGACCTGGGAAATCCTGGAAGTGCCTTCTGATCAAGATTGTTAAAGGTAAGTGAATATTTATAATGCTATTTATGCGTTTAGATGACTCCAAGATGGCCGGTGTCTATAATTGCCTGCTGTTTTTTTCTGAGCACAGTACTGATTATTGCAAAGCGTGCTCTCCCAGTAAAGTTATTTTGAAATCTGTCGATGCGATTGCATTCAAGAGATGATAATCTGTAAATCTTTGAATAACAGTTTAATATTTGATCAACGTTTCTAGTGAGTAATTTTGTAATTTGTTGTGCTGATTCACCGGAATTTTTGGAGGCAAAATATTTTCTGAACATCACCGCCATTGTAAAATGCTGTTTTTGGATATAAATATGAACTTGATAGAACAAAAAATGCATGTATTGTCTAACAATGTCCTAGGAGTGTCATCTGATGAAGATTGTCAAAGGTTAGTGCATAATTTTAGCTGGTTTTCTGCTTTTGGTAACGCCTGTCCTTGTATTGAAAATGGCTGTGTGTAATGTTTTGTCTATGTACTGTCCTAACAAAATCTAACTTTATGCTTTCGCCGTAAAGCCTTTTTGAAATCGGACGACGTGGTTAGATTAAGGAGATGTTTATCTTTCAAATGGTGTAAAATAGTTGTATGTTTGAGAAATTTCAATTATGACGTTGTTTTCAAATTTGGCGCTCTGATATTTCACTGGCTGTTGATAGTGTGTACCGTGGGTGGGACGCTAGCGTCCCAAGTAGCCCATAGAAGTTAAGGGCTTCTAAGTAAGCATTTCACGGTAAGGTCTACACTTGTTGTATTCGGCGCATGTGACAAATACATTTTGCTCTGATCTAAGTAGTTGTCTATGGGAAAGCAGATGAAACACTTCAGCATCTGAATCCTGAGTCGACACGCCACCCGAATCACTACGCCACCCGAATCCTGAGTCACTACGCCACCCGAATCCTGAGTCACTACGCCACCTGCTTGACATACGCCACTCTGAGTCGACTTCCCCATCGGCTTTAAACAGGGCATCCAGCTTACACCCAGGAGGCAGCCCGGAGCAAACTTCACAGCCAGCTGAAACTAACATTAAACCCTAATACTGACCATACAACAGGGAAGAGGATGAGGTCAACCAGGAACAACACCTCCTCCTGACAGTACACTGACCATATAACAGGGAAGAGGATGAGGTCAACCAGGAACAACACCACCTCCTAACAGTATACTGACCATATAACAGGGAAGAGGATGAGGTCAACCAGGAACAACACCACCTCCTAACAGTATACTGACCATATAACAGGGAAGAGGATAGCTCCACAGCAGATGAGGTCAACCAGGAACAGAACCTCCTTCCACAGGGCGTACTCACTAGAGCCCTCCTCTGTAGACTCTATTATGATGTAGGCTACATTGGCCAGAACCTGGGAGAGGGGGGGGGGGGAGAGAGAGAGAGTGAGAGTCAAACTGGTGGAAGTTTGCCAGAGATTAAGAAGAAAACATCACTAAATCTATCTCTGTCAGATCATTGGTTAACGAGACGACTGTCACTTCCGCACACCCCGCCCCCAGGTGTACATGTAGAGGGATGATGATATAACCCCCCCCCACAGGAGGACATGTAGAGGGATGATGAGATGTTCTTGTCTATTGATGTTCTGTATCACGTTTCAAGTTGTGTGTGGACCCCATTAAGAGTAGCTACTGCTTTTGCTCCAGCTAATGGGGATCCTAATAAAATACCAACCCCCCCCCCAGGTGTACCTGTAGAGGGATGACGATATAACCCCCCCCCCCCCCCCCCCAGGTGTACCTGTAGAGGGATGACGATATAACCCCCCCAGGTGTACCTGTAGAGGGATGACGATATAACCCCCCCCCCCCCCCCCAGGTGTACCTGCAGAGGGATGACGATATAACCCCCCCCCCCCCCCAGGTGTACCTGCAGAGGGATGACGATATAACCCCCCCCCCAGGTGTACCTGCAGAGGGAAGACGATATAACCCCCCCCCCCAGGTGTACCTGTAGAGGGATGACGATATAACCCCCCCCCAGGTGTACCTGCAGAGGGATGACGATATAACACCCCCCCCCCCCCCCCCAGGTGTACCTGCAGAGGGAAGACGATATAACCCCCCCCCCCCTAGGTGTACCTGTAGAGGGATGACGATATAACCCCCCACCCCCCCAGGTGTACCTGTAGAGGGATGACAATATAACCCCCCCCCCCCAGGTGTACCTGTAGAGGGATGACGATATAACCCCCCCCCCAGGTGTACCTGTAGAGGGATGAAGATATAACACCCCCCCCCCCCCCCAGGTGTACCTGTAGAGGGATGACGATATAACCCCCCCCCCCCAGGTGTACCTGTAGAGGGATGACGATATAACCCCCCCCCCCCCCCCAGGTGTACCTGTAGAGGGATGACGATATAACCCCCCCCCCCCCCCCCCCAGGTGTACCTGTAGAGGGATGACGATATAACCCCCCCCCCCCCCCCCAGGTGTACCTGTAGAGGGATGACGATATAACCCCCCCCCCCCCCAGGTGTACCTGTAGAGGGATGACGATATAACCCCCCCCCCAGGTGTACCTGTAGAGGGATGACGATATAACCCCCCCCCCCAGGTGTACCTGTAGAGGGATGACGATATAACCCCCCCCCCCCCCAGGTGTACCTGTAGAGGGATGACGATATAACCCCCCCCCCCCCCCAGGTGTACCTGTAGAGGGATGACGATATAACCCCCCCCCCCCCCCCCCAGGTGTACCTGTAGAGGGATGACGATATAACACCCCCCCCCCCCAGGTGTACCTGTAGAGGGATGACGATATAATCCCCCCCCCAGGTGTACCTGTAGAGGGATGACGATATAATCCCCCCCCAGGTGTACCTGTAGAGGGATGACGATATAACCCCCCCCCCCCCCAGGTGTACCTGTAGAGGGATGACGATATAACACCCCCCCCCCCAGGTGTACCTGTAGAGGGATGACGATATAACACCCCCCCCCAGGTGTACCTGTAGAGGGATGACGATATAACACCCCCCCCCCCCCCCCCCAGGTGTACCTGTAGAGGGATGACGATATAACCCCCCCCCCCCCAGGTGTACCTGTAGAGGGATGACGATATAACCCCCCCCCCCCCCCCCCCCCCAGGTGTACCTGTAGAGGGATGACGATATAACCCCCCCCCCCCCCAGGTGTACCTGTAGAGGGATGACGATATAACCCCCCCCCCCCAGGTGTACCTGTAGAGGGATGACGATATAACCCACCCCCAGGTGTACCTGTAGAGGGATGACGATATAACCCCCCCCCCCCCCCAGGTGTACCTGTAGAGGGATGACGATATAACCCCCCCCCCCCCCAGGTGTACCTGTAGAGGGATGACGATATAACCCCCCCCCCCCCCCAGGTGTACCTGTAGAGGGATGACGATATAACCCCCCCCCCCCCCCCAGGTGTACCTGTAGAGGGATGACGATATAACCCCCCCCCCCCAGGTGTACCTGTAGAGGGATGACGATATAACCCCCCCCCCAGGTGTACCTGTAGAGGGATGACGATATAACCCCCCCCCCAGGTGTACCTGTAGAGGGATGACGATATAACACCCCCCCCCCCCCAGGTGTACCTGTAGAGGGATGACGATATAATCCCCCCCCAGGTGTACCTGTAGAGGGATGACGATATAATCCCCCCCCAGGTGTACCTGTAGAGGGATGACGATATAACCCCCCCCCCCCCAGGTGTACCTGTAGAGGGATGACGATATAACACCCCCCCCCCCAGGTGTACCTGTAGAGGGATGACGATATAACACCCCCCCCCCAGGTGTACCTGTAGAGGGATGACGATATAACACCCCCCCCCCCCCCCCCCAGGTGTACCTGTAGAGGGATGACGATATAACCCCCCCCCCCCCAGGTGTACCTGTAGAGGGATGACGATATAACCCCCCCCCCCCCCCCCCCCCCAGGTGTACCTGTAGAGGGATGACGATATAACCCCCCCCCCCCCAGGTGTACCTGTAGAGGGATGACGATATAACCCCCCCCCCCAGGTGTACCTGTAGAGGGATGACGATATAACCCACCCCCAGGTGTACCTGTAGAGGGATGACGATATAACCCCCCCCCCCCCAGGTGTACCTGTAGAGGGATGACGATATAACCCCCCCCCCCCCCAGGTGTACCTGTAGAGGGATGACGATATAACCCCCCCCCCCCCCCAGGTGTACCTGTAGAGGGATGACGATATAACCCCCCCCCCCCCCCAGGTGTACCTGTAGAGGGATGACGATATAACCCCCCCCCCCAGGTGTACCTGTAGAGGGATGACGATATAACCCCCCCCCCAGGTGTACCTGTAGAGGGATGACGATATAACCCCCCCCCCAGGTGTACCTGTAGAGGGATGACGATATAACACCCCCCCCCCCCCAGGTGTACATGTAGAGGGATGACGATATAATCCCCCCCCAGGTGTACCTGTAGAGGGATGACGATATAATCCCCCCCCAGGTGTACCTGTAGAGGGATGACGATATAACCCCCCCCCCCCCAGGTGTACCTGTAGAGGGATGACGATATAACACCCCCCCCCCAGGTGTACCTGTAGAGGGATGACGATATAACACCCCCCCCCCAGGTGTACCTGTAGAGGGATGACGATATAACAACCCCCCCCCCCCCCCCCCAGGTGTACCTGTAGAGGGATGACGATATAACCCCCCCCCCCCAGGTGTACCTGTAGAGGGATGACGATATAACCCCCCCCCCCCCCCCCCCCCCAGGTGTACCTGTAGAGGGATGACGATATAACCCCCCCCCCCCCAGGTGTACCTGTAGAGGGATGACGATATAACCCCCCCCCCCAGGTGTACCTGTAGAGGGATGACGATATAACCCACCCCCAGGTGTACCTGTAGAGGGATGACGATATAACCCCCCCCCCCCCCCAGGTGTACCTGTAGAGGGATGACGATATAACCCCCCCCCCCAGGTGTACCTGTAGAGGGATGACAATATTAACCCCCCCCCCCCCCCAGGTGTACCTGTAGAGGGATGACGATATAAACCCCCCCCCCCCCCCCCCCCGGTGTACCTGTAGAGGGATGACGATATAACCCCCCCCCCCTCCCCCAGGTGTACCTGTAGAGGGATGACGATATAACTCCCCCAGGTGTACCTGTAGAGGGATGACGATAGAACCCCCCCCCCCGGTGTACCTGTAGAGGGATGACGATAGAACCCCCCCCCCCGGTGTACCTGTAGAGGGATGACGATATAACCCCCCCACGGGTGTACCTGTAGAGGGATGACGATATAACCCCCCCCCCCAGGTGTACCTGTAGAGGGATGACGATATAACCCCCCCCCCCCCCCCCCGGTGTACCTGTAGAGGGATGACGATAGAACCCCCCCCCAGGTGTACCTGTAGAGGGATGACGATATAACCCCCCCCCTCCCCCAGGTGTACCTGTAGAGGGATGACGATATAACCCCCCCAGGTGTACCTGTAGAGGGATGACGATATAACCCCCCACGGGTGTACCTGTAGAGGGATGACGATATAACCCCCCCCCCCAGGTGTACCTGTAGAGGGATGACGATATAACCCCCCCAGGTGTACCTGTAGAGGGATGACGATATAACCCCCCCAGGTGTACCTGTAGAGGGATGACGATATAACCCCCCCAGGTGTACCTGTAGAGGGATGACGATATAACCCCCCCCCCAGGTGTACCTGTAGAGGGATGACGATATAACCCCCCCCCCAGGTGTACCTGTAGAGGGATGACGATATAACCCCCCCCCAGGTGTACCTGTAGAGGGATGACGATATAAGCCCCCCCCAGGTGTACCTGTAGAGGGATGACGATATAACCCCCCCCCCCCCCCAGGTGTACCTGTAGAGGGATGACGATATAACCCCCCCCAGGTGTACCTGTAGAGGGATGACGATATAACCCCCCCAGGTGTACCTGTAGAGGGATGACGATATAAGCCCCCCCAGGTGTACCTGTAGAGGGATGACGATATAACCCCCCCCCCAGGTGTACCTGTAGAGGGATGACGATATAAGCCCCCCCCAGGTGTACCTGTAGAGGGATGACGATATAACCCCCCCCCCCCCCCAGGTGTACCTGTAGAGGGATGACGATATAACCCCCCCAGGTGTACCTGTAGAGGGATGACGATATAAGCCCCCCCCAGGTGTACCTGTAGAGGGATGACGATATAACCCCCCCCCCCCCCCCAGGTGTACCTGTAGAGGGATGACGATATAACCCCCCCCGGTGTACCTGTAGAGGGATGACGATATAACCCCCCCCTCCCCCAGGTGTACCTGTAGAGGGATGACGATATAACTCCCCCAGGTGTACCTGTAGAGGGATGACGATATAACTCCCCCAGGTGTACCTGTAGAGGGATGACGATATAACCCCCCCAGGTGTACCTGTAGAGGGATGACGATATAACCCCCCACGGGTGTACCTGTAGAGGGATGACGATATAACCCCCCCCCCCCGGTGTACCTGTAGAGGGATGACGATATAACCCCCCCCTCCCCCAGGTGTACCTGTAGAGGGATGACGATATAACCCCCCCAGGTGTACCTGTAGAGGGATGACGATATAACCCCCCCAGGTGTACCTGTAGAGGGATGACGATATAATCCCCCCCCCCAGGTGTACCTGTAGAGGGATGACGATATAATCCCCCCCCCCAGGTGTACCTGTAGAGGGATGACGATATAACCCCCCCCCCCCAGGTGTACCTGTAGAGGGATGACGATATAACCCCCCCAGGTGTACCTGTAGAGGGATGACGATATAAGCCCCCCCAGGTGTACCTGTAGAGGGATGACGATATAAGCCCCCCCAGGTGTACCTGTAGAGGGATGACGATATAACCCCCCCCCCCCCCCCAGGTGTACCTGTAGAGGGATGACGATATAACCCCCCCAGGTGTACCTGTAGAGGGATGATGATATAACCCCCCCAGGTGTACCTGTAGAGGGATGACGATATAACCCCCCACCCCCCCAGGTGTACCTGTAGAGGGATGACGATATAAGCCCCCACCCCCAGGTGTACCTGTGGAGGGATGACGATATAACCCCCCCCCCCCCCCAGGTGTACCTGTAGAGGGATGACGATATAACCCCCCCAGGTGTACCTGTAGAGGGATGACGATATAACCCCCCCAGGTGTACCTGTAGAGGGATGACGATATAACCCCCCCAGGTGTACCTGTAGAGGGATGACGATATAACCCCCCCAGGTGTACCTGTAGAGGGATGACGATATAACCCCCCCCCCCCCCCAGGTGTACCTGTAGAGGGATGACGATATAACCCCCCCCCCCAGGTGTACCTGTAGAGGGATGACGATATAACCCCCCCCCCCAGGTGTACCTGTAGAGGGATGACGATATAACCCCCCCAGGTGTACCTGTAGAGGGATGACGATATAACCCCCCCAGGTGTACCTGTAGAGGGATGACGATATAACCCCCCCAGGTGTACCTGTAGAGGGATGACGATATAACCCCCCCCAGGTGTACCTGTAGAGGGATGACGATATAACCCCCCCCAGGTGTACCTGTAGAGGGATGACGATATAACCCCCCAGGTGTACCTGTAGAGGGATGACGATATAACCCCCCAGGTGTACCTGTAGTGGGATGATGATATAACCCCCCCCCCCAGGTGTACCTGTAGAGGGATGATGATATAACCCCCCAGGTGTACCTGTAGAGGGATGACGATCATGAAGATCTTCTTCTCCTTGTCTGACAGGATGTATTTAACGAAGGCCCAGCCAGTACCAATCAACGCCAGAGTGATGAACAGCAGAGCCCCCTTCAACCTGCACGCAACACGTTATTACGCACAACACACACGTTATTACGCACAACACACACGTTACTACGCACAACACACACGTTACTACGCACAACACACACGTTACTACGCACAACACACACGTTACTACGCACAGCACACACGTTACTACGCACAGCACACACGTTACTACGCACAACACACACAAACAAACGTAACAGACACACACACACATCAAAACGTACACACTGATCAGAAACATACACATCAAAACTGCTTTACTCATTTCATATGTATATACTGTATTTCAGTCAATGCCACTCCGACATTGCTCGTCCTAATATTTCAAAATGCCATTACTTTTAGATGTGTATATTGTTGTGTATTGTTAGATACTACTGCACTGTTGGAGCTAGGAACACAAGCATTTCACTACACCTGCAATAACTTCTGCTGAACATGTGTATGTGACCGATAAAATGTGATATTATACATACACTATGACACACACCCATTTTATATACACAGATGTATCATCCCCCCCTCCAGAAATATCACCCAGAATGAAATAGAAGTCAGACTGACAGGTGAGTAATGTAGTACATGACAGCCCATCCTTCTATGGGGTGTCCCTCTGTGTTGATGAAGTGGTAGTTGATCTGAGAGAGAGGAGAGAAAGATCAACATTTTATAGGATATTCCATTTTACATCAAAAGGCAATTATAATTTAGTGGGGTCGGTTAGGTGGAGGATGTATGTGGAGGTCCGTGTGTGTGGGTTGCTCTGTGGGTTGCGCTCTGTGTGTGTGGAGGTCAGTATGTATGTGTGTGTCTACATGTGTGTCTGTTGTACTCACACTGTGAAAGACCAGGGAGATGGACTTGGTGAAGGCCAGAGCTGCCATCAGCCAGTGGATCTTAAACACACTGTACCTACAGGAGAGGAGAAAGGAGTGGAAGAGAGGACGAGAGAGACAGGAGAAGATAGAGGAGAAGAGGGAGCGAGGAAGAGAGAGGATAGCAGAGGAAGAGAGAACCAGAGAGAGAAGAGAGAGGATAGCAGAGGAAGAGAGATCAAGAGAGATCAAGAGAGGAGAGAATAGCCGAGGATCAGATGGGTTATAAACTGTTTACTGGGAGCGTTCCTATGTGTACCGGTGCTTCATCAGTGTGTAGACCCAGAACAATGTCTGCTACACGGTTTCCGGCTGATAAAATGTATTAATTAATATCCCATCAAAATAAAATTGTAGCCGGCCAAATTGTCCAGGGCTGCCCATCGTACACCCTGCAGCACCATACCCTTCTCTCACTGCCTTATGAGCTGCTGAGAGACCGAGACAGAGACTAGGCTACTGTTGATTGTGCAGATAGAGGCCTCTTTCATTGCAGTAAAACGAACAGTAGAGACTAGGCCTATAGAGAACAGCCTACAAGAAGAGTAGATACTAGGCCTATAGAGAACAGCCTACAAGAAGAGCAGATACTAGGCCTATAGAGAACAGCCTAGGAGAAGAGCAGATACTAGGCCTATAGAGAACAGCCTAGGAGAAGAGTAGATACTAGGCCTATAGAGAACAGCCTAGAAGAGTAGACACTAGGCCTATAGAGAACAGACTAGGAGAATAGACACTAGACCTATAGAGAACAGACTAGGAGAAGAGTAGGCCTATAGAGAACAGCCTAGGAGAAGCATAGGCCTATAGAGAACAGCCTACAAGAAGAGTAGATATTAGGCCTATAGAGAACAGCCTACAAGAAGAGTAGATACTAGGCCTATAGAGAACAGCCTACAAGAGTAGAGAGTAGGCCTAGAGTGAACAGCCTAGGAGAAGAGTAGATACTAGGCCTAGAGTGAACAGCCTACAAGAAGAGTAGCGAGTAGGTCTTTTGAGAACAGCCTTCATGGGTAATGTACTCCACATAAATAAGTTTACTATGCAACTCGCTCTTCAGGTAGGATGTAATCTTGAAAATTGAATGTATTTTTTTCATATTTATAATTTGTTTCATCATTAGTGTTACTACTGTAGGCCTATTATACATTTATTATTTATGTTGTAAAATCAATATCATTAGTGTTAATACTGTAGGCCTATTATATATTTATTATTATTTATGTTGTAAAATAAATATCATTAGCCTATTGCTCCTATTTGTTGGATACAGTAGACACTAGCCTTTCTTGGTAATTGCTGCAATATAGCCTGTTTCAAACTTTTGTGAAGGTTTAAACCATTTTTGCAAGCGTTTTGTTTCATTCTTTTGAGCCATTTTCTTTGGCCAAATTAAGTTCCAACTAATGTTGTGTTTGCCACAATATAATAATCCTGTTCGTATTTTCCCTATAAAACAATGGCTTGACTTTTGATATTACCCTAATAAAGTTTACAACTTTTGAAAAAGGTTTGTTGTTGCTACTAGCCTCCTATACTGCAGGCCTATGATATGAGGGCGGCGTGGGAGGCCTATGATATGAAGGCGGCGTGGGAGGCCTATGATATGAAGGCGGCGTGGGAGGCCTATGATATGAAGGCGGCGTGGGAGGCCTATGATATGAAGGCGGCGTGCGAGGCCTATGATATGAAGGCGGCGTGCGAGGCCTATGATATGAAGGCGGCGTGCGAGGCCTATGATATGAAGGCGGCGTGGGAGGCCTATGATATGAAGGCGGCGTGCGAGGCCTATGATATGAAGGCGGCGTGCGAGGCCTATGATATGAAGGCGGCGTGCGAGGCCTATGATATGAAGGCGGCGTGCGAGGCCTATGATATGAAGGCGGCGTGCGAGGCCTATGATATGAAGGCAGTGTGCACCAGTGCTCCAGACTGACAGTTGTACTTGAGGTGAGGAAGAATGTTTTAGTAACCAAAGTTACTCCTATAATTTAACAATATAATACTGATCATAATAAAAAAAATGTATATACTCTGACCGAAGATTAACGAATTAGCCTTCTCCTGTACACCTATATGTAATAATAAATCATAATAGTGTTTCTTCTGTACACCTATATGTAATAATAAATCATAATAGTTTGTGGGGTGGTTGTATTTACTTGTGGGCATTTCTTGTACAAGAGTGTAATGGCAATGTGTTTCTTCATATCGACTCCCCCCCCCGACACACCCACAGGGGTGTGGTCTCCCTGGTCACGGCCAGGGAGACCATTGTCCAGCACCCCTGGAGCAAATGGGGATAAGTGCTTTGCTTAAGGGCACAGCGACAGATTTTTAACGTTGTCGGTTGTGGGATTCAAACAAGCAACCTTTCGGTAAGTGGCCAAAACGCACTAACCTTGAAGCTACCTGCCGCCCCCGTTTAGCAGACACAGTAGCCTATCTGACAAGGATAAAGAAATGCATGTCGGTGTCGTAGCATGCCGCCGTGTGTGTGTGTGTGTACCTGTGCTTCAGCAGTGTGTAAACCCAAACCATGGCTATAATGAAGAAAACTCCAGCCATGAAGATGTATAGACGAGGGAGAGGGATCTCTGCTGCTGACAGGTAACCTCCTGGGTTCTTCTCCGTCACCTCCACCTGGACACACACACACACACACACACACACACACACACACACACACACACACACACACACACACACACACACACACACACACACGTAATCAGAAAATGCTAAGAAATGTAAACACTAACAAGGTAATACAGAACACCACTCACGTTGAGAGTGTAGGGGCGGTTGGTGCCTGGCAGAATGTTCTCACAGTAGTGGAAGTTGAGGTTGTACAGGCCCTCATCCAACTGGCCAATCACCATGTGGAACTGTGGAGAGGGAGGGACCACGGTCAGCTGTCACTCAAATAAACACCCAGCAGTGTGAAGGTTGAACAATGTGTGGAAGACTAAAAGCTGTGGAAAGGTTGGAGAATTATTTGACAATGTCTGTAAAAAGGTTGTTTTAAGGTTTTGCGGAAGATGTTTGAAGGCATTTAAACATTGTGTAAAGGTTGTGTAAAGGTTAGTGGACTCACGCTGAAGCTGTAGGAGCCGTTGATTTTCTGCACATCCAGAGTCAGCCCGTTGATCCGCCCCACCTGGAGAAGCATACAGTCAGAAGTTACACACATAGACACACACAGAGAGAGAGAGAGCGACACACACAGACAGACAGACAGACAGACAGAGAGAGAGAGAGAGAGAGAGAGAGAGAGAGAGACACACACACACACACACACACAGAGAGACACAGAGAGAGCGACATACACACAAAGAGAGAGAGCGCGAGAGAGACACACACAGAGACACACAGAGACACACCTGCTTGGTAGGTTTTTTTGTCTCAATTTTGTCCAAATGCGCCTTTACTTCTTCCTCCTTGGGTTCTGGCTTCTTTTCCTCCTTCGTCCCCTCCTCTTTCAGCACTGTATCTTTCTTATTTTCCTCCTTCGTCCCCTCCTCTTTCAGCACTGTATCTTTCTTATTTTCCTCCTTCGTCCCCTCCTCTTTCAGCACTGTATCTTTCTTATTTTCCTCCTTCGTCCCCTCCTCTTTCAGCACTGTATCTTTCTTATTTTCCTCCTTCGTCCCCTCCTCTTTCAGCACTGTATCTTTCTTTTCTTCCTCCACATTACTCTTCTGTACGGTCCTTTTCAAGTCCTCAGAGTCATTGAGAGCCGCTCTTCTTCTCCTGGAACCTGAACACACAGCCAATCAGAAGACAGCACATAATGATGATGGATGCAACGTGCATAAACTAACCTTGATACTCTGCAGTCAGGTTATATAATGACAACACTACAGGTTATATAAAACTACTCTGTAGTCAGGTTATAGAAAGACAACACTACTCTGTAGTCATGTTATATAATGACAACACTACAGGTTATATAATAACACTACTCTGTAGTCAGGTTATATAATGACAACACTACAGGTTATACAAAGACATTACTCTGTAGTCAGGTTATATAATGACAACACTACAGGTTATATAACACTACTCTGTAGTCAGGTTATAGAAAGACAACACTACTCTGTAGTCATGTTATATAATGACAACACTACAGGTTATATAATAACCCTACTCTGTAGTCAGGTTATATAATGACAACACTACAGGTTATACAAAGACACTACTCTGTAGTCAGGTTATAGAAAGACAACACTACAGGTTATATAATAACACTACTCTGTAGTCAGGTTATACAATGACAACACTACAGGTTATACAAATACATTACTCTGTAGTCAGGTTATATATAAAGACAACACTACAGGTTATATAATAACGCTACTCTGTAGTCAGGTTATATAATGACAACACTACAGGTTATATAATAACACTACTCTGTAGTCAGGTTATATAATGACAACACTACAGGTTATATAATAACGCTACTCTGTAGTCAGGTTATATAATGACAACACTACAGGTTATACAAAGACATTACTCTGTAGTCAGGTTATATAATGACAACACTACTCCGTAGTCAGGTTACATATAATGACAACACTACTCTGTAGTCAGGTTATATACACTGCTCAAAAAAATAAAGGAACACTTAAACAACACAATGTAACTCCAAGTCAATCACACTTCTGTGAAATCAAACTGTCCACTTAGGAAGCAACACTGATTGACAACAAATTTCACATGCTGTTGTGCAAATGGAATAGACAACAGGTGGAAATGATAGGCAATTAGCAAGACACCCCCAATAAAGGAGTGGTTCTGCAGGTGGTAACCACAGACCACTTCTCAGTTCCTATGGTTCCTGGCTGATGTTTTGGTCACTTTTGAATGCTGGCGGTGCTTTCACTCTAGTGGTAGCATGAGACGGAGTCTACAACCCACAGAAGTGGCTCAGGTAGTGCAGCTCATCCAGGATGGCACATCAATGCGAGCTGTAGCAAGAAGGTTTGCTGTGTCTGTCAGCGTAGTGTCCAGAGCATGGAGGCGCTACCAGGAGACAGGCCAGTACATCAGGAGACGTGGAGGGCAACAACCCAGCAGCAGGACCGCTACCTCCAACTTTGTGCAAGGAGGAGCAAGAAGAGCACTGCCAGAGGCCTGCAAAATGACCTCCAGCAGGCCACAAATGTGCATGTGTCTGCTCAAACGGTCAGAAACAGACTCCATGAGGGTGGTATGAGGGCCCGACGTCCACAGGTGGGGGTTGTGCTTACAGCCCAAAGCCGTGCAGGACGTTTGGCATTTGCCAGAGAACACCAAGATTGGCAAATTCGCCACGGGTGCCCTGTGCTCTTCACAGATGAAAGCAGGTTCACACTGAGCACGTGACAGACGTGACAGAGTCTGGAGACGCCATGGAGAACGTTCTGCTGCCTGCAACATCCTCCAGCATGACCGGTTTGGCGGTGGGTCAGTCATGGTGTGGGGTGGCATTTCTTTGGGGGGCCGCACAGCCCTCCATGTGCTCGCCAGAGGTAGCCTGACTGCCATTAGGTACCGAGATGAGATCCTCAGACCCCTTGTGAGACCATATGCTGGTGCAGTTGGCCTTGGGTTCCTCCTAATGCAAGACAATGCTAGACCTCATGTGGCTGGAGTGTGTCAGCAGTTCCTGCAAGAGGAAGGCATTGATGCTATGGACTGGCCCGCCCATTCCCCAGACCTGAATCCAATTGAGCCCATCTGGGACATCATGTCTCGCTCCATCCACCAACGCCACGTTGCACCACAGACTGTCCAGGAGTTGGCGGATGCTTTAGTCCTGGTCTAGGAGGAGGATCCCTCAGGAGACCATCCGCCACCTCATCAGGAGCATGCCCAGGCGTTGTAGGGAGGTCATACAGGCACGTGGAGGCCACACACACTACTGAGCCTCATTTTGACTTGTTTTAAGGACATTACATCAAAGTTGGATCAGCCTGTAGTGTGGTTTTCCACTTTAATTTTGAGTGTGACTCCAAATCCAGAACTCCATGGGTTGATAAATTGGATTTCCATTGATTATTTTTGTGTTATTTTGTTGTCAGCACATTCAACTATGTAAAGAAAAAAGTATTTAATAAGATTATTTCATTCATTCAGATCTAGGATGTGTTATTTTAGTGTTCCCTTTATTTTTTGGAGCAGTGTATAAAGACAACACTGCAGGTTATATAAAGACAACACTACTCTGTGGTCAGGTTATATGACAACACTACAGGTTATATATAAAGACAACACTACTCTGTAGTCAGGTTACATATAAAGACAACACTACTCTGTAGTCAGGTTACATATAAAGACAACACTACTCTGAAGTACTTTTTGGGTTGGGGTCCCCCTGGAGTTCAGGCCTACCAGACAGCATACGAACACATCTTAAGTCTTTCCTTCAATCATTATTTATGGCAAAATGTGTAGAACAGCATGAAATTAACTCATGGATTCTTGAAAGTCGAGACAAACTGAATTTTTATAGTTGGGAAAAAATGCGTTACGTTACATTGAGAAATGTTATAAGGGAAAACATTTGCTTTGGGAATTTTCCTAATACTTTCAATATTATTCATTTCCATTTTGGTTCTATTCCTGGGAATACTCTTTTTTGGTGCAAAGGATCCCAATTTCAAACGCTCCCAATAAAATGTTTAAAATTCCAAAAACTTGCAATAATGAATATTAACTGACAAAATATTGTATGTAGTTTCTTGCAATAACCCTAAAGAATATTTCTCTCAAAACTGATTGCTAAAAGATTTGTCCAGAGATTTAGTCAACTCCATCAGATCAGTCTAAAATCTTAAATGAATCAGGAATGCGCAGGGGCAGCTATACCATAAGGACCCTGTTTTTAATGACCTCAGTTCATGTAGAGCAGCAAGACCACTCATGGTCTGTAAAGTTCATCATGTTCTGTACACTCAGTGTATATATATATATTTCAAATTCATATTAAGACAAATATTTGTGGGGAAAAAAGTTGAGATTGTCCCATCTTTCAAACAACAGTTCTCTCTGCACCATGGCAACAACCCCCCCATATACCTCCCTGTATTGAAGGGAGATATATAGTGCTGACCTGAGTCTTTAGTGAGTGTCTTGTCTGTCTTCAGCTGGGTCAAGACACTGTCCTGGTCTCCATAAGACTTCACATTGACTCTACAGAAGAGAGGAGAACACACAGTTAGTTTTTGACACACACATGTATTCACTAGGCACAAAAAACCCCAGCTGATCTCTCTCACACACACAGACAGAAAACCGTACCTGAGGATGTTGGTGTCAATGAGGAAGAGGAAGAGGGGCTCAACACTGCTTTGTTTGCTGAGCGGACACACCCCCGTTTCCTCCGCCTGGAGAACAAACATTACAACATTACTACACAACCTTTTACAACCTTACCACAACCTTTTAGAAACATTACATTAGGCCTATATGAATCCTACCTTTGAAGCACATCAAGAACAGCAGACCCTTTTCCTTTCTTCCTGTGCCAATCAAATTTGCCTAGACCTACCGTCAAGTTACCAGGTTGCTAGGTAACATGACTGAACAACATTGTTTGTTATCAAAACAATAATAAGCGACCCGGGGAAAAGTTTAAAACGCCCCGCGACATGGTTTGGGAAATTATATCAAAATCATCAGACTGGCGTGGCCTGTGTGCTCTTGGTTGTACCAGGGATTAAATGATAATCAACTTTGCTCACTCTGCTCCAATGTATCGAATGTACAAGTGTAAGAGCAGAAGACTGATCAGGGTCTGCATCCCCCACTCGCCATCATGGCTACAAACTGATGGAGGAATAGATGAGCAGGAAGAGCTGACGGAGAGAAGCAGGTGAGCGAGGTCAGGTAGGGGATGAGACCGGCGGATTACAGCTGCCAACCGTGATATGCGCATGAAAGTGAAGTGGACATTGTTGGACCGGCGCATATAAGAGACTAGTTGCTGTTGCTTAAAACATTTCACCAAATTTATAAAACACAACTTTATAATAATTTTATAACAGGACCCAGCGGCGTCTTTAGATCGTAGGGCAGAAAAAATGTTGGTAGTATCATATGAAACGGTACTAAAACAATGTATTACCTAGTATATGTACTGACAGTAAAACATAATGGGAGTTTCTCAATATGCATACTACCGTGCTCCACACTCACGCTCCAAGTGCATTCTCCGTGGACGTTCTTGTGAAAACGAGAGTGTGGAGAACACAAAAAACAAGTACATTTGAGCAGCACTTTCACTCCCCCTAGTGTATTACCTCACAGTTCACTGAACCTTCTTCCAGCCAGGACAATGGCAACAATAGACACCAAACAAGATATACACAAAGCAAACGTTTTACTTCGTAATTATCAGCTAGCTATATGTGAATTGTAATAATGTAGTTAAACAGATAGTTTAACAGGCAAAAATGACCTAAAACTAATGTTAAGCAAGGTAGATTCAATTCTCTGTGGGTAGCTAGCTAGCTAACAGTAGTAGCTAGCCAGTTAATGTTAGCCCTATTGAATTACTATGGGCTTGCGTTCTATGCTCACTACAGTGGGTATTGTGGGCCGGTAAATGTGCCAAAATGAACACATATATTTATTAACGTATCAAGACAAAATATTGTATTCAGGGAACATATGAGATGTGAATAGGCAACATTTGCTTCAGATCAAATCATTTTTATACTTTACTGTAGTTTTTTTCTTGAGTTGTTTCATATTTCTGTTCATACTTTCCATTGACGTGTGATATTTTGATATTTCAAAATATGAACAAAAATATGGAACAAACGGAGTACACACCTGAGAAGTGCCCTTCATGCTCCGTTTCACTTTGATTTGGACTCATGTTCCGACCCTCCAGTGCTCGGAGCACGGTAGATTGCATTTAGAGAAACACCCAATGTCTCACATAGTAGCCTATATCTCACCTCCGTATCTACTGATAGTAATACCTATACCATGGTATTGTTGAATAGTCGATTTTGATTGGCTGGCGGGGCGTTCCAGAGCGTGCATTCATTTCAGATAACGAGACAGTTGCAAAAGTGATTTGGTTTGATGAGATCTACTCACTGTGTAGGACAGCACTCCATTAACACGAGACTTGGAGAGACTGAATCCCACCTATATGGAGAGAGAAAACAATGATACAATTCACTAACTGGAGACAATACAGCCAGAGAGCAAGCTGTACACACGCCAGTTGTTCTTACAGGGTGCTTGCTGTTGTCCTCAGGCAGTCTCAGGGAGAGAACGTTGACGTCCAGAGTTCCGTTGGCAAAGAAACCGAAGGTGTTGAGATGAACCACAAATCTAGTGTCATTCTGAAAGAGAGGTGGAGGGAGACAGTGGGAGGGATGGGGGGAGAGAGTGGGGGAGGGATGGGGCAAGAAGGATGGGGGGGAGACGGGTTGGAGGAAGAGAGTTTGGGGGGGGGGGGGGGGGGGGGTTTGACGAGGTGAGAAAGGAGGAGGGAGAGAGGTGGCATTTGTTATCCAAGTATGACAAATATCAATGTGAAAAATTGATCATGAAAACACTGAAGTTGTAGATAGTGTATCTAGCTAACTTAGCTATCTGAATGCTTTAACATCTCAGCTGATGTAACGTTAGACAGCTAGCTAACTAACCTTTTCTAGTTGTTTAGCTGCAACGTTTCTATGACAGTCAAGTGTAAAAATCACAGACACATTAAAAGGTTGCCTAGTTAACAAGCTATTTAGTTGGCTGGCTAAGTGATTAGTAGTAGCTAGCAAACACGAGTTGCAGAAATCCCCTGACGTAGGCGCTATAAAAGCGCTACACGTTAGGTAGCTAGCTATGGCTGAAAAGGGCAAAACAAAGTTAGCTAGCGCGATGCATTTTGAAGAAGTTACATTTGTGAAACTTTGCTACCGCTATCTCAATTTCGCATGTTATTGGCTATAAGTACACACTACCTGAGAACACAGTGTATGAAGTAACGTTAAAGCAAGATTGGTGTTATTTTACCTTTAGGGCGAGTTTGTGTCTTCTTGCTTCGCAAAAGACCAGCACGAGAACAAAAACCGCTAAACCAACGCGCCCATGTCGTCCCATGGTAGCTAACAAGCTAGCTAGACGGCTGGTAATATGTTACACAACTAGAGTATACACCTATTCACTACAGAATAAATTATATTCCTTGATAACGAGTGAAAATAATCAATTTACCAAAACTATTTTGCTTCCCTAGTTCACACTTCCTGGTATCATTGCTACTTACACGTCACCAGAGTGACCCGTGACTACTCTGCTACGGTGCTCCCAGGCGGAGGGAGGGTGTAGGACAAGAGAAAACACTAGCTAAGGTTTAAACAGTCTTCTCTAAAGACTGAATATCGTTTCTCGAGAAATAACTACTGTTGTAAATGTTTGTTCTCAATGCATCAGTCAGGGTTAGACAAAAATAAGTCAGTCCAACCACTCACTGGATCCATACGATCACTTGGCCAATATGCCTTGTTCATTACTGTCCTGGTTAGTGATTACTGTCTTATTTCACTGTAGAGCCTCTAGCCCTGCTCAATATGCCTTAATCAACCATGTTGTTCCACCTCCCACATATGCAATGACATCACCTGGTTTAAACGTCTCTAGAGACTATATATCTCTCATCATTACTCAATGCCTAGGTTTACCTCCAATGTATTCTCTTCCTATCATACCTTTGTCTGTACATTATGCCTTGAATCTATGCTATCGTGCCCAGAAACCTGCTGTAACCGCAAAAGCCTTGGTTTCATGCATGTTAACATTAGAAGCCTACTCCCTAAGTTTGCTTTATTCACTGCTTTAGCACATTCTGACAACCTGGATGTCTTAGCCGTGTCTGAATCCTGGCTTAGGAAAACCACCAAAAACCTTGAAATTTCCATCCTTAACTATAACATTTTCCGCCAAGATAGAACTGCCAAAGGGGGCGGTGTTGCAATCTACTGAAGAGATAGCCTGCAGAGTTCTCACTATCCAGGTCTGTACCAAAACAATTCGAGCTTCTACTTCTAAAAATTCACCTTTCCAGAAACAAGTCTCTCACCGTTGCCGCTTGCTATAGACCACCCTCTGCCCCCAGCTGTGCCCTGGACACCATATGTGAATTGTTTGCCCCCCATCTATCTTCTGAGCTCGTGCTGCTAGGTGACGTAAACTGGGACATGCTTAACACCCCGGCCATCCTACAATCTAAGCTTGATGCCCTCAATCTCACACAAATTATCTATGAACCTACCAGGTACAACCCCAAATCCGTAAACACGGGCACCCTCATAGATATCATCCTAACTAACTCGCCCTCCAAATACACCTCTGCTGTTTTCAACCAAGATCTCAGCGATCACTGCCTCATTGCCTGCATCAGTAATGGGTCTGCGGTCAAACAACCACCCCTCATCACTGTCAAACGCTCCCTAAAACACTTCAGCGAACAGGCCTTTCTAATCGACCTGGCCAGAGTATCCTGGAATGACATTGACCTCATCCCGTCAGTAGAGGATGCCTGGTTATTCTTAAAAGTGCCTTCCTCACCATCTTAAATAAGCATGCTCCATTCAAAACATTTAGAACAAGGAATAGATATAGCCCTTGGTTCACTCCAGACCTGACTGCCCTTGACCAGCACAAAAACATCCTGTGGCGTACTGCATCAGCATCGAATAGCCCCCGTGATATGCAACTTTTCAGGGAAGTTAGGAACCAATATACACAGGCAATTAGGCTAGCTTTTTCAAACAGAAATTTGCATCCTGTAGTACAAACTCAAAAATGTTCTGGGACACTGTAAATTCAATGGAGAATAAGAGCACCTCCTCCCAGCTACCCACTGCACTGAGGCTAGGAAACACTGTCACTACCGATAAATCCACAATAATTGAGAATTTCAATAAGCATTTTTCTACGGCTGGTCATGCTTTCCACCTGGCTACCCCTACCCCGGTCAACAGCCCTGCGCTCCCCACAGCAACTCTAACTCCCCCACTTCTCCTTCACTCAAATCCAGATAGCTGATGTTCTGAAAGAGCTGCAAAATCTGGACCCCTACAAATCAGCCGGGCTAGACAATCTGGACCCTCTCTTTCTAAAATGATCTGCCGAAATTGTTGCAACCCCTATTACTAGCCTGTTCAACCTCTCTTTTGTATCGTCTGAGATTCCCATTGTTTGGGTCTAGGACACTCTAGACCCAAACTGCTACAGACCTATATCTATTCATGGTTAGCAGATGTTAATGCGAGTGTAGCGAAATGCTTGTGCTTCTAGTTCCGACCATGCAGTAATATCTAACAAGTAATCTAACCTAACATTTCAAAACAACTACCTTATACACACAAGTGTAAAGGAATGAATAAGAAAATGTACATAAAAATATATGAATGAGTGATGGCCGAACGGCATAGGCAAGATGCAGTAGATGGTATAGAGTACAGTATATACATATGAGATGAGTAATGTAGGGTATGTAAACATTATTTAAAGTGCCATTGTTTAAAGTGGCTAGTGATACATTTATTACATCAATCTTTCCATTATTAAAGTGGCTAGAGTTGAGTCAGTATGTTGGCAGCAGCCAGTCAATGTTAGTGATGGCTGTTTAACAGTCTGATGGCCTTGAGATAGAAGCTGTTTTTCAGTCTCTCGGTCCCAGCTTTAATGCACCTGTACTGGCCTCGCCTTCTGGATGATAGCGGGGTGAACAGGCAGTGGCTCGGGTGGTTGTTGTCCTTGATGATCTTTTTGGCCTTCCTGTGACATCGGGTGGGGTAGGTGTCCTGGAGGGCAGGTAGTTTGCACCCGGTGATGCGTTGTGCAGACCTCACTACCCTCTGGAGAGCCTTACGGTTATGAGCGGGAGCAGTTCATTTCCTTTGTTTTGTTGACATTGATTGTGAGGTTATTTTCCTGACAGCACACTCCGAGGGCCCACACCTCCTCCCTGTAGGCCGTCTCGTCGTTGTTGGTAATCAAGCCTACCACTGTAGTGTCATCTGCAAACTTGATGATTGAGGTGGAGGCGTGCATGGCCACGCAGTCGTGGGTGAACAGGGAATATAGGAGAGGGCTGAGAACGCACCCTTGTGGGGCCCCAGTGTTGAGGATCAGCGGGGTGGAGATGTTGTTACCTACCCTCACCACCTGGAGGTGGCTCGTCAGGAGGTCCAGAACCCAGTTGCACAGGGCGGGGTCGAGACCCAGGGTCTCGAGCTTAATGATGAGTTTGGAGGGTACTATGGTGTTAAATGCTGAACTGTAATCAATGAACAGCATTCTTACATAGGTATTCCTCTTGTCCAGATGGGTTAGGGCAGTGTGCAGTGTGATTGCGATTGCGTCATCTGTGGACCTATTGGGGCGGTAAGCAAATTGGAGTGAGTCTAGGGTGTCAGGTAGGGTGGAGGTGATATGGTCCTTGACTAGTCTCTCAAAGCACTTCATGATGACGGAAGTGAGTGCTACGGGGCGGTAGTCATTTATCTCAGTTACCTTAGCTTTCTTGGGAACAGGAACAATGGTTGCCCTCTTGAAGCAAGTGGGAATAGCAGACTGGGATAAGGATTGATTGAATATGTCCGTAAACACACCAGCCAGCTGGTCTGCGCATGCTCTGAGGACGCGGCCGGGGATGCCGTCTGGGCCTGCAGCCTTGCGAGGGTTAACACGTTTAAATGTTTTACTCACGTTGGCTGCAGTGAAGGAGAGCCCGCAGGTTTTGGTAGCGGGCCGTGTCAGTGGCACTGTATTGTCCTCAAAGCGAGCAAAGAAGGTGTTTAGTCTGTCTGGGAGCAAGACATCGTGGTCCGCGATAGGGCTCCATTTCAAATCTCACCGTACCTTCTCCGCTATGCAATCTGGTTTCAGAGCTGGTCATGGGTGCACCTCAGCCACGCTCAAGGTCCTTAACGATATCAAAACCGCCATCGATAAGAGACATTACTGTGCAGCCGTATTCATCGACCTGGCTAATGCTTTCGACTCTGTCAAACACAACATTCTTATTGGCAGACTCAACAGCCTTGGTTTCTCAAATGATTGCCTCGCTTGTTTCACCAACTACTTCTCCGATAGAGTTCAGTATGTCAAATCGGAGGGTCTGTTGTCCGGACCTCTGGCAGTCTCTATGGGGGTGCCACAGGGTTCAATTCTCGGGCCGACTCTCTTCTCTGTATACATCAATGATGTCGCTCTCGCTGCTGGTGATTCTTTGATCCAGCTCTACGCAGACGACACCATCTGTATACCTCTGGCCCTTCGTTGGACACTGTTTCAACTAACCTCCAGATGAGCTTCAATGCCATACAACTCTCCTTCCGTGGCCTCCAACTGCTCTTAAATGCAAGTAAAACTAAATGCATGCTCTTCAACCAATCGCTGCCCGCACCTGCCCGCCCATCCAGCAGTACTCTGGACGGTTCTGACTTAGAATATGTGGACAACTACAAATACCTAGGTGTCTGGTTAGACTGTAAACTCTCCTTCCAGACTCACATGAAGCATCTCCAATCCAAAATTAAATCTAGAATCGGCTTCCTATTTCGCAACAAAGCATCCTTCACTCATGCTGCCAAACATACCCTCGTAAAACTGACCATCCTACCGATCCTCGACTTCGGCGATGTCATTTACAAAATAGCCTCCAACACTCTACTCAACAAATTGGATGCAGTCTATCACAGTGCCATCCGTTTTGTCACCAAAGGCCCATATACTACCCACCACTACGACCTGTATGCTCTCGTTGACTGGCCCTCCCTTCATACTCGTCGCCAAACCCACTGGCTCCAGGTCATCTACAAGTCTCTGCTAGGTAAAGCCCCGCCTTATCTCAGCTCACTGGTCACCATAGCAGCACCCACCCGTAGCATGCACTCCAGCAGGTATATCTCACTGGTCACCCCCAAAGCCAATTCTTCCTTTGGCCGCCTCTCCTTCCAGTTCTCTGCTGCCAATGACTGGAACGAACTGCAAAAATCTCTGAAGCTGGAGACTCTTACCTCCCTCACTAGCTTTAAGCACCAGCTGTCAGAGCAGCTCACAGATCACTGCACCTGATCATAGCTCATCTGTAAATAAATGACGTAAATGTAAATAGCCCATCTAATCTACCTCACCCCCATACTGTATTCATTTATCTTGCTCCTTTGCACCCCAGTATCTCAACTTGCACATTCATCCTCTGCACATCCTCCCATTCCAGTGTTTAATTGCTATATTGTAATTACTTTGCCACCATGGCCTATTTATTGCCTTACCTCTCTTATCCAACCTCATTTGCACATGCTGTATATAGATTGTATGTTTGTTTATTCCATGTGTAACTCTGTGTTGTTGTATGTGTCAAACTGCTTTGCTTTATCTTGGTCAGGTCGCAATTGTAAATGAGAACTTGTTCTCAACTAGCCTACCTGGTTAAATAAAGGTGAAATAAAATAAATAAAAATGATGATGGTGGTGTTGGTGATTATGTTGATGATGATGACTGCACTTTGGGACCTGTGACCACAATAATCTCATGCTAACAATTTTTCTTAATTCAAGGAAATGAAGGATTTCATGAATGGATCAGATTAATGTGTTTGTGTAGGGATAATGACGTAGAAATATTAAAAGCTTAAAAATATCTAAAAATACCTTTATATACTTATGCAGTGTAGTCTACTATAAATCAAATCAAATGTTTACTCATCACGTGCACAGAATACAGCGGGTGTAAATGGCACAGTGAAATGCTTACTTGCAAGCTCCTATAGGCCAAGATATAAAACATATTTCCTTTAAAGCTTTGACGAAGGCCGTGAGGCCGATACGTAAAGCTTATTAAAGAGCAGTGATACTATCAAGAGCAGTGTGCGGGTTCCTTCTTTTTTTCTCTCATCTTATTCGACCATTAAAAAGCAAAGTCTCTGAGCTTTCCCTGAGCAGTGACTTCACCTGAGACATGAGGCTCATTCAAGACAGTTGAAGGGATTCTCCCATACTTTTGTATACTTTTTAGCCAGTAGCTCTGAAAGTTGGCCCCAGGGCCAAAAGTGGTCCTCAAAAATGTCATAATACCTCATGTGCAGATATGTGCACCACGTCATTGCTCTCTCTCTCTCTCTTGCTCTGCTGTGTGTGATCCTTGCCTGTTGTCAGTTAAATGGTGAGGCTGCATCTCATTGTCTGGAGGTCAAATTGCTAGAGGCCTGCCCCTGTGGGGGGAAAATGTAGGGAAAATGGCGCAGCACAGCTTCCAAAAAACAGTGGCTTTCAAAGTAAGCATTTCACACATTGACACATCCAGCCCAAAGCGGGAGGTTTAAGAAATACTAACTAGTTGCCAAAGTACCGGAGCATTTCTTTAAACATTCATAATGTTGAAGCTAGATAGCCTATCTTGTTTATGATAATACGTCCTTCATTTACATTTTAGTTGTTTAGCAGACGCTATTATGCAGAGTGACATCCAGTTCATTTGTAAACGCTACACGATGTGCATTTGAAAAGCTCTTCATTCTTTTCAGTCTTTGGCACAAAACCCCAAAGTGAACTGTTCACTCAACATGGGGTGTTGAGGCTGCGCATTCAGACCTTTAGAGGTAGATCAGCTTTCATATTGCAGATAGATTGTCACTTCCATCAATGTGGAATCATTGCATCATTTCCAATGCCCCATATATGTTTTATATATATATATATATATATATCTATAAAAATCTATATATTTTAAACATATATTTTCCTGTATTATTTTCCCGAAACCTCCCATCCTTCAGGTACCCTTAACCCCTCCCATCTATCTCTATCTCTGATTTTTCAACTGTGCTGTTTCACAAAAGTTCTGAACCTATATACATTATACAGACACAGTATATTATACATTAGTTATCTCGTTATTTTTAGTCCCATCCTTCAGCTCGACTCAACCCCTCCCATCAATCTCTGAACACCATCCAGTATCCCATTTGCCATATATTTTTCTAAGGTGCTGTAATGTTTCACAAAAGTTATGAACCT
This sequence comes from Salmo salar, assembly GCF_965601325.2. NCBI lineage: Eukaryota > Metazoa > Chordata > Actinopteri > Salmoniformes > Salmonidae > Salmo > Salmo salar. The sequence continues at coordinate 77,466,741 of NC_138292.1, read as the reverse complement.
TTCTATTCTCACAGTTTCTACAGATTTTAAATTAGAGATAAAAAAAAATTCTAAGACTATTATTATATTATTGATCGATTGACTATGACTTTTTAAATCACCCAGCAGTGCTATTTGCAGAGTTATCTCCAGGTAAATGTTGCAATTCTTCAGCCATTCCTGAACCTGCGACCAAAAACAAGCAACATATGGACAGTACCAAAACAAATTATCTAATGATTCTGTCTCTTCATAGCAAAAATATGCAGAGCTTGGATGGTTGTACCCCCCATATATATAACACCTATTGGTTGCAAGGATTTTGTATAATATTTTCAATTGAAAAACTCAGTTTGGAATCCAGCGTTGTTTTGTGTATCAGTTAATTATTTTATTTAACCAGGCAAGTCAGTTAAGAACAAATCCTTATTTACAATGACGGCCTACCCCAGCCAAACCCTAACGCAGATGACACTGGACCAATTGTGCGCCACCCTATGGCACTCCCAATCACGGCCAGTTGTGATACAGCCTGGAATCAAACCAGGGTCTGTAGTGATGCCTCTAGCACTGAGATGCACTCAGGAGCCATATATTCATAAACCATGTGCCATGGAATCGGCACATTGAAAATCTCTTCCCAACTATTTTTCAATCTATATGGCACAGCGGTCAATTTTTTTATCCTTAAATGAAACTGCTATACACTTTTATTTATCACAATTTTCTTTAACCAGTTTTGGTCTTTAATGCATGGCTGACAGACAAGTTCCTAACTTTCCTCTTCCATTTTTGGGGTAATGCTGAAATTAGTTGGTTGTAATTTTGAGTAGAGTAGAGTAGATATTTCCATATATTTTTGTTAGCTGCATGTGTGACATAACTCCACCAGTCCTATTTTTGATATCATTGACAAAGATTATACCGTTTAATTTTTTTCCCCCCCATGTCACGACTCCACCGAAGGTGGCTCCTCTCCCTGTTCGGGCGGCGCTCGGCGGTCGTCGTCGCCGGTCTATTAGCTGCCACCGATCCTTTTTTCTTTTTCGTTTGGTCATGTCTGTTTTGATTGTTCACCTGTGTCTTGTTTAGGTTGTTTAGTTTGGGTATTTATTCTCGCCCTACCCACTCTGTTTCGTGCGGGTTTGTTGCCCTGTCTGTTATTTTGGGTGACGTTAGTGTTTTTCATTTTATTTCATTCAGGTGTTTTCACTAGTATTTGTCCTAGTGGATTTAAGGACTGTATTTTGTTCGGTACCTGTATGTTTTGGATGAACTTTATTAAATACGCTTTTCTACGTATTTACTCCTCTCCTGCGCCTGACTTCCACACCCACCACTCGTAGAGAGTACTGACAGAAACCCGCACCACAATTATGGAGTCAGCAGGTGCGGACGCGCCCTCCCCGTCCATGGAGGAGCGTGTCCATCAGCATACAGCAGTTCTCCACCGTTTGGGGACGGCTATGGATCAAGTGTTGGCGAGAATGGAGAGATGGGAGAGAAGTGGTATCCCTACCCCGTCTTCAGCCACTCTTCAGCTTGCACCACCACCCTCTTCAACGGTGTCCAGCCCCAGCGGGATTCGACTCGCACTTCCGAGGGAGCACGATGGGGCGGCTGCCGGGTGCAAGGGGTTCCTGCTCCAATTAGATCTTTACCTGGCGACCGTTCACCCGACTCCCTCCGGAGAGGAGAGTGTTAACGCCCTCGTCTCCTGCCTTTCGGGGATAGCCCTGGAGTGGGCCAACGCAGTCTGGGATGGCCCAGACTCAGCGAGGGACAATTACCCAGAGTTCCCCCGCCGTTTCCGGGCTGTGTTTGACCATCCACCTGAAGGTAGAGCGGCGTGTGAACGTCTGTTTCATCTAAGGCAGGAGACGAGGAGCGCACAGGACTTTGCGCTGGAGTTCCGGACCCTGGCCGCCGGCGCGGGGTGGAATGACAGGGCCCTGATCGACCATTATAGGTGTAGCCTACGAGAGGACATCCGCAGGGAGCTAGCTTGCCGGGACACCACCCTCACGTTGGACCAGCTAATCGACATCTCCATCAGACTGGACAACTTGCTGGCTGCCCGTGGGTGTTCTGATCGGGTCCTGTTCATTCCACCTCCCAGCCCGCCTGCTCCGACGCCCATCGAATTGGGAGGTACTTCTGCTAGGTCGACTGGAGGAGGAGCCTCCTCCTGCACCAGTTGTGGTTGGAGAGGACACGCTGCTGACCGGTGCTGGAGGAGCTCGTCTGGGAGTCGAGAGGGCAGGCAGAGCACTGCTCGAACACCTCAGGTGAGTCCGCACCAGACTCACCCAGAGCCCCCTGTTGGTCAAATGTATGTGTTAGTTTCCTTTCTTGAGTTTTCCCCTCACTCCCAGCATAAGGCGCTAGTAGATTCAGGCGCAGCGGGGAGCTTTATTGATTGTGGGTTCGCGAATAGGTTAGGTATTCCCTTGATACTGTTGGATCAACCCTTCCACATGCACGCCTTAGATAGTCGACCACTTGGGTCAGGGCTGGTCGGGGAGGCTATGGTTCCACTGGACATGGTGACGGGGGGGGGGGGGGGGGGCATGAGGAGCGGATCAGTCTCTACCTCATTGACTCTCCTGCGTTTCCGGTGGTGCTGGGGATTCCCTGGTTGGCTGATCACGATCCTAAAATTTCATGGAGACGGGGGGCTCTTGAGGGGTGGTCAGAGGAGTGCTCAGGTAGGTGTTTAGGTGTTTCCATCGGTGCGACGACGGTGGAGAGTCCGGACCAAGTCTCCACCATGCGCATTCCCCCTGAATATGCCGATTTGGCTATCGCTTTCTGTAAAAAGAGGGTGACCCAATTACCACCTCATCGACAAGGGGATTGTGCAATAGACCTCCAGGTTAAAGCTGCACTTCCTAGGAGTCACGTGTATCCCTTGTCACAGGAGGAGACAGTGGCTATGGAGACATATCACTGAATCTCTGAGACAGGGATACATTCGGCCATCCATGTCACCCGTCTCCTCGAGTTTCTTTTTTGTGAAGAAGAAGGATGGAGGTCTGCGTCTGTGTATTGACTATCGAGGTCTAAATTCCATCACAGTGGGATTCAGTTACCCGCTACCTCTCATCGCCACGGCGATGGAGTCATTTCACGGAGCACGCTTCTTCACAAAACTGGATCTCAGGAGCGTGTATAACTTGGTGTGTATCCGAGATGGAGATGAGTGGAAGACCGCGTTTAGTACCACATCTGGCCATTATGAGTACCTCGTCATGCCGTATGGGTTGAAGAATGCTCCAGCAATTTTCCAATCCTTTGTAGACGAGATTCTCAGGGACCTGCACGGGCAGGGTGTGGTAGTTTACATCGATGACATTCTGATCTATTCCGCTACACGCGCAGCGCATGTGTCTCTGGTGCGCAAGGTACTTGGATGACTGTTGGAGCATGACCTATACATCAAGGCCGAGAAATGTGTGTTCTCCAAACAAGCTGTCTCCTTCATGGGGTATCGCATTTCCACATCTGGGGTGGTGATGGAATGTGACCGCATTGCGGCTGTACGTAATTGGCCGACTCCACCCACGGTAAAAGAGGTGCAGCGGTTTTAGGGTTTACCAATTACTACCAGAGGTTTATCCGGGGTTTTGGACAGGTGGCTGCTCCCATTACCTCACTGCTGAAGGGGGTCCGGTGCGTTTGAGGTGGTCGGCGGAGGCGGACAGAGCTTTTTGTCTTCTGAAGGCTCTGTTTACCGATGCTCCCGTCTTGGCACATCCGGACCCCTCTTTGCCATTCATAGTGGAGATGGATGCTGCTGAGGCTGGGGTTGGAGCCGTGCTCTCAGGGCGCTCGGGCACGCCCCCCAAGCTTCGCCCCTGCGCTTTCTTCTCTAAGGAGCTCAGTCAGGCGGAGCGTAACTATGATGTGGGGGACCGGGAGTTGTTAGCTGTGGTAAAAGCCCTGAAGGTGTGGAGACATTGGCTTGAGGGAGCGAAACACTCTTTTCTCATCTGGACTGACCACCGTAATCTGGAGTACATCCGGGCAGCGAGGAGACTGAATCCCCGTCAGGCAAGGTGGGCAATGTTTTTCACCAGATTTCGTTTCACCATCTCGTATAGACCAGGTTCCCAAAACGAGAAGGCTGACACACTGTCCCGTCTCTATGATACCGAGGAGCGGTCAATCGATCCCACTCCCATACTTCCGGCCTCTTGTCTGGTGGCACCGGTGGTGTGGGAGGTGTACGCGGACATCAAGTGGGCGTCACGATCAGATCCCCCTCCACCAGGTTGCTAGCTCCGGTTAGCTTTTGACTAGCTCCGGTTAGCTTTTGACTAGCTCCGGTTAGCTTTTGACTAGCTCCGGTTAGCTTTTGACAAGCTCCGGTTAGTTTTTGACTAGCTCCGGTTAGCTTTTGACTAGTTCCGGTTAGTTTGACTAGTTCCGGTTAGCTTTTGACTAGCTCTGGTTAGCTGTTTACTAACTCCAGTCAGTTGGTTCTTGGCTTCGGTACGCTGGACACATGACATTTTTAACAATACTTTTTTTCTAATAAAAACTAGTATATTACATCCTTGGTGGAGCCCAAAAAACAGGCCTTATTTTAGGGCATTTTTCACACTGCCAACTCCTATTAGTTCTATTGAACACTGTGGCACCAACTCGCCTTCTGAATGTTCTAATCCCAGTTTATTGTACTATGTCACAATGGCAGCTTCGCTACTGTTGGCATTGGAGACCTGCTCACTTGTTTATAGTTAACATGTAAACAACGAAAAATTACTCATGGAACTCTGAGGGCGTCCCATTGTTTACTACAGGGAAATATAGGTGTGTCTGTCTGTTTTGCCAAATATCTCGCAATGTGTATATTTAGATATTTAAAAAAAAAATTGACACCATTTTAATCATGAGAATCTCCTCTTTCGAATTATGTAAGGTAGCCTGTTCAGTCATTTTCCAATAATTAGCATTAATGTCATTTGCAATATTCTTGTCTTTCTATTAGCCCTTCTTACACTGGGTGAATGTATTTTGAGCATGGGTATAAAGTAACTTCTAATGAGTTATACCAGTCTAAAGGCTTTCATGTTTTAGTCTCCTATGGGGCTTTAGTGGGCAACAGTCAACTACATAATTATAACCTAAACAGGTGAATGAATTCAAGTTAAGTGTAAATGTGTTTGGGGTATAAATGTAAAGAATTTGAGGATGTGAATTGGGTTGGAATTTAATATTTTTGATGGGTAAATGTATGTTTGATATGTGTATGAAGTAATATGTCAGGTATGAGACAGATTATTAAATAGACTTTAAAGAGAAGTACAATGAAAAAATACTACATTTACATTTAAGTCATTTAGCAGACGCTCTTATCCAGAGCGACTTACAAATTGGTGCATTCACCTTATGATATCCAGTGGAACAACCACTTTACAATAGTGCATCTAAATCTGTTAAGGGGGGGGGGGGGGGGGGTTAGAAGGATTACTTTATCCTATCCTAGGTATTCCTTAAAGAGGTGGGGTTTCAGGTGTCTCCGGAAGGTGGTGATTGACTCCGCTGTCCTGGCGTCGTGAGGGAGCTTGTTCCACCATTGGGGTGCCAGAGCAGCGAACAGTTTTGACTGGGCTGAGAGGGAACTGTGCTTCCTCAGAGGTAGGGAGGCGAGAATGTTCAATAAAGATAATTGAGAGGACCTTTGAAAGAGAAGCCACGTTCTCCTGTTTCATCATTTATCTTGTGTTACAGGAACTATTATCTGCTGCACCAGTCCCAAAACTGGGACGTGTAAAACTCTTGTTTTCCTTAATAGGATGTCGGTGGGCGGAGCCGGGAGAGTCGTCAGCGAAATGGGATACACCTGTGCTCTGGTGTGTCCTGGGATAAATACACCTTACCTCCATTCATTGACACTCTCTCCATGCCTAGACATTTTGGAGTATAGTTTTTGTTGCATTATGATGGGTTAATGCTAATTGGGATGCGCTTTGGTTGGTATTCACTACATAGTCTAATAAGTGTTCTGTATAGTGCCTTAGACAGAGTTGTGGTTGTCTGGTGATGTCATCAAATTGTGTGTTGCATGGAGAAGTAGGCCACTAGGCCTAATACTAGTGTTAGGCTAACTGGTATTGTGTTTGATAAACTCTGTAGGTGCTTTGTTTATCTTTTGTTACAGATTTGAGTTGTGCTGTTTGGTGACCAGGGTTGGTTGCATTCATTTGTTTGGTAAACTTGCCACTGTGGTGGATAGTTGGTTGTGTGCTGTGTTGCAGAGTAATATTGGTTAGTTTCCAGGCCCCTGCCCAGGCTGGAAACTCTTGCTTTACTCGCTGTTGGGACATCGGTCTGAGGAGGTGAGCACATTCAGCTGTGTACCTCAGTGGGAGATTTGGGTAGGGTAGTGCTATTTGCTACCTGGAGCTATAGCCTTTCTTTTCCCCTGTTAGGTTTAGCAATGTGTTCCACTTTGGAATATGTTGAACATGGTTATTTTGTTTGTTATTTTTGTGTGGTGTCCGTGGACGGAGCAGTTGTCTCGGGGGCACATCCGTGGCTTAGGGGGAATCCGCCAGCATGCTGGGGGGTTTCCATGCCAGTGGGCTACAGTGCGTAATTACCCACCGCGAATCCACATGAAGATTGGTGTTGAGTTATTGTAGAATTTGGGGAAGCTCCTTATATCTCATCTCTCTCCTGTGGTGCCCAGTGTGATTGGCGCTTCTCTTGTGGTCTGGTGTGCTAGGCAGAGGGGAAGATGCTTTTTAGCAGGTACTTGTGACTATGGTGTCTAATGTAGATGAGTTCATTCACGTTCCATCAGAGGAATGTTAGAATTATGTACTAAAGAACAGCTGTTGAAGATCGCTGAACACTACCAGGTTGAAATTAGTGACAAACATAAACAATTCTGTTAGGTTGATATTGAAGGTCTATCTGATGGAGAGTGGTTTACTTGAAGTTACCACTGGGGCAGCCTCTGCCGAGGACCCACCACCTCCCCAGCCATCTCCCCGTTTCGTTACAATGGCCGCTCTGTCTGTTAGCCCTAGTAGTCTTCCTTTAGAACAGCAGAAAGAACTGCTTCTGTTACAGCTAGAGCAGGAACAGGCTAAACTGGAGCATGAATGTTAAGTATGAAAAGGAATTTAAACAGGATTTGGAGCATGCTAAAATCAAATTGCAACAAGAGCGGCTAGAGTTGGTTAGGGAAGGAAAGCTGTCGGGAGTTTGCTTTGGGAAGGTGACCCTGATTTACCAACGGGTTGCTCCTCTCTTGGTCGTGCCCTGGACACATTTGATATTGTTGTAAACCTACGGCTGTTGCCAAAATGTTATGAGAAGGACCCTGAGATGTTTGAGTGCGTTGCTGACGCTAGGAGTTGGCCTGATTCACTTTAATGTTGCAGTGTGTGTTGACTGGTAAAGCACAGGAAGCATATTCAGCAATGATGCGGTTCAAATGGCTGTTACACATTTATGAATTGGTTCCTGAGGCTTACCGCCAACGATTTAGAACTTAAAAAAAAGGCTAAACAGACTCAGGTTGAGTTTTCGCGAGAGTTTACTTCAGTTTAAACGCTGGTGTTCCCCCTCTGCGTTTACAACTTTCCAGGGGCTGTGTGATCTGATTATGCTAGAGCAATTTAAGGACACAATCCCTGATCGAATAGCCACGTACATTAACAAACGAAAAGTGAAGACTGTCTCGGAAGCTGCGGTTTTGGTGGACGAGTAGGTTTTGACTCACAGAAATGGCTTTGCAGATCCCCAGAGTGAGTGGGGGCGTTCGGCGAGATTTGGGCCTTGCCCACCGAGATGCTCTGGTTCACATGCAGAACTTCATTCATCTAGGGTAGAGCCTGGCTCCTGTGGTAAACCTGACTTCAGTCAAGACTCACTACTGTCATGGTTCAGGTCATTGAAAAAAACAAATGTCCTGTTCTTAGGGCCACGGGTAAATTCAGTACTCGCGCTATGTTAAACCAAAGCCTACGGTGTTAGCAGTGCCTGTCCCACATCCATTCACTCCATCTCATGCCCAGGTACATGTGAAAGTCCTAATTGACCCAGATTGTTAACCTTTCGTTACAGAGGGTTGTCTCTGTTAAGAAGTAATGACCCAGTGCCAGTGAAGATCCTGAGTGACACATGTGCCTCTGAGTTGTTTGTGTTAGTCAATGTTACCCTTCTCTACTGAGACTGATTCAGGGAATTACTTGGCTGGTGAGCGTGTATAGCCTGTTGTGTCTCTACCTCTAACGGTTTCCACTAAGCCGTCGTTTGAAGCGATTCCCGATGAGAGAACAGTTTCCCAGAGATGTTCTCTGCGTGTGTGGTGCCGTGTTCCATGAGCCGTGGTGATCTGGTCACTGCACCGGCTAACAATAATGTTCCAAATAAATCTGTCAATACTTTCCCTGTTATCTGTGTCCCGCTCTGATCTAATCAAGAACCAGAGGGCTGACACCACCTTAGAAGAGTCACGTGACTGGCCACTGGTTATTTTGTGTTTTCCTGTCATCTGTTCTCGTTTTCTTCCCTATTAAAGATTGCTTCCTGTGCGCAAAGGTTGCCGAGGTCTGGGGAGGATGAGGTTGGCTGGAAGATGGTGTTAATTCGGGCAGTAGTTTGTTTGGTTGGGGTGGTGTTCCGGGGTACTTGGTGGTCCCTGGTTTTATGGGGGGAGTGGGTTTGACAACCCTACCACTACACACCATTGTTAATTGTATATAGTTTACGTTATTCCTTGATCTCTGCATTGTCACGGGCTACAAGCCGGTTCGTGACAAAATGGGACCAACACTTTACATATTGCGTTAATTTTTGTGTAGTATAGTCATGAGAATCTCAATACATATGGTTTGGGCACCTAAGTATCGTGATGATATTGAATTGTGAGGTCCCTGGTAATTCCCAGCCCTACTAATGCATTGTAGCCTACTATAAATACAATTTAAATTAAACTTTTATTCGTCACATGCATAGGATACATCGGGTGTAAAGGATACAGAGAAACGCTTACTTGCAAGCTCTTTCCTATATACAAATATTTCCCTTATCTGACCATTAATGAATTTGGCATGTCAAGGGTCAATCTGTGGTTCAGAAAATAACAAACCACTTTAACAACTCTAGTTCATAGAGGACTGAGCATCCATGATATCAACATGATAGTTGTTTTAAGGCTTAGTGTTTATTTAAACCATTCCATTGTTTACAAAGAATTGAGTAAAACAAGTTTATTTTGGCCTCTAATGGGGAATGGCAGTTGAACTAAGCTCATGAGGCATTTATTTTCCACATTATCATTCACTTAAATCACAGATTGCTCTTTTAAGATAAACACTTCATTACATTTATATTTGGAAGCCACTGATTTGATCATCTCAAGTCTGGTTGATCTTCACGGACAGCAGCAGTAGGAGCTGCAGGCTCATGACGCTGGGCCTGGACAGAAGCTGCTGGTACTGGTACCACAGGCCCATGGGGTTGGACCTGGACAGGAGCTGCTGGTACTGGTGCCACAGGCCCATGGGGTTGGACCTGGACAGGAGCTGCTGGTACTGGTGCCACAGGCCTGTGGGGTTGAACACAGTGTCATGATTTAGCAAGCAGTACCTGAAACATGGAAGCCCAAATGTCGCCCTCGGACCTTGAGAGTATCATCTTGATGTAATGGTTAAGATGTTGGGTTGGTGAGTGAGATGCCCCCAGGTCTGGATTCACCATTTAGAATTATATTACACCCCAAAATATTGTTCTGTGGCAAAAGGTGAGTTCAAGAGCACGAATTTGATAGAATTCCAACCAAAAGAGGAGTTTGACAACTCTGATCTACTAACCTCAGCAATGTCAACATTTCTGGGCAGCAACAACACATTTAGGGTGGACTTATTGTTATCATCTGGGAGTTGGTAAAATAGTAGCACCAGAGCACGGATAGGAGAGACAGGAGCTTCCTGTTCCTTGGTGATGCCATATTTGCAGAATCCAGTGATGTTTAATATGATGTGAGTTTCTGTTGCCTCACGGGGAAGGAGAAACTCCATACTCTCATCAGTCACATGGGCTACAGACAGGAAGTCACATCCACCCTCTAGATGAGAAAGAGAACAGTCTTCTGTTCAGATGACAATGACAACCCAGTAGCGGAGTAGTGATGGTGATTAAGAATACATAGTCTATAACCTCCCTGGAAATGTATTTCTTACCAGAATGAATCTCAGTGTGGGAGGCGTAGTTGACAGACAGACAACTTAAGGCATGTAAACTTGAACAGGGGTCCTGCAGGCCTCTTTCTACTCTGGGCTAGACGCCTCCTGTCCCAGGGGACTGTCCTATAGAGCACCTCTCCCTCTCCCTCCATCCTAAACACCAGGCCTGTTATACTGCACTGGAACCTGTAGAACAAACAATTATTAAAATTACATTTGAATAACATTTCCAAAATTTGATTTAAAAATGTTGATATTGTCCTTAAACTATTAATGAGGGGGAAAAAAGTTACCGGTATGCTCCCTTGCCCTCATGACTATAGATTTCAGGTTCAAAGTGACTGGGAACCGTCTACAATGCATAGACAATAACATGTGTTATAGTTTGAACAGTAGTTGACTATAAACATATAAACTGGTCTTTCTTGCTTTCTTTACAGCAAAGGTCTTACCATGGGAGGGTCAGTAGTACACAGGCCTTGGTTGACTATTCTAATCTCTGTAAAGTTTAAATTCTCCATGGCATCAGGTAAGCTGTCAGAAAGAAGTCCTCGCTCTCCTCTTCCTTTGTCCCCTCACTAGAAAAAGGCCAACTGTGAGAGCGTGGCAAGGGAATGGATGATCCTTTCTGTTTTGGCAAGGTTGGATCATTGGGTTCCAGGAGGAGAGGAGAATCTGCACAGAGAAAGTGTAAGTATCTATTTGTTGACCCTCGTGTCATTTTGTGGACTGTGTGTTCTTCTTCAGGCCCTCCTAGGCAGTGGAGGAGCATATCACATTAAAATGAATAAAGCTGGTGATACTTCAGTAGACAATATCACAACCCTTTGGACTGATTACATACACGCTTCTGTTGTATTTTACTTCATCATCTTCCTCTTTTTCTTATTCTTCCCTTATGCATATTTCTGCCATTTTCAGGATTTCATCTGGACAGCGGGTGGCCTGAACATGGAGACAGAATTGGTACTAAAGGCTCAGCAGTAAATGTCCGCTCCCCAAGTTGATTTATAGTGGAATATCTGACTAGTCTCTTATCTCTTTCACTCCCCTGCAGGGTTCTTTCTCACAGACACCCTGTTTTGACTGCCATAACTCACACATCTCTCAGATCGTTTCTTTATAAGAGGCAGAAACTAGAAAATAACTGTGGAACAATATTAAACCTTATAATGCATATACACTGCTCAAAAAAATTAAGGGAACACTAAAATAACACATCCTAGATCTGAATGAATGAAATAATCTTATTAAATACTTTTTTCTTTACATCGTTGAATGTGCTGACAACAAAATCCCACAAATAATCAATGGAAATCCAATTGATCAACCCATGGAGGTCGATTTGGAGTCACACTCAAAATTTAAGTGGAAAACCACACTACAGGCTGATCCAACTTTGATGTAATGTCCTTAAAACAAGTCAAAATGAGGCTCAGTAGTGTGTGTGGCCTCCACGTGCCTGTATGACCTCCCTACAACGCCTGGGCATGCTCCTGATGAGGTGGCGGATGGTCTCCTGAGGGATCTCCTCCCAGACTTGGACTAAAGCATCCGCCAACTCCTGGACAGTCTGTGGTGCAATGTGGCGTTGGTGGATGGAGCGAGACATGATGTCCCAGATGTGCTCAATTGGATTCAGGTCTGGGGAACGGGCGGGCAAGTCCATAGCATCAATGCCTTCCTCTTGCAGGAACTGCTGACACACTCCAGCCACATGAGGTCTAGCATTGTCTTGCATTAGGAGGAACCCAGGGCCAACCGCACCAGCATATGGTCTCACAAGGGGTCTGAGGATCTCATCTCGGTACCTAATGGCAGTCAGGCTACCTCTGGCGAGCACATGGAGGGCTGTGCGGCCCCCCAAAGAAATGCCACCCCACACCATGACTGACCCACCGCCAAACCGGTCATGCTGGAGGATGTTGCAGGCAGCAGAACGTTCTCCACGGCGTCTCCAGACTCCGTCACATGTGCTCAGTGTGAACCTGCTTTCATCTGTGAAGAGCACAGGGCGCCAGTGGTGAATTTGCCAATCTTGGTGTTCTCTGGCAAATGCCAAACGTCCTGCACGGTGTTGGGTTGTAAGCACAACCCCCACCTGTGGACGTCGGGCCCTCATACCACCCTCATGGAGTCTGTTTCTGACCGTTTGAGCAGACACATGCACATTTGTGGCCTGCTGGAGGTCATTTTGCAGGGCTCTGGCAGTGCTCCTCCTGCTTCTCCTTGCACAAAGGCGGAGGTAGCGGTCCTGTTGCTGGGTTGTTGCCCTCCTACGGCCTCCTCCACGTCTCCTGGTGTACTGGCCTGTCTCCTGGTAGCGCCTCCATGCTCTGGACACTACGCTGACAGACACAGCAAACCTTCTTGCCACAGCTCGCATTGATGTGCCATCCTGGATGAGCTGCACTACCTGAGCTACTTGTGTGGGTTGTTGACTCCGTCTCATGCTACCAGTAGAGTGAAAGCACCGCCAGCATTCAAAAGTGACCAAAACATCAGCCAGGAAGCATAGGAACTGAGAAGTGGTCTGTGGTCACCACCTGCTGAACCTCTCCTTTATTGGGGGTGTCTTGCTAATTGCTTATAATTTCCACCTGTTTTCCATTTGCACAACAGCATGTGAAATGTATTGTCAATTAGTGTTGCTTCCTAAGTGGACAGTTTGATTTCACAGAAGTGTGATTGACTTGGAGTTACATTGTGTTGTTTAAGTGTTCCCTTTATTTTTTTGAGCAATTAACTAATATATATATATATATATATTAGTTAATCTGTAGTCTAGGACCCTATACATGTAAGGGGGGAGGGGTCTTATTACCCTTCCCCTTCTATTAATACAACATAAGCATAATCAATTATTATAATACATCAAACATGTGGTACCGCCCCTATCATGACGCCAAGGTTAACCCAACAGTAGCTAACGTTAGTTAACCCATACTACAGTTAGTTAGCAAACCACCCAGCTTCATGCCTAATTAGCTAGCTAGCATTTGCAGGTACCCAGAGAGTAACGTTGATGTTAGACTCTAGCCATTTTTTTTATGTTCCTGTCAAAAACAATCCCTCCACACCCTTTACCAGAAAACATATCTAACCGTTCTTAGATAACTAGACCAATACAGTAAGCTAGCTAATAGTACAACCATCACATCTGTTTGCCCTGCTTTCCCGCCTTGTACTATCTAGCGAACAACTAAGTTAGTGTTAACGTTAGTTAGCTAGCATGAAAGTATCCAGGCAGAGTTACTAACGTTAGCCTAGAGAAAATAATAGTTTGCGACATTAACAGAAACAGATAATTATAATAACAACCTTATCAAATGACAAACATTTTCATAAATGTTGACGCTTACAATTATCCGCGTGTCCTTGTGTTGAGTTACCGCCTTGAGGAACAAATGGCGGGTGAACGACTTGCTCGTTCTGTCTCTCCCAGTTTTGAGGCATGACGGTTAAAAATTCTAATAAAATTATGTTTAGTTGTACACTAATGATTTTAAATTACAGGTAATTTTCAGTCAATCTGTCTATATCAGAACATTTAACAAGCTATTCGGAAGATTTTAATTTTTTTAATCTATATATATATATATATATATATATATATATATATATATATAACATTAAAAAAAAAATACTATATGCAATATTGTATTCGTGTATCTCATGCATTTCAATGAGTACAAGCTGATCAGGCTGACCAAAACGGATGGAATAAATATAGCCCAGTTTTTGGGAAGACAATTTTGGGCGAAATAAAGTCCATGACCGACAGACCTGATATCGCCGAAGATTCCCCGTCCGTTTAAGTCACGTGCTGAGTGGCTATGTTTGGACCAAATCAAGGCTGGTCAAGACTTGAACCAAACATAAACGTCTATGATTGGTTGAGATTTGGTCCGGACCGGACCAAACATCTATGTCCGTGGACATTGAAATCAAGGTCGGTCTGGACCGCACCAAATCTGAACCAAACATAGATGTCTGTGATTGGTTCAAATGTGGTCCGGTCCGGGCCAAAAATCAATGTCCGTGGATGTGGAAATCAAGGCCGGTCTGGAACTGCACCCAGAAATGGCGTTGATCCGTGCTTACTGAGGTGTACACCGTTGCCTGAAATTTAATTTGATGCATGTGGTAAGCCTACCGTTTGTAAAACACCAAAAAACGACATCCTGTCAGGACCAAAATAAGACGTCAGCTGGTGCTTACTGGAGTGTAGCCTACCATGTCGGCCCGCAATAGAATTTTATGAATGTCCATCCAATTAGGTAGGCCCACGGTTGGTAAAACAGGCCATTGCATCGACTTTATTCATCCTGAATCCTATGACTAATCAATTTGGCTATTTTAACTCTGAATATCACCTCCCCAACTTTATCAGAAGACTACTTGCAATGTGTTTACACAGCGGGAAATGCAGAAGTATTTTATTTTTTCGCTATGATCAGCTTGTCAAAAAAATTGACTGATACTTGAAACCACTGATCATGACAATGGGGTGAAACTCCTGTACAACAGTTGTGATTGTCCTTTCGATATTGTCCATTTTATTTTGACCTGTCTTGTTTTTAGGATATGTTGCTTTGTTAACATGACAGCTCATTTTGTATTTGATTGAGCGCCATTTAGGTCAGGCTATTTCATCGGAGAAACCTGCATGATGTAAAAAGTGTCCATCTCATTACATTGTCATACATTTTATCTCCATCCTGTAGGCTACAGAAAAGGTTATGTGTGTCAAACAGGCGCTGTATAGAATACAGTTTAATTGTGCTGACCATTTGGAACAATGTAAACATCACTAAATAAAGTGTAAGCATACCAGAGAGTCTGCTGTAACGTTTTTTTTGTTTTGTTAAGCCTTTATTAAAGCAAAGACTAAAAACAGTCGCATTCATTCGTGAATGCAATTTCCGAAATTGAACGGTTTATTTTTTTTTTAACCTAATTATTCAATGTTTGCTTTATTTTATTATAAAACTTAAAATGATTAATTGCATTTCAAATCATAAAGGACTCGTATGCTGTGTGATGACATGAACGAATTGATTCATACAGTAGCCTATATAAGTATTGAAATATCGGCCTAAGTAAGTGGTAAGTTATGGTATTAAGACTAAACAGGATGCGCTCTTATGCCTACAGCTCGATCGATGGTGGTTATACAAGGCTGCTATACTAAGCCTTCTAATGATAATGACATTACTTATTATTATAATGATGATAACAATAATTATAATAACAATAAGAAAGAGATCAAGAACAAGTAGCGTTATTATTATCTCTATCTCCCTATCTTATCATCCTTCCTCTCTCCTCTACCTTCTCTTCTTCTCTATACACTGCTAAAGCCGTTTTCTATCACTATAAATGTCAAGCTTCTGCCTCGAACCCTGGGAAACTCTTCTCCCACTTTCTCCTCCCTCCTTAATCCTCCACCACCTCCCGCTCTCTCCTCCCTCTCTGCGGATGACTTTGTCAATCACTTTGTTAAAAAAGGTTGATATCCGCTCCTCTTTCACTCAGTCCACTGGTCCTACTCAGACAGAACTACCCTACACCTTGACCTTTTTCTTCCTTCTCCCCAGATGAAATCCTGCGACTAGTGATGTTCGGCCGCCCGAGAACCTGGCCACTTGACCATATCACCCCCCTCCATTCTCCAGACGATTTCTGGAGACCTCACTTCCCTCATCAACTCCATTTTGAGACGATGTAGCCAGTATACACTTACTGAAAATATAATTAATCTAAGATAACTCAAGAAATCTGTCATTCATTTAGAAGTTTTTGCAGAGGAGATCATAAGTGCACAATTTTGCATCTGACTAGGATGTTTGGTGGCATGAATACGGGACAAGGGAGGTCCCGTATGGGACAAACCTATTTAGCACAATACAGGGGCGAAAATCTGATATCAACTTTGGAGGGGACAATTACATTACATTTTCTCAAGAGCAATTCCTAAGGGGGACACCAAAAGTAGTGCTGTAACACATAGCCTACATTGTAATATGGTAAATGTATATTGAGGAACCAAAGAAATAAGGTGTTTGCTGTACTCCTAACTACCGGTACCCAAAACTACACAACTAATCACAACAGCAATACCATTGCCTTTAACAAATCTTAGTTCAGTCACCAGTTTAAGTTGTGAGTGGGGGTATCCATGGCATTTTCCAATTATGTTCCTATTTTACAAGTAAAAAAAATGGACAATCTTTCATAATGTTGCCAAACAAAGACTCAACAAACTTACCTGAGACTCCCTGTCTCTGCCAGTCTGTCCCTGCATATCTGTCCCCAACTCTGCTGTCTGTGTGCTATCTGTTGCCTGCTCTGCCTAATGACATCATTGTGAAATATTTCCATTAGAATTTCATTTCTTTCTTATGAACATTTTATCAACTAGTCTTTGAGATATTAGGCTACTAGGTTTCTTACTTTGCGTTTTGGTGTACTGAAAAATACTCTGATGTCCATCTTTTATTTTTCTGCCATTTTTCTACCTGGCTGGCTGGCTGGCTGGCTACACACACACACACACACACACAGTGTGTAGGTTATTTACAGTAGGAGATGGGCTTCTATCATCTTATCTTTTATCATTCTATTTGAGCTTCGATCTAAAAGGTAGCTAGCAAATGTGAAACGGATTAAAATGACAAGAATTGACAGCTGTATGAGTTCACCATTTACACAACATATGCTGCAACCTTTTGTAATTTTAATAGTTTGTTTCATATTGGCTGGCAACCAACAATAGCTGAATTTGCAAAGCTAGCGAGCACCAATTCCGTTTCAGTGGTGTTTGCTATAATCTTTGCTACCCGGGTTAAATAAAGGTGAAATAAAATAAATAAATAAAAGTTCCCTTGCGACAATTTAGCTTTTGCAACGAGACCATTAAATATATTTAACCTGTTGGGGGTAGGGGGCAGTATTGACACGGCCGGATAAAAAACGTACCCGATTTAATCTGGTTACTACTCCTGCCCAGTAACTAGAATATGCATATAATTATTGGCTTTGGATAGAAAACACCCTAAAGTTTCTAAAACTGTTTGAATGGTGTCTGTGAGTATAACAGAACTCATATGGCAGGCAAAAACCTGAGAAGATTCCTTACAGGAAGTGCCCTCTCTGACAAGATCTTGTTCTTCTTGTCTCTGTTTATTGAAGACTGAGGATCTTTGCTGTAACCTGACACTTCCTACGGCTCCCATAGGCTCTCAGAGCCCGGGAAAAAGCTGAATGATATCGAGGCAGCCCCAGGCTGAAACACATTTGCGCGTTTGGCAAGTGGCCGATCAGAGGACAATGGGCTTAGGCGCGTGCATGAGTCGACCCCGTGCTTTATTTTCTTTCGTCTTTTTACCTAAACGCAGATTCCCGGTCGGAATATTATCGCTTTTTTACGAGAAAAATGGCATAAATATTGATTTTAAACAGCGGTTGACATGCTTCGAAGTACGGTAATGGAATATTTAGAATTTTTTTGTCACGAAATGCGCCGTGCTCGTCACCCTTCTTTACTATTCGAATAGTGTCTTGAACGCACGAACAAAACAGAGGATATTTGGATATAACAATGGATTATTTGGGACCAAACCAACATTTTGTTATTGAAGTAGAAGTCCTGGGAGTGCATTCTGATGAAGAACACCAAAGGTAATAACATTTTTCTTATAGTAAATCTGACTTTGGTGAGTGCTAAACTTGCTGGGTGTCTAAATAGCTAGCCCTGTGATGCCGGGCTATCTACTGAGAATATTGCAAAATGTGCTTTCACCGAAAAGCTATTTTAAAATCGGACATAGAGTGCATAGAGGAGTTCTGTATCTATAATTCTTAAAATAATTGTTATGCTTTTTGTGAACGTTTATCGTGAGTAATTTAGTACATTTTTTGTAAATTCACCGGAAGTTTGCGGGGGTATGCTAGTTCTGAACGTCACATGCTAATGTAAAAAGCTGTTTTTTGATATAAATATGAACTTGATTGAACAAAACATGCATGTATTGTATAACATAATGTCCTAGGTGTGTCATCTGATGAAGATCATCAAAGGTTAGTGCTGCATTTAGCTGTCTTCTGGGTTTTTGTGACATTATATGCTAGCTTGAAAAATGGCTGTGTGATTATTTCTGGCTGGGTACTCTGCTGACATAATCTAATGTTTTGCTTTCGTTGTAAAGCCTTTTTGAAATCGGACAGTGTGGTTAGATTAACGAGAGTCTTGTCTTTAACCTCTATGGGACCGGCGGGACGAATTCGTCCCACCTACGTAACAGCCACTGCCAGCCTGTGGCGCGATTTTCAAAATCTTAAAAATCCTATTACTTCAATTTCTCAAACATATGACTATTTTACAGCCATTTAAAGATAAGACTCTCGTTAATCTAACCACACTGTCCGATTTCAAAAAGGCTTTACAACGAAAGCAAAACATTAGATTATGTCAGCAGAGTACCAAGCCAGAAATAATCAGACACCCATTTTTCAAGCCAGCATATAATGTCACCAAAACCCAGAAGACAGCTAAATGCAGCACTCACCTTTGATGATCTTCATCAGATGACAACCCTAGGACATTATGTTATACAATACATGCATGTTTTGTTCAATCAAGTTCATATTTATATCAAAAACCAGCTTTTTACATTAGCATGTGACGTTCAGAACTAGCAAACTTCCGGGGAATTCGCTAACATTTTACTAAATTACTCAAGATAAACGTTCACAAAAAGCATAACAATTATTTTAAGAATTATAGATACAGACCTCCTCTATGCACTCGATATGTCCGATTTTAAAATAGCTTTTTAGTGAAAGCACATTTTGCAATATTCTAAGTACATAGCCCAGGCATCACGGGCTCGCTATTTAGACACCCGGCAAGTTTAGCACTCACCATAATCATATTTACTATTATAAAAATGTCATTACCTTTTGTTGTCTTCGTCAGAATGCACACCCAGGACAGCTACTTCAATAACAAATGTTGGTTTGGTCCAAAATAATCCATCGTTATATCCGAATAGCGGCGTTTTGTTCGTGCGTTCCAGACACTATCCGAAATAGTAAAGAAGTGTCACGCGCTTGGCGCAATTCCTGACAATAAAATTCAAAGTATTCCATTGCCGTACGTCGAAGCATGTCAACCGCTGTTTAAAATCAATTTTTACGTCATTTTTCTCGTAGAAAAGCGATAATATTCCGACAGGGAATCTCCTTTTCGGCAAACAGAGGAAAAAATCCCAAAGGCGGGGGCGGTCGGGGTCACGCGCATAAGCTAGTGTCTCTTGATGGGCCACTTGAGAAAGGCGATAATGTGTTTCAGCCTGGGGCTGGAATGACGACATTCTGTTTTTTCCCGGGCTCTGAGAGCCTATGGAAGACGTGGGAAGTGTCACGTTAGAGCAGAGATCCTTAGTAAATGATAGAGATGGCAAAGAAGTTCCAGAAATGGTCAGACAGGCCACTTCCTGTAAAGGAATCTCTCAGGTTTTGACCTGCCATTTGAGTTCTGTTATACTCACAGACACCATTCAAACAGTTTTAGAAAATGTAGGGTGTTTTCTATCCATATGTAATAAGTATATGCATATTCTAGTTACTGAGTAGGAGTGGTAACCAGATTAAATCGGGTATGTTTTTTATCCAGCCGTGTCAATGCTGCCCCCTAGCCCTAACAGGTTAAAATGGTGTAAAATAGTCATGTTTGAGAAATTGAAGTAATAGCATTTCTAAGGTATTTGAATAACACGCCACAGGATTCCACTGGCTGTTACGTAGGTGGGACGATTTCGTGTGTGCGCGATTGACTGGATTAACCTCACGTCAATTACGTTCATTGAGTGCCTTTCAGACAGTAGATACGACCCCTCTGTTACCTTGCCAACTAAGGAACTGGCAGTGGATCAAACCATTGTGAGGCAAAGGGTGGGGGGGACGCAATCTTTTGAAACTTAAAAATGCGCTATTATGTGTCTATAATCAGCACAATTGCTTTCATTGCGTATTATTAATATTATTTAAATTACATAGTTATGTTTCAGTGATATATTGGGGGGGACAAATCATTTTTCCCAGGATGGGGGGGTCGTGTCCCCCCCGTCCCCCCCGGGATTTCCGCCCCTGGCACAATATAAAGGACATCCTGGCTAATACGGGACAGTTGTCAACCCTATTACAGATATAATATATTTATCCATGAAATAACAGCGTACTCAGGTTTCCTTCAACTCAATTTCTTACCATGGATGGGTCCGTTTTCAGACACTCCAGACGAGCGTGCCAGCCTAAGAAGAGCGCTACAGTTTACTTTCGTTTCCAACCGCCCAGCCCATCCTTCTTCTTCGTTTAACGGCGGTTGGCATCCAATAAATGTTGCATCACAGGTGAGATGAGAGAACTCGATCTGGTGACCACTCTGCTACGGTGCTCCCAGGAGGAGGGAGGGTGTAGGACAAGAAAAAACACTAGGCAGAGCCCCACCTGTTTTAAGCCCCACATGTTTTGCAAACATTTTAAAAAATGACATGGGGTTTGCCAGTTTTGCAAACTATATATATATATATATATATCATTGAGTTAATAAAGCATACAAACATGGTCTCTTTTTTTGTTGTTGAGTAAGGCAGCTCCAAAATGCAGGTGTTTCAGCCTAGCTCAGATGCTTTCTGTGGTGGTGGGGCAAGGTCATTGGACACAGATAAATGAAGTCAAATCAAGTTATATCTACAGTAGCTTTGATTGGACTGATCATGTCAACATCATACTTTCAAAGTCTTAGCTTGCAGTCATCATCATGAATGAAGTCAACAATCTACTGGCAAATCCTTTTTAATTCTTGTCATATGAAGAGAAGTTATAGCTGAAACGTATCGGTGCTCATCGGCCATTGGACATAAACATTACACAATAAGTTGGAAATTCAACAATGAGTGGTTTGGAAGGAATCAGTGTGGTAACTGCAAGTATTGCAAAGCAATCTTTAGACTGATATTCAATGGAGTGGCTGTGTGCTCTCAAGTCTAAGATTAAGGGTCTATTTTCCTAGTTTAAAATTACAAACATTCAACATTGGCCATTCTGTCAATGAAGCATGATTTGTGGCGAACTGAAAACAAATGTTAACTCAGAATTGCAAAATCTGACTTTAGTCAGTTCGAGACAACTGGGATCTCAGGAAAAAAGAGCTACGACTGGGAAAATACGTTCTGAACTTTCGTCAAACTCAGAATTGTAAATCGGGAACCTGGACCTCATTCTAGAGCTACGACCTGAAGATCACTGACGTCATCATGATTACATTTTTCCAGAGTTCCCAGTTGTCCTGAAAGCACCATAAATCCAGAGAATACCAGACTTTGATGACAAAGTTTGATGACAAAATTCCTGTTCAAGTGGGCACAGCACAACAAGGTGAATCCAAAAATGTCTTGTATGCTGCTGCATAAATGATGTAATATGCCAGGGAGATGTGTATACTGTTGCTAAGAAAGTAATACTAAATGCATGTTGTGTAGTAAGCTTTTAGTAGCCCATGTGCCTCACCCTAATAATTAGGTACATTTTTACCTCTTAATTTCGCCTACTGTTCTGACTTGGTGGTGCACATGTAGCCTATAACCTGTTTTTGAGAAATGTAATCATCGAATCTTGTAACAGCTTTCATTGTCTGCTTATATGCCCCCTTTATTTATCCTACGGTTCTGACTTGGTTTACAGGGAGAACACTGTAAGAACGGCCCATGTTCTGAATTCTGTCGTTGTACATTACAAAAGTGCGGAACAAATAGCTCATTAATGTCTTAATCGAAATTACGGATTGCCTCTTGTCCGCTTCTCGTCCCCTTATGCCATAGTTTGCACGTCTCAATTGTCAGAAAATACATTTGTTAAATCAAGTCAGCCATGTTTTTTTAAAGGTAGTAAATAAGGCTGAATTAACTGTTTCACTGCCAGACAAGGCTCCACTGATAGCCTGGTGTAGCAGTGGTAAGGTGTTTGGACTGCTGTTGGGACAGCTTTTTGTAGGCCCTAACAGTTTGTGGGTGCCGTTTGTCACCGTTATAGTGCAATTCATCTATTGTTTAGTGTTGTGTAGTGGCTTTGCTGGCATGCATCCCACAATTACATTTTTTAAATTAAATTAACATGCTAAAACGGCCACTGTAGCTAAAGTTTAAACAGTCTTCTCCAAAGACAATATAGTTTCTAGAAAAATAATTACTGTTGGAAATGCTTGTTCTCAATGCATCAGTCAGGTTTAGACTAAAATAAGTCAGTCCAATATGATGGTTGTGTTGATGATGACTGCACTTTGGGACCTGTGACCACAATAATCTCATGATAAGTTTTTCATGAATGAATGGATCAGATAAATGTGTTTATGTAGGGATAATGACGTGGAAATGTTAAACGCTTAAAAATATGCAGTGTAGTCTACTATAAATCAAATGTTTATTCATCACGTGCACAGGTTACAGCGGGTGTCAATGGCACCGGGAAATGCTTGTAAGCCTCTATATATAAAGATATAAAAATTATGTCCCTTATTTGACCTTTAAAAAGCAAAGTCTCTGAACTTTACCTGAGCAGTGACTTCACCTGAGACATGAGGCTCATTCAAGACAGTTAAAGCGATTACTTTTTAGCCAGTAGATCTGAAAGTGGGCCCCAGGGCCAAAAGTTGTTCCCAAAAATGTCAGAATACATCACATATGTGCAGATACAGTTGAAGTCGTAAGTTTACATATACTTAGGTTGGAGTCATTAAAACTCGTTTTTCAACCACTTCACAAATTTCTTATTAACAAACTATAGTTTTGGTAAGTCGGTTAGGACATCTACTTTGTGCATGACAAGTAATTTTTCCAACAATCGTTTACAGACAGATTATTTCACTTATAATTCACTTTATCACAATTCCAGTGAGTCAGAAGTTTACATACACTAAGTTGACTGTGCCTTTAAACAGCTTGGAAAATTCCAGAAAATTATGTAACGGCTTTAGAAGCTTCTGATAGGCTAATTGACATAATTTGAGTTATTTGGAGGTGTACCTGTGGATGTATTTCAAGGCCTACCTACAAACTCAGTGCCTCTTTGCTTGACATCATGGGTAAATCAAAAGAAATCAGCCAAGACCTCAGAAAAAAATTGTAGACCTCCACAAGTCTGGTTCATCCTTGGGAGCAACTTCCAAATGCCTGAAGGTACCACGTTCATCTGTACAAACAATAGTACGCAAGTATAAACACCATGGGACCACGCAGCCGTCATACCGCTCAGGAAGGAGACGCGTTCTGTCTACTTGAGATGAACGTACTTTGGTGCGAAAAGTGCAAATCAATCCCAGAACAACAGCAAAGGACCTTGTGAAGATGCTGGAGGAAACAGGTACAAAAGTATCTATATCCACAGTAAAACGAGTCCTATATCGACATAAACTGAAAAGCCACTCAGCAAGGAAGAAGACACTGCTCCAAAACCGCCATAAAAAAGCCAGACTACGGTTTGCAACTGCACATGGGGACAAAGATCGTACTTTTTGGAGAAATGTCCTCTGGTCTGATGAAACAAAAATAGAACTGTTTGGCCATAATGACCATTGTTATGTTTGGAGGAAAAGGGGGAGGTCTGCAAGCCGAAGAACACCATACCAACCATGAAGCACGGGGGTGGCAGCATCATGTTGTGGGGGTGCTTTTCTGCAGGAGGGACTGGTGCACTTCACAAAATAGATGGCACCATGAGGAAGGAAAATTATGTGGATATATTGAAGCAACATCTCAAGACATCAGTCAGGAAGTTAAAGCTTGGTCGCAAATGGGTCTTCCAAATGGACATTGACCCCAAGCATACTTCCAAAGTTGTGGCAAAATGACTTAAGGACAACAAAGTCATGGTATTGGAGTGGCCATCACAAAGCCCTGACCTCAATCCAATAGAACATTTTGTGGGCAGAACTGAAAAAGCGCGTGCGAGCAAGGAGGCCTACAAACCTGACTGAGTTTCACCAGCTCTGTCAGGAGGAATGGGCCAAAATTCACCCAACTTATTGGGGGAAGCTTGTGGAAGGCTACCCAAAACGTTTGACCCAAGTTAAACAATTTAAAGGCAATGCTACCAAATACTAATTGTGTGTATGTCAACTTCTGACCCACTGGGAATGTGATGAAATAAATAAAAGCTGAAATAAATCACTCTCTACTATTATGTCATTTCACATTCTTAAAATAAAGTGGTGATCCTAACTGACCTAAGACAGGGATTTTTTACTAGGATTAAATGTCAGGAATTGTGAAAAACTGAGTTGAAATGTATTTGGCTAAGGTGTATGTAAACTTCCGACTTCAACTGTATATATATATATATATATATGTATATATATATAAATCTTGCATATCTTAATTTATTTCCACAATTAAATAATAACATGTGTAATAATGTAGGCAGTTTATACAAAGGATTGTTACCTATAACCAGGACTGACATTACAAAAATCACATTTTTGGCAAGGAATTATTATTTTGGCAAATCATTATTGTGATTCATCCTACAGTATATTGTCCCTAACACCATTACCCCATAACAACAGATGTGGGATACACACACACACAATCCACCCTTCCCACACAAACAACCACATACTCAGATGTTCAGCAGTTGTTCCATCACCGAGCCCAACTCGAGAAGACTTGACGTGTGAACACATATACAGTTGTAGACATACTGTATACAATTCAGACATTGTTTGGGAACTTCTTCTGTAAGTCATCAGCCAGTTTGTTCTGGTCCATCTTCCTCAGGATCTCCAGTGTGATCTTCACAGCGCCGTCGTCAAGGTATTGCTGCACCATCCTAACCACTGTGACCTGTTTGTTAGCGTTCTCCAGCTGGCCCCTTGGGATTGAAGTAAAGCCCTCCACACCCTGAATCAGGTGCCACTGAAATGCCTCCAGCTCTTTTGAAACCAGCTCTGCCAGAGTGCCCAGCAGCAGATAAGAAACATTTGTTGTCACTGGATACAGAAAAATAAAACGATGAGAAATATAACGTGACATAGTAATAACTAAAATAAACAGTCCTGAAGGATCATATTCTCCTTGTATGTAAACAACAAGTCCCTGTTGTGTGATGATTCCATCTTGCTGAGTCTACCTTTAATAATTGTAATTGAATTAGGAAAGAAGTGGAAGGCACTCAACCACAGTAGTCAAACAATTAACTCATAATTGAAAAGAAAAAGGCGAAACACTTGCTCACCATTAAGTAACTGTTTTCTTTCCCTTATCTTTAGGAGTCTAAAAAGCTACATTAGTGTGTTTACTGAAAAAAATCTGATATTGGGGAACTCTCTCCTCCACCACAATTAAATATCTTGGGGGAAGACAGGAACTTATATTTACCTGCTGTAGCACCACCTGGTGGTTTAACTGGATAAAAAGAGACCTTGATTACACATGATCCTCAAGAAATTGTCATTTGACAGACCATCCATATCATTAAATAGTGGGTATATAGTATTTAAAGTGAGCTAGGCTACACTGCAGGCAAGATCCAATGAAAGGCACTGTACACCATCATTCATTTAACAACACAAAACCATTAGGATCATTTGAGTTCTTCACATTTGATTTCCTCATAGTATCATTGTTTATGATAAGGAAACCATCGGTGATGAGACTAAGACAAGGTTTGATGAGAACCGTTACCTGAAGATGGAACTTCTGTTGGGGAGACTGTGGATGAGAAAGAGAAGGTGTTGTACTATATAGAAAAATAATGATGTATCATAATTAATGTAATTGAATCAACAACAACAACGATATGACTACTACTACTAATATTACTACTACTACTGTTATCACTACTACAATGACTGTTACTAATGTCATGTAAAATGCTAGTATTACTACTAGTTCTATCGTAACTCCTACTCTCTTTGAATTTCAGTTACCTGGTAGTGAAACAAGGCGGTCCCATATACGTTCATTTTCTGGACCACCATGTTCTTCCAGAAGAAGATTCACTTTTTTAATAACAGTTTGTAAATACAACTGAAATGTTGGCATGTAGTTTGTATAGGAATCATAATCCACAAACTCTGCTTCCTGGAGAGAAACAAAAGCACAAATATCAAATCAAACAGAATTGTATGTGATTTCTATATCTTATCAAGGTAGCATCACAAAAGTATTGACGTGTTAACACATTTCCTCTCTCTCTCTAGTTCATATTTATTAGCCTACCTTTGGATCTATGTGATGTTCATCTGTTAGATCGGTGGAGAGGGTATATTCTTGGTCCGGGGTTAGTCTACAGTTAGGATTTTTTTCAATGTAGATTTCTCTGTCTCCATTCCTTGTCCTCCTGGTCTTACACACCTTGAGAGGATTGGAAATGGTTTGGAACACACTGTCATGATTTAGTAGCAGTACCTGAAACATGGAAGCCAAAATGTCGCCCTCGGACCTTGAGGGTATCATCTTGATGTAATGGTTAAGATGTTGGGTTGGTGAGTGAGATGCCCCCAGGTCTGGATTCACCATTTAGAATTACATTACACCCCAAAATATTGTTCTGTGGCAAAAGGTCAGTTCAACAGTACGAATATGATAGAATTCCAACCAAAGAGGAGTTTGACAACTCTGATCTACTTACCTCTTCAATGTCAACATTTCTGGGCAGCAACAATACATTTAGGGTGGAATTATTTTTATCATCTGGGAGTTGGTAAAATAGTAGCACCAGAGCACGGATAGGAGAGACAGGAGCTTCCTGTTCCTTGGTGATGCCATATTTGCAGAATCCAGTGATGTTTAATATGACGTGAGTTTCTGTTGTCTCATGGGGAAGGAGAAACTCCATACTGTCATCATCAGTCACATGGGCTACAGACAGGAAGTCACATCCACCCTCTAGGAGAGAAAGAGAACATTAATCTTCTGTTCAGATGACAATGACAACCCAGTAGTGGAGTAGTGATGCTACTGATGGTAATTAAGAATACATAGTCTATAACCTCCCTGGAAATGTATTACTTACCAGAATGAATCTCACAGTGTGGGAGGCGTAGTTGACAGACAGACAACTTAAGGCATGTAAACTTGAACAGGGGTCCTGCAGGCCTCTTGCCTCTCTGGGCTAGAAGCCTCCTGTCCCAGGGGACTGTCCTATAAAGCACCTCTCCCTCTCCCTCCATCCTAAACACCAGGTCTGTTATACTGCACTGGAACAGACCTGCACTGGGGCACTGGAACCTGTAGAGCAAACAATGGTGAAGAATGACATTTAAATTAGATTTCCTGAATTAGATTTTAAAACAATGTGGCATTGTCTGTACTAAATATCAATGAGAAAACAAGTAAGAGAAGACCAAGTTACTGATATGCTCCCTTGCCCTCATGATCATCGACACCTGGTTCAAAGTTCTCAGGAGATCTCTAAAATGTAAAAACAATAGATTTTGAATATTTTGAAGAGTAGTTCAATATAAACAAACTGGTCCTTTCTTTCTTTCTTTCTTTCTTTCTTTCTTTCTTTCTTTCTTTCTTTCTTTCTTTCTTTCTTTCTTTCTTTCTTTCTTTCTTTCTTTCTTTCTTTCTTGTGAAGTTCTTACCATGGGAGGGTCAGTAGTACACAGGCTCTGGTCCACTATTCTACATTCTGTGATGCTTAACTCCTCCATGGCCTCAGTTAAGCCGTCAGACACTCTGACACGTTTCTCACTCTTCACTCCAAATGAACCTTGGTTAGATGATGGAAAAGTTAGAGAGCCTATCAAGGGTCTGGGTGGTCTTGGGAAGATGAAGGCCTGTCCAACAATGGGATCATTGGAGTCCAGGAGGAGAGGTGAATCTGCACACAGAGAAAGTTTGAATATCACACTTGGCGAGTTTTTAGTCTCTGGTTATCGATCAATAACCATTCATCATGATTTTGTCAAAACGATATTTCATGTGTAGTTAATCTGCAATTTTCAATCAACATCCTACACTCTCAGATTTTTTTTTTTTACCAAACTGAACTCAAAGGGGTACAAATGCTTGTCACTGTAGTGGTACCCTGTAAGGTACATCAATTGTACCATTAGTTATAGAAACATAATTGCACCCTTGCAGTTCGTACCTTAAAAGAGCTAAAAGGTAAACATCTGCCTATATAGGGTACCACCGCAGAGAATATTTGTTCCTTTTAAGTGGCAAAAATGTACCTCGTCACGTGTACACGCCTCGCCACCATCCCACTTTTAACACAAATGTATCGAATTTGGGGGTAGCCCCAACTGCGACTCAAACCAAGGTTCAGCAACTGTCAAGCCAACACCTTAACCATTATGCCAAAAGGTCGCTAAGGGTGGTTCTTGGTTGGTAAATATTGTAGCGACCTTAACCCAACCCTGAACGACCTTGTCAGGAGGTACGGACCTCTTGGCGTAAAGGTGTTGGCTTGACAGTTGCTGGACCCAGGTTTGAGTCCCAGTTGGGGCTACCCCCGAATTCTCTACATTTGTGTCAGCTCTTTATTGCATATGCTCTTATGTAAGCCTTCATAAAGCCTTCTGAACTGGCTGCGTACATGCTCAAACTTTAATTAGCCGAAAATTACTACCTGAACCATGCCCCCACTAAGCCACGCCTCCAATGATTGTACCTTTTTATTGAAAATATTTGGTATAATTATACTACATTATCCGCACATGTACCCTAAAAGGTACCTCTGAAGGTACATTGTGTATTTTATATTTTTATACCCCAGGGAACAATACTGTACCCTAACCATACCCTTTTTTCTGATTGTGTAGTTACGATTGTGTTGATCCTTCAGGTCTTGCCTACGGTTCTGGGAGGACTATGAGAAGAGGAACTTGACATTTCCTACAAAATTCCATCTGGGGCTTTATATATTACTGAGAGGGTGAGGCCTGGCAAAAAAAATGATCATCGTACCTTTACTGCGTGATGCCCGCCTGTCCAAAGTACTAGAAAAACGACCAGATCCCGGCCGGACTTGTTTGTTTTCGTTCTCTTCACTGGAAATTCCAGACAGCACTGTTCTTTTACGCCCTAGGGATAGTGAGAATCAAATGTGTTGTAAAAGCACAAGTTACATCTATTAGCACATGCATCTGTTTATCACATTTTTTGAATCAATAATACTTCACAAGTCAGTTTATGATTTCCCGGAGTTCTGAGCTGAGTTCCACAAGACATAGTGAAGAGACATTGCACAATCACTTTGCTATTAATATAACATTGTTATTAATATAAAATTGCTATTGTACAACTTTTTTTACAGTGTCAGCTGGATTCTCTTTGAGTGAAAGCTTATGATGTAATCAATCTGAAAATGAATAGCAATAGTAGTAACTAGATTAGAAGGTACAATATCTGAAGAAAATGTGTGTGTGCTTGCTTTAGCTGTCAAAGTATTTTTATGGTTGTGTAAGAAGTTTAAGGATAACATAGAATTCAAGATGGAGCTAGGGAGGGAGAGAGAGGGGAGGGGCACAGCCAGGCAGTCCGGCCACCAGGCTGACAGAGTCTTAACAGTGCATCGATAATCAAAAGCTTTTTCTCGCAATGCTGTATCTCAAAATTTCTTGGCTTGCAATGTCTCGCAAGTTCACTAAAGTAGGGGCTATCAATGAGTAGGCTAAGCTATTCAACATGCAACAGACCGAAGACTGAACACACACACACAGACAGACCGTGGAACCGTGTGCATAGGTTATATCTTGGTCACCTGTATCTCAGTCTTGTCTTGCCTGTGAATTCACCAAAAGTATATATAGGCTATCAATGAGTATGTCTAGCTAATCTACATTGTGCCAGTGAATTGAATTGCCAAATGCGTCAGTTTAACCTGTTATGACTAGGGGACAGTATTTTCACGGCCGGATAAAAAACGTACCCGATTTAATCTGATTATTACTCCTGCCCATAAACTAGAATATGCATATAATTATTGGCTTTGGATAGAAAACACCCATGGGCTCTCAGAAGGCGGCAAAAAGCTGAATCGTGGCTTTGCAGGCCCTGGCTGAAAAACATTAGCGCGTTTGGATAGTGGCCGGTCAGAGTACTATGAGACTCAGGCTCGTGCACGAGGGGATCCCATGTTTTTATTTTCTCTCTCTTTCTACGTAAACACGCTTTCCCGGTCGGAATATTATCGCTTTTTTACGAGAAAAATGGCATAAAAATTGATTTTAAACAGCGGTTGACATGCTTCAAAGTACGGTAATGGAATATTTAGAATTTTTTTGTCACGAAACGCGTCGGGCGCGTAACCCTTCGTCACCCTTGGATAGTGTCTTGAACGCACGAACAAAACACCGCTATTTGGATATAACTATGGATTATTTTGAACCAAACCAACATTTGTTGTTGAAGTAGCAGTCCTGGGAGTGCATTCTGACGAAGAACACCAAAGGTAATCAAACTTTTCTAATAGTAAATCGGAGTTTGGTCAGGGCTAAACTTGGTGGGTGTCAAAATAGCTAGCCGTGATGGCTGGGCTATCTATTCAGAATATTGCAAAATGTGCTTTCACCGAAAAGCTATTTTAAAATCGGACACCTCGATTGCACAAAGGAGTTCTGTATCTATAATTCTTAAAATAATTGTTATGTTTTTTGAGAACGTTTATCATGAGTAATTTAGTAAATTCACCGGAAGTTTGCGGGTTCTGAACGTCACATGCTAATGTAAAAAGCTGGTTTTTGGATATAAATATGAACTTGATTGAACAAAACATGCATGTATTGTATAACATAATGTCCTAGGGTTGTCATCTGATGAAGATCATCAAAGGTTAGTGCTGCATTTAGCTGTGGTTTTGGTTTATGTGACATTATATGCTAAAACCTGAGAAGATTCCATACAGGAAGTGACCTGTCTGACAAGTTCTTGTTCATCTTGGCTCTTTTTATTCAAGACTGAGGATCTTTGCTGTAACGTGACACTTCCTACGGCTCCCATAGGCTCTCAGAACCCGGGAAAAAGCTGAATGATATCGAGGCAGCCTCTGGCTGAAACACATTATCGCCTTTGGTAAGTGGCCGATCAGAGGACAATGGACTTAGGCGCGTGCACGAGTCGACCCCATGCTTTATTTTCTTTCGTCTTTTTACCTAAACGCAGATTCCCGGTCGGAATATTATCGCTTTTTTACGAGAAACATGGCATAAAAATTGATTTTAAACAGCGGTTGACATGCTTCGAAGTACGGTAATGGAATATTTTTTTGTCACGAAATGCGTCGTGCTCGTCACCCTTCTTTACCATTCGGATAGTGTCTTGAACGCACGAACAAAATGCCGCTATTTGGATATAACAATGGATTATTTGGGACCAAACCAACATTTGTTATTGAAGTGGAAGTCCTGGGAGTGCATTCTGACGAAGAACAGCAAAGGTAATAACATTTTTCTTATAGTAAATCTGACTTTGGTGAGTGCTAAACTTGCTGGGTGTCTAAATAGCTAGCCCTGTGATGCCGGGCTATCTACTGAGAATATTGCAAAATGTGCTTTCACCGAAAAGCTATTTTAAAATCGGACATAGCGAGTTCATAGAGGAGTTCTGTATCTATAATTCTTAAAATAATTGTTATGTTTTTTGTGAACGTTTATCGTGAGTAATTTAGTAAATTCACCGGAAGTTTGCGGGGGGTATGCTAGTTCTGAACGTCACATGCTAATGTAAAAAGCTGGTTTTTGATATAAATATGAACTTGATTGAACAAAACATGCATGTATTATATAACATAATGTCCTAGGGGTGTCATCTGATGAAGATCATCAAAGGTTAGTGCTGCATTTAGCTGTGGTTTGGATTTATGTGACATTATATGCTAGCTTGAAAAATGGGTGTCTGATTATTTCTGGCTGGGTACTCTGCTGACATAATCTAATGTTTTGCTTTCGTTGTAAAGCCTTTTTGAAATCGGACAGTGTGGTTAGATAAAGGAGAGTCTTGTCTTTAAAATGGTGTAAAATAGTCATATGTTTGAAAAATGGAAGTTTTTGTATTTTTGAGGAATTTGTAATTCGCGCCACGCCCATCATTGGCTATTGGAGCAGGTGTTCCGCTAGCGGAACGTCTAGATGTAAGAGGTTAATAAAGCTATTAAGGGAATTCCTGCTTGAATGTAATGATTAAATAATTCTACCCTGAATTTAGGGATATGGTCTATATAGCCTGTAGAATGAGTAACTAAAGGGTTAAGCATAAGTCACATGAGATTGACTAGGATAAGAGAGGAATGGGTGTCTGTGTGTTTAAGTAAACACCAAGAACTGTTAAACTGTGGTTGACCTGACCTAGCTTGAACTCTAAGGGTTTATGATATGAGAGGGAGTACCCCTCAAGGTTTCCCTAATCTCAGAGGAATAAAACTGTCGGCTGGGTAAGGATTTACAGTGTTGAGAGTTCTGGGGAAGACGACAATTAACTCTTAATGTTAGTGTGTAATGTGTGTGCGTAAATGAGGAGACTGGTATATAATAGATGTTTTGTGTATGAACTGCAGAGCACTCTGGTGAATAAACATTCGTGACTATTGTAAACTGGGAATTCTGTCTGTTTTATTTAAACCAGAACTTTACGAACTCTGAGATGCAGACGGAGTATTTTAATTGAAGTTAACATTGAGAACATAATTCTCCTAACAATTGGTCCTTTGTGCCGGATCCCAAAATCTGTCCCTGTCTTCCGAAGGTAACACGCCGAAAACCGTGCACGGGCGGGTCATTGACTCGTAGATTAAAGACCTGTCCCCTGAAATTGGGGTTCCATAACAGGCTGGTAAATATCTAAGGTCGACAGAGACGGTGACGGGATCCAACCTGCATTGCTTTTCCCAGCCTATAAGACAAAGGTCAGTAAATCTTTATTCACGCGGATTTGGGGAATGATATCGGTATGATTGCGTTAAATGAAAGATGAGAAGGATTTTGATGTAATCTAGGTGTCAAACGCTGGAATATGCGCCAGGGCATTTTAACCTGGTGTCCTATCTTTAGAATTTTGTGTAGAGAACCCTGATATAGGTAGTGTTCTATGCAATTGGAAGATAGGAATCGGGTGTGGAGCCACCTAGGCAGTTAAGTCCTCAGTGACTTTGTCTGTAATGACATAGGGTACCTGCAGTACCAAAATAAACTAAAGACCCTGGTGACCTGTCTTTAGAATTTTGTTTAGAGAACCCTGATATAGGTAGTATTCTAGGCAATTGGAAGATAGGAAATCGGGCGTAGTAGGAAGAAGTAGTGACACACATAGATTGTGAGAATACACATTGGGAAATTTCCACGGGGGTAAGAAGATAATTGCGTGTGAGATTGATCAATATATCTGTCAAAAGCCACAAGTAACAACGGAAAAATGGGCTGTTAACCAGGGCCTTACAACCTCAGGGAAATAGCTTATTGTTGTGTCCGTGTGAGACCCAATAATCTATCAAAAGTCATAAAAATAATTATTCTAAGATCCTAGAGGAAAGATTAACAGTATGTATTTATCAACATAGGTTAAGGATAATAACGGTAGAAAGCACACAGAGTAATAGAACGCACACATAGATTGTGAGGAGAAGCATAATAACAACAATAGTAATTGAACGAACATGAGTAGTAAATCCTCTCAGATGGAGAGGACTCCCAAGGCCCCCACAGGGACACAGAAAGGAGAACAGGATTTAGCAAACTTATTGAGAAAGTGGATAGAGGTGGAGAAAGGGGGAAACGGGGAGAGTAGAAAATGGATAGAACCAGACGATAGAAAGCATTTGAATTGCGATAAGACAGGACATTTCACCCGGGAGTGTAGGGCTCCATGTAAACATTGTGACCGAGTAGGACACAACCACCGAAATTGCAGCCCTAAGCAATAGCATTGGTGGTTCAGAGGTAGAATTCTCGCCTGCCATGCGAGAGGCCCAGGTTCGTATCCCAGCCTATGCACCAGGGGACTAAAATGTAAGTTTCTGATGGTAATTTAACTATTGGTATGTTTTGCCTGGAACAATACGGTTGTTAGTGTTTGTTTAAGATGGAAACCGAACGTTTTGATAGCTTGTTTAGTTTAAATTGAAAGACTAATTCATTCAAAATAATAGCAAGGTGAATTCGATAAAGTACGTTGTTTGTTGTCTAAATGGCCTGCCGAAAGGACATATAGAGAATGGGAGTTGTATTTAAATAACTGAATCAAGGAAGAGACAGTTACCTAAATCTAATTAAGTATAATGAGCAGATAGGTAATTGCGATAACGTTGTACCCACCGAAAGGTGTTTATTTATATTCTAAAAGAGTTGAAAGAAGTATTTTATAAATTTGGCGATTTACATTATATTTTTAAAGTCTTGGACATTTCATAAGAGTGAAGCCGAAAGTTGTAACATTGGTTTTAATCTTACGATAGAGGTAAGGCAGAACGTTGTTTGAGAAGAGGTAATATTTTTGCCTACGGGTAAAAAGAGGAGAGTTGGTTGTGAGCGCTGGACTATATGTGGCTGGAAGCAATTCTCGTCTGAATAGTTGAATCGTAAAAGTTTTGTGATAGATTCTGGTTATTGATTCTTGGTTTGATTGTTAAGTAACACCAGTGAATTGAACAGGAAGTGAATGTATGCTAACATTATAATCTGTTCCCATTGCATGGAACAATGTCAGGTCAGTAAAGTGAATTGCAGGATGAGTTCATTTTATTTTTATAGGGACAAGGCACATTAAACACAGTTGTGGGTATAATAGCAGGGTATTCCTAGCAAACAGAATGGGCCTGTTTGCAGACAAACTGAAGGGGTTTTAATGTCGTAAAGCAAGCTTGGGTCAAATTAGTCAAATAGGGGAGTTTCATAGATTTGAAGTACAGTATTGTATCCAAGGGTAGCGCATGTTCAATTAAGTACACAACCATCGAGGAAGTTTAAAATGAATGATTAATGATTTGAGGGAGTACAGTGGAGTTATTATTACGTTTTTATTTGTAGTCAACGTTGTGTTTCTGAATCGGTGTAGTATAATGAATGCTGACCAAATGTTTGTGGTCTTTTTCTGAAAAAAGGAGCGCTTCATTGTCTCCCTTTGGAAAGTTTCCTAGGGACAGGATATCTTAAAGGGGTATACACACATGGCATTTTAGAAGTTTTATTTTCTGAGTTTTAATTAAACATGTGAATTATTTTTATAAACGTGAATTATTTGTATAATTCTGAGAACCTGGGATACAACATGTACATAAGGTTTGACGGTTTTTCTTTAATTTGTCTAATAAAGTAAGAAAGGACATTTTTGAAAGGGTGGTATGACTTTTGACCTCTATCATGGCTCTCCTTTGTGGTCTGATCAGCCTCATGGAAGGGCCATTTGGATAGTGAATTTAAGGTAATTTATGATACTGATTTTAAGGAAACTTGTAGAACTGATAATTATGGAGTTTAAAATTCTTAGACACATTGGTAATTTGAACCAATGAGAAGACAGAATGACGATAAGGGTACAATGATTTTCTTTGTGGAGTAGTTCAGATTAGTAAATTTGATCTGATTATGTAATTTGAATATCTTATGACCAGTAGTGGTATTTTAATACATTATCTAGCTAAGTGTATTTTCCCTTAGGAAGTCAGCTGTTGTCGGATGCAGTGTAAGGAATTTAACACAACAATGTTGTGAAATTGACATATTATTATTATATTTAGCAAGAATAAGTGTAATAATGGTAGACTTAGGTTAAGTATATAGGATATATTCTAAGCCAATAGGAGAGGGATATATGACATCTGTGGTGATCCAGGATCATTGAGAGTATGGAGATACATTTAAGTAGCTATGGAATAATCTCAGAGATTACTACTATAAACATTGATTTTTCTGAAATACATGAGAGCCAACAGGGGGAACAGTGAGATAGTTAGTCAATAGGTGGAAACAGAACCAATATGTGACACTGACTGTTATAAGAAAGAGCGACAGACAGATAGAAGGAAGGGCAGACGGAGAAGTCCTCCCCCGCACTGCTGGGACCGTGATGGGTTGGAAGTAGTAGGAAGAAAGGAGGGGGGCTAGGAGGAGGAGAAGATAGAAGTGACACAGAATGGTTAGATAACAGTTACTAAGTGAAGGCTAGCATAGTTAAATTATAGACAGGTTAGACGTTGTACCCTCCATGTTATAGTCCCAAGCATAATGCAATTCTCTAATGTTTTAGTAAAGAAAGACGCCCCGATGTATGACTGAAGGATGTAATATATACTCAGCTACTATAAGGAGTGATTTAGAGTGAGGGGCCAGTATGGGTAGTTGAGGATTCGGTCAAAAGAGGAATGGTAACCACTTCTGGGAAACCTATTACACATGCCCAGTTGATTTTGAATTTATTAGATGTTGTACTTTTACCAGAAAAGTTTGCTATTTGTAAGTGTGAGGCGCACTCTAAGGGAAGGGAGAAAATTTGCAAGGGCAACAGGAAGGCAAAACAGGAAGCGGAATGGGCAGGCCTCAAGCCGCAGCTGCCGACACAGCATTTGTTGAAAGAGGAAGTGAACATAGACAAAATGGTATTACAGGACGGACAAACTAGAGCACCAGTTAAGGAGATTTCAAAATGGGAAAAGTAGGAGCGGGCTATACAGATGGGACTTGGTACATGGATAAGTTGCCCTTACTACCTAAGTCGTTGTTCAGAAATGCAGGAATATTGATGCATGGGCAAAGCCATGTATCAACAGGGGGGATGGTAGAAATAATAAGAAAACACCTCATAGCATACGGAATTACAAATGACTTTAAAAGAATTGTTACAGATGTGTTATTTGTGCACAGCATAATCATCAAGGTAGAGTAAAAGCACCACTGGGAGAATACCCCCCAGGTAGAATATCCATTCCAACAATTGGAAATGGACCTCATTGATATATTTTATAACCTATCCCAAAGTGAGGGAAAGAAGTGGTGTTTAGCAATAATAGATAAGAATAGTAAATGGATAGAAGCGTTCCCAACTTACTTGGAGGACAGGATTATGGTAGCTAAAATATTAGGTCAAAATATTACCCCTAGAGTTGGTGTACTAGGATCTATTTCTTTACATAATGGATTACAATTTAGCTAATCAGGTAGAGTCTATAGAATACCAGAGTTAGGGAGATTAGAACAGGCAGACATAGAAGTTGAAGATATATTAGTAGAACACGAGAAGACTGTTTGTTAACCACTCGTATGTCCAAGATTTTGTGTCCAGCAGGTGAATTACAGGAGAAGGTGATTCACGCAATTCAGCCTGGAGACTGGGTGTGGATCCAATCGTTGAAACGAAAAGACTGGAAACAGCCCCATTGGGAAGGACCCTACCAGGTTCTGTTAACCTGTTAGGGCTAGGGGGCAGCATTGACACGGCTGGATAAAAAACATACCCGATTTAATCTGGTTACCACTCCTACTCAGTAACTAGGATATGCATATACTTATTACATATGGATAGAAAACACCCTACATTTTCTAAAACTGTTTGAATGGTGTCTGTGAGTATAACAGAACTCAAATGGCAGGTCAAAACCTGAGAGATTCCTTTACAGGAAGTGGCCTGTCTGACCATTTGTTGAACTTCTTTTCCATCTCTATCATTTACTAAGGATCTCTGCTCTAACGTGACACTTCCCACGTCGTCCATAGGCGCTCAGAGCCCGGGAAAAAACAGAATGTCGTCATTCCAGCCCCAGGCTGAAACACATTATCGCCTTTCTCAAGTGGCCCATCAAGAGACACTAGCTTATGCGCGTGACCCCGACCGCCCCCGCCTTTGGGATTTTTTCCTCTGTTTGCCGAAAAGGAGATTCCCTGTCGGAATATTATCGCTTTTCTACGAGAAAAATGTCGTAAAAATTGATTTTAAACAGCGGTTGACATGCTTCGATGTACGGTAATGGAATACTTAGAATTTTATTGTCACGAATTGCGCCAAGCGCGTGACACATCTTTACTATTTCGGATAGTGTCTGGAACGCACGAACAAAACGCCGCTATTCGGATATAACGATGGATTATTTTGGACCAAACCAACATTTGTTATTGAAGTAGCTGTCCTGGGTGTGTATTCTGACGAAGACAACAAAAGGTAATGAAATGTTTATAATAGTAAATATGATTATGGTGAGTGCTAAACTTGCCGGGTGTCTAAATAGCGAGCCCGTGATGCCTGGGCTATGTACTTAGAATATTGCAAAATGTGCTTTCACCAAAAAGCTATTTTAAAATCGGACATATCGAGTGCATAGAGGAGGTCTGTATCTATAATTCTTAAAATAATTGTTATGCTTTTTGTGAACGTTTATCGTGAGTAATTTAGTAAAATGTTAGCGAATTCCCCGGAAGTTTGCGGGGGGTATGCTAGTTCTGAACGTCACATGCTAATGTAAAAAGCTGGTTTTTGATATAAATATGAACTTGATTGAACAAAACATGCATGTATTGTATAACATAATGTCCTAGGGTTGTCATCTGATGAAGATCATCAAAGGTTAGTGCTGCATTTAGCTGTCTTCTGGGTTTTTGTGACATTATATGCTAGCTTGAAAAATGGGTGTCTGATTATTTCTGGCTGGGTACTCTGCTGACATAATCTAATGTTTTGCTTTCGTTGTAAAGCCTTTTTGAAATCGGACAGTGTGGTTAGATTAACGAGAGTCTTGTCTTTAAAATGCTGTAAAATAGTCATATGTTTGAGAAATTGAAGTAATAGCATTTCTAAGGTATTTGAAAATCGCGCCACTGGATTACACTGGCTGTTGCGTAGGTGGGACGAATTCGTCCCGCCTAGCCCAGAGAGGTTAATCACCGCCTTTGACATTAGAATAGCTGAGAGAGCCACTTGGATCCACGTTACCCACTGCAAGAAGGTAGGAACACATACGAGCACTACTGATCACACACACACAGAGTTAGGAGAAGAACCGATAACTAATAGGGTTCAGGGGTTACCTTCTTAACGAAGATTCCCTAACCCGACCTGTCATCACTGTGTGTGCTCCTAGAGTGTGAGTATGGGGTGGTTCCGGGCAGATCGGCTACAGGCAGGAGAGGGTTGGCAATTTTTTGGAAAATGGGGGACCCTAAGCTGCATCATAGTATTAATAATATTCTTGATACATCCAGATCCACAACCAGTCGGCATAAATCGTACCGAATCTCTACCATTGTTGAGAAGCAAAAGACAAACTACTCTAAATAAGGACAGGCAAGGAAGAGTAACATATAGAATAGGGGTTAGAGAAGGACAAAACGCAAGGTTTAAGATGAGGATACTAAATATGACTAATGGAGGGGACACTGTTATAAGGAGATAACTGACAACAACACCCCCTTATACCTATGTCAACCAACTATGTCCATGTGTTCCTGGTCCCAGGGGTTTAAACACACATGGGGAAGGGAATATGAGACTAATATCTGGAAATGGAGTGCACGGTGCAGAGTTGAACGGAATAAGGATATTCCCTCATGTATGTTGGGGATAGTAGTAACTATAGAAAATGTAACTAGTAAGCACATACAAATTAAGTATATGGCATGCGCTGATGAGTATGGCAAGGATACCTGCATATCATTTCAGTGGACAGACACTACAGTGAAGTACAATGTAGTAAATCCGTTATTAGGAATTGATAATTCAGGTGGAAGATCCTTTGTTTCCACTCAGGCTCTTTCTAGAGCTACGACCTGAAGATCAAAATCAAATTAAATTGTATTTGTCACATGCATTGGAGTGAAATTAACCAACAATTCAGTTAAGAAAAAGTGTTAAAGTATTTACTAAAATAAACTGAAGTAAAAAAAAGAATATATATCATTATTATTATTAAAGAGCAACAATAAAATAACAGTAGCAAGGCTAAATACAGGGGGCACCGGTACAGAGTAAATGTGTGGGGGCACAGGTTAGTCAAGGTAATTGAGGTAATATGTACATGTAGATAGAGGTAAAGTGACTATGCATAAAAAATAAACAGAGTAGCAGCAGTGTACAAATAGTGGAGGGGGGGTTGGGGACAATGCAAATAGTCTGGGTAGCCATTTGATTAGCTGTTCAGGAGTCTTATGGCTTGGGGGTAGAAGCTGTTAAGAAGCCTTTTGGACCTAGACTTGGTGTTCCGGTACCGCTTGCCGTGTGGTAGCAGAGAGAAAAGTCTATGACTAGGGTGGCTGGAGTCGTTGACAATTTTTAGGGCCTTCCTCTGACAGCTTGGCCCCAGTGATGCACAGGGCTGTACACACTACCCTCTGTTGTGCCTTGCGGTCGGGGGCCGAGCAGTTGCCATACCAGGCAGTGATGCAACCAGTCTGGATGCTCTCGATGGTGCAGCTGGAGAACTTTGAGGATCTGAGGACCCATGCCAAATCTTTTCTGTTTCCTGAGGGGGAATAGGCATTTCCGTGCCCTCTTCATGACTGTCTTGGTGTTTGGACCATGATAGTTTGTTGGGGATGTGGACACCAAGGAACTTGAAGCTCTCAACTTGCTCCACTACAGCCCCATCCTGTAGTCCACAATCATCTCCTTTGTCTTGATCACGTCGATGGAGAGGTTTTTATCCTGGTACCACACTGCCAGGTCTCTGACCTCCTCCCTACAGGCCATCTCATCATTGTCGGTGATCAGGCCTACCACTCGTGCCGTAAGCAAACTTAATGAGGGTGTTGGAGTCGTGATTGGCAATGCAGTCATGGGTGAACAGGGAGCACAGGAGGGGACTGAGCACGCACCCCAGAGGGGCACCCGTGTTGAGGATCAGCATGGCCAATGTGTTGTTACCTATCCTTACCACCTGGGAGCGGCCCATCAGGAAGTCCAGGATCCAGTTGCAGAGGGAGTTTAGTCCCAGGGTCCTTAGCTTAGTGATGAGCTTTGAGGACACTATGGTGTTGAATGCTGAGTTGTAGTCAATGAATAGCATTCTCACATAGGTGTTCCTTTTGTCCAGATGGGAAAGGGCAGTGTGGAGTGCAATAGAGATTGCATCATCTGTGGATTTGTTGGAGCGGTATGCAAATTGGAGGGGGTCTAGGGTTTCTGGGATAATGGTGTTGATGTGAGCCATGACCAGCCTTTCAAAGACACTTCATGGCTACAGACGTGAGTGCTATGGGTTTGTAGTCATTTAGGAAGGTTACCTTGATGTTCTTGGGCACAGGGACTATGGTGGTCTGCTTGAAACATGTTGGTATTACAGACTCGGTCAGGGACAGGTTGAAAATGTCAGTGAAGACACATGCCAGTTGGTCCACGCATGCTCGGACTACACGTCCTGGTAATCCATCTGGCCCTGCGGCCTTGTGAATGTTGACCTGTTTAAAGGTCTTACTCACATCAGCTACGGAGAGGGTGATCACATAGAAGTAATTTAGCTCATCTGGTAGGCTCGTGTCACTGGCAGCTCGCGGCTGTGGTTCCCTTTGTAGTCCGGACTACGAGCGTCGGAGCCGGTGTAGTACGATTCAATCTTAGCCCTGTATTGACATTTTCACTGTTTGATGGTTCGTCGGAGGGCATAGCGGGATTTATTATAAGTTTCCGGGTTAGAGTCCCGTTCCTTGAAAGCGGCAGCTCTAGCATTGCGGATGTTGTCTGTAATCCATGGCTTCTGGTTGGGGTATGTACGTACGGTCACTGTGAGGAAGATGTCATCGATGCACTTATTGATGAAACCAGTGGCTGATGGTGTACTCCTCAATGCCAACAGAAGAATCCCGGAACATATTCCAGTCTGTGCTAGTAAAACAGTCCTGTAGCTTAGCATCTGCGTCATCTGACCACTTCCGTATTGAGCTAGTCACTGGTACTTCCTGCTTTAGTTTTTGCTTGTAAGCAGGAATCAGGAGTATAGAGTTATGATCATATTTGCCAAATGGAGGGTGAGGGAGAGATTTGTACGCGTCTCTGTGTGTGGAGTAAAGGTGGTCTAGAGTTTTTGGTTGCACATGTAACATGCTGGTAGAAATTAGGTAAAACTGACATAAGTTTAAAGTCCCCGGCCACTAGGAGCATCGCCTCTGGATGAGCGTTTTCCTATTGGCTTATGGCCTTATACAGCTCATTGAGTGTGGTGTTAGTGCCAGCATCAGTTTGTGGTGGTAAATAGACATCTCCGAAAAATATAGATGAAAACTCTTGGTAAATAGTATAGTCTACAGCTTATCATGAGATACTCTACCTCAGGTGAGCAAAACCTTGAGACTAACTTAATATTAGATTTGGTGCACCAGCTGTTATTTACAAAGAAACAGACCACCACCCCTTGTTTTAACGGAGGCAACTGTTCTATCTTGCTGATGAAAATGAAAACCCAGCCAGCTATATGTTATCCATGTCGTTCAGCCACGACTCGGTGAAATATACTGCTCAAAAAAATAAAGGGAACACTTAAACAACACAATGTAACTCCAAGTCAATCCCACTTCTGTGAAATCAAACTGTCCAGTTAGGAAGCAACACTGATTGACAATAAATGTCACATGCTGTTGTGCAAATGGAATAGACAACAGGTGGAAATTATAGGCAATAAGCAAGACACCCCCAATAAAGGAGTGGTTCTGCAGGGGGTGACCACAGACCACTTCTCAGTTCCTATGCTTCCTGGCTGATGTTTTGGTCACTTTTGAATGCTGGCGGTGCTTTCACTCTAGTGGTAGCATGAGACGGAGTCTACAACCCAAGTGGCTCAGGTAGTGCAGCTCATCCAGGATGGCACATTACATTTACATCAATGCGAGCTGTGGCAAGAAGGTTTGCTGTGTCTGCTGTGTCTGTCAGCGTAGTGTCCAGAGCATGGAGGCGCTACCAGGAGACAGGCCAGTACATCAGGAGACGTGGAGGAGGCCGTAGGAGGGCAACAACCCAGCAGCAGGACCGCTACCTCCGCCTTTGTGCAAGGAGGAGCAGGAGGAGCACTGCCAAAGCTCTGCAAAATGACCTCCAGCAGGCCACAAATGTGCATTTGTCTGCTCAAACGGTCAGAAACAGACTCCACGAGGGTGGTATGAGGGTCCGACGTCCACAGGTGGGGGTTGTGCTTACAGCCCAACACCGTGCAGGACGTTTGGCATTTGCCAGAGAACACCAAGATTGGCAAATTCGCCACTGGCAGAATTTCACAGATGAAAGCAGGTTCACACTGAGCACATGTGACAGACGTGACAGAGTCTGGAGACGCCATGGAGAACATTCTGCTGCCTGCAACATCCTCCAGCATGACCGGTTTGGCGGTGGGTCAGTCATGGTGTGGGGTGGCATTTCTTTGGGGGGCCGCACAGCCCTCCATGTGCTCGCCAGAGGTAGCCTGACTGCCATTAGGTACCGAGATGAGATCCTCAGACCCCTTGTGAGACCATATGCTGGTGCGGTTGGCCCTGGGTTCCTCCTAATGCAAGACAATGCTAGACCTCATGTGGCAGCAGTTCCTGCAAGAGGAAGGCATTGATGCTATGGACTGGCCCGCCCATTCCCCAGACCTGAATCCAATTGAGCCCATCTGGGACATCATGTCTCGCTCCATCCACCAATGCCACGTTGCACCACAGACTGTCCAGGAGTTGGCGGATGCTTTAGTCCAGGTCTGGGAGGAGATCCCTCAGGAGACCATCCGCCACCTCATCAGGAGCATGCCCAGGCGTTGTAGGGAGGTCATACAGGCACGTGGAGGCCACACACACTACTGAGCCTCATTTTGACTTGTTTTAAGGACATTACATCAAAGTTGGATCAGCCTGTAGTGTGGTTTTCCACTTTAATTTTGAGTGTGACTCCAAATCCAGACCTCCATGGGTTGATAAATTGGATTTCCATTGATTATTTTTGTGTGATTTTGTTGTCAGCACATTTAAGCTCTCTAGGGTCGGTGGGA
Organism: Salmo salar; assembly: GCF_965601325.2. NCBI lineage: Eukaryota > Metazoa > Chordata > Actinopteri > Salmoniformes > Salmonidae > Salmo > Salmo salar. The sequence goes on along the minus strand of NC_138292.1, from coordinate 77,422,624 downwards.
CGAAATCATCCCACCTTCTCAACAGCCAGTTGAATCCCGTGGCGCGTTATTCAAATACCTTAGAAATGATATTACTTCAATTTCTCAAACATATGACTATTTTACACCATTTTAAAAGACAAGAATCTCATTAATCTAACCATACTGTCTGATTTCAAAAAGGCTTTACAACGAAAGCAAAACATTAGATTATGTCAGCAGAGTACCCAGCCAGAAATAATCAGACACCCATTTTTCAAGCTAGCATATAATGTCACATAAACCCAAACCACAGCTAAATGCAGCACTAACCTTTGATGATCTTCATCAGATGACAACCCTAGGACATTATGTTATACAATACATGCATGTTTTGTTCAATCAAGTTCATATTTATATCAAAAACCAGCTTTTTACATTAGCATGTGACGTTCAGAACTAGCATACCCCCCGCAAACTTCCGGTGAATTTACTAAATTACTCACGATAAACATTCACAAAAAACATAACAATTATTTTAAGAATTATAGATACAGAACTCCTCTATGCACTCGCTATGTCCGATTTTAAAATAGCTTTTCGGTGAAAGCACATTTTGCAATATTCTCAGTAGATAGCCCGGCATCACAGGGCTAGCTATTTAGACACCCAGCAAGTTTAGCACTCACCAAACTCAGATTTACTATAAGAAAAATGTTATTACCTTTGGTGTTCTTCGTCAGAATGCACTCCCAGGACTTCTACTTCAATAACAAATGTTGGTTTGGTCCCAAATAATCCATTGTTATATCCAAATAGCGGCGTTTTGTTCGTGCGTTCAAGACACTATCCGAATGGTTAAGAAGGGTGATGAGCACGACGCATTTCGTGACAAAAATTTTCTAAATATTCCATTACCGTACTCCGAAGCATGTCAACCGCTGTTTAAAATACATTTTTATGCCATTTTTCTCGTAAAAAAGCGATAATATTCCGACCGGGAATCTGCGTTTAGGTAAAAAGACTAAAGAAAATAAAGCATGGGGTCGACTCATGCACGCGCCTAAGCCCATTGTCCTCTGATCGGCCACTTACCAAAGGCGATAATGTGTTTCAGCCAGAGGCTGCCTCAATATCATTCAGCTTTTTCCCGGGTTCTGAGAGCCTATGGAAGCCGTAGGAAGTGTCACGTTACAGCAAAGATCCTCAGTCTTCAATAAAAAGAGCCAAGATGAACAAGCACTTGTCAGACAGGTCACTTCCTGTATGGAATCTTCAGGTTTTTGCCTGCCATATGAGTTCTGTTATACTCACAGACACCATTCAAACTGTTTTAGAAACTTTAGGGTGTTTTCTATCCAAAGCCAATAATTATATGCATATTCTAGTTTCTGGGCAGTAGTAATAACCAGATTAAATCGGGTACATTTTTTATCCGGCCGTGAAAATACTGCCCCCTAGCCATAACAGGTTAAAGGGAGTGCTCCTAACCACAGCTTGTTACCTGTAAAAAAGACACCTGTCCACAGAAGCAATCAATCAGATTCCAAACTCTCCACCATGGCCAAGACCAAAGAGCTCTCCAAGGATGTCAGGGACAAGATTGTAGACCTACACAAGGCTGGAATGGGCTACAAGACCATCGCCAAGCAGCTTGGTGAGAAGGTGACAACATTTGGTGCTATTATCCGCAAATGGAAGAAACACAAAAGAACTGTCAATATCCCTCAGCCTGGGGCTCCATGCAAGATCTCACCTCGTGGAGTTGCAATGATCATGAGAACGGTGAGGAATCAGCCCAGAACTACACGGGAGGATCTTGTCAATGATCTCAAGGCAGCTGGGACCATAGTCACCAAGAAAACAATTGGTAACACACTACTCCGTGAAGAACTGAAATCCTGCAGCGCCCGCAAGGTCCCCCTGATCATGAATACATATACATGCCCGTCTGAAGTCTGCCAATGAACATCTGAATGACTCAGAGGACAACTGGTGAAAGTGTTGTGGTCAGATGAGACCAAAATGGAGCTCTTTGACATCAACTCAACTCGCCGTGTTTGGAGGAGGAGGAATACTGCCTATGACCCCAAGAACACCATCTCCACCGTCAAACAGAGGTGGAAACATTATGCTTTCGGGGTGTTTTTCTGCTAAGGGGACAGGACAACTTCACCGCATTAAAGGGACGATGGACGGGACGATGGATGGGGCCATGTACCTTCAAATCTTGGGTGAGAACCTCCTTCCCTCAGCCAGGGCATTGAAAATGAGTCGTGGATGGGTATTCCAGCAATGACAATGACCCAAAACACACGGCCAAGGCAACAAAGAAGTGGCTCAAAAAGAAGCACATTAAGGTCCTGGAGTGGCCTAGTCAGTCTCCAGACCTTAATCCCACAGAAAATCTGTGGAGGGAGCTGAAGGTTTGAGTTGCCAAACGTCAGCCTCGAAACCTTAATGACTTGGTGAATATCTGCAAAGAGGAGTGGGACAAAATCCCTGCTGAGATGTGTGCAAACCTGGTGGCCAACTACAAGAAACGTCTGACCTCTGTGATTGACAACAAGGGTTTTGCCACCAAGTACTAAGTCATGTTTTGCAGAGGGGTCAAATGCTTATTTCCCTCATTAAAATTCTAATCATTTTATAACATTTTTGACATGCGTTTTTCTGGATTTTTTTGTTGTTCTGTATCTCACTGTTCAAATAAACCTACTATTAAAATTCTAGACTGATAATTTCTTTGTAAGTGGGCAAAAGTACAAAATCAGCAGGTGATCAAATACTTTTTTCCCCCCACTGTATAAAGGGAGGACATCCGTAAAAGACATGGACAACGTCAGGGAATAAGCAGGTAGATGTCGAGCCTATAAATGACAAAAATAGTGCAGAGAAATGACATTACTTAGGATAACAATAGATATATGTTGTGTACTGAACAGGGCTTGCAAGCTGTTTTCAAAACATGGGAGCAATAAGATCTCATCTTGCTAGATTGCAAAGCCAACCAAATATACGCCTTAGCAAACAATGATTTTGTCAACTAATGTTAGATGCAACTAACATGACAAGTACATAGACCTATTTTGCTGTAAAACAACAGATCCATTCCTATGATATTAGCCAGAAGGATCTGATGCTAGCTAGCTAATCAGTCAAGTCTATGGAAGATCCAGTTAGCACAAAATCCAGTGTAGTTCCTCCAGGGCAGTTGTGATATCAGCTTAAGGGGGAATATATACGTCTGTGACTATAACCGAAGAGAATACGGTCGGCATTTGATTGAGGTATTCTAGGTCGGGTGAACAAAAGGACTTAAGTTTCTGTATGTTATCACAATCAAACCATGAGTAGTTAATCATGAAACATACACACCCTCCTTTCTTTTTCCCAGAGAGTTCTTTATTCCTGTTTGCGCAATGTACTGAGAACCCAGCTGGCTGTATGGACGGGGACAGTATATCCGGAGAGAGCCATGATTCCGTGAAACAGAGCATGTTACAGTCTCAATGTTCCTCTGGAAGGAGATCCTCACCCTGAACTGGTCTACTTTATTGTTCAGAGACTTAACATTAGCGAGTAATATACTCGGAAGTAGTGGATGGTGTGCCCGCCTCCTGAGTCGGACTAGAAGTCCACTCCGAATACCTCTTCTCCGGCGGCGGCATCTTGGAACAGCCTCTGGGATAAGTTCAATTGCCCTGGGTCAGTGGTTCCCAATTTTTTTATAGTCCCGTACCCCTTCAAACATTCAACCTCCAGCTGCATACCCCCTCTAGCACCAGGGTCAGCACACTCTCAAAATGTTGTTTTTTGCCATCATTGTAAGCCTGCCACACACACACACACACAATACGATACATTTAATAAACATAAGAATGAGTGTGAGTTTGTCACTTCCCACGAGCCGGGTTGTGACAAAGAGCTCTTATAGGACCAGGGCACAAATAATAATAATAAATACTTTTGCTCTTTATTTAGCCATCTTACATATAAAACCTTATTTGTTCATTGAAAAGTATGAATATCTCACCACAGGTTAATGAGAAGGGTGTGCTTGAAAGGATGCACATAACTCTGCAATGTTGGGTTGTATTTAAGAGAGTCTCAGTCTTAAATCATTTTCCACACAGTCTGTGCCTGTATTTAGTTGTTTTCATGCTAGTGAGGGCCAAGAATCCACTCTAACATAGGTACGTGGTTGCAAAGTGCATCAGTGTCTTAACAGTGTGATTTGCCAAGGCAGGATACTCTGAGCGCAGCCCAATCCAGAAATCTGGCAGTGGCTTCTGATTAAAACCTCTTGGCGTTCCCCCAGGATAGGGGGCGCTAAAGCGATTTTTGAAAAGAATTCGTGCCCATTTTAAACGGCCTCCTACTCAAACTCAGAAGCTAGGATATGCATATAATTAATACTTGTGGATAGAAAACACCCTAAAGTTTCTAAAACTGTTTGAATGGTGTCTGTGAGTATAACAGAACTCATATGGCAGTCAAAACCCTGAGACAGATGGAAACAGGAAGTGGAATTCTGAATTGCGAACTCAACTTCATCACGTTGCCTATTAATCACACCGTGAGCTATGGTTCATTGAGCACTTCCTATTGCTTCCACTAGATGTCCCCAGTCTTTACAAAGTGATTTGAGACTCCTACTGTGAAAACTGAATGAATGAGACGCAGTGGAACGTGGTCACACGGAGAGGGCCATCACCATTATGACGCCGGCGCCCCTGGCTACCCTCCCCTTTCGAAACGTTTTGAAACACAATGCAATCGTCCCCCTCGAATCTTATTGGCTCTCTTGTTGAAAAACGCCCTGAAGATTTATGTTATACAACGTTTGACATGTTTGAACGAACCTAAATGGGAAAAAAAATGAATTTTTTCGAAATGGCTGCCCCGTGGCCGACGGAAGTTTTGGAGCAGCCTTCAGACGCGCTAACAAGAACAAGCTCTTGGAACATAAAGGAGTATTTTTTTCGAACGAAAATACATTTGTTGTGGACCTGGGATTCCTGGAAGTGCTTTCTGATGAAGACAACCAAAGGTAAGGGATTATTGACAATAGTATACAAGACTAGATGTGATATGCGATTGTTCCAAGATGGCGCTGACCTGTAAAGTTAGCCTATTTTTCAGAGTATCGCATCCCCTTTCATCGCAAAGTATGATTACCCAGTAAAGTTAATTTTAAATCTGGCATTACAGGTGCTTTGAAGAGATATTCATCTATAAATCTTAGAATGACAATATTACATTTTAAAAATGTTTTCGAATAGTAATTTAGTAAATTGTAGCTCTGTTTCATCGGATGCATTTGAGGGAAAATTGTTAGTCAACGTTACGCACCGATGTAAAATGCTGTTTTTATATATAAATATGAACTTTATCGAACAAAAGAATGCATGTATTGTGTAACATGATGTCCTAGGTGTGTCATCTGATGAAGATTGTCAAAGGTTAGTGCTGCATTTAGCTGTTTTTTGGTTATTTGTGATGCATGTGGTTGGTCGGAAAATGGCTATGTGGCTACTTTTACGATATACTCCTCTAACATAATCTAATGTTTTGCTTTTGCTGTAAAGCCTTTTTGAAATCGGACAACGTGGTTCGATTCAGGAGAGGTGTATCTATAAAACGATATAATTTGATATATATATATATTTTTTTATTATTAAATTTTGTTATGCTAATGGGGATATGATTTTTCGCTGGATGTCCGTCCCGCATACGGGACGGAGGCCGCACAGGGGTTAAATTCAATTTTCACAGAACCGCATGTTGCAATTTCGATGAGTCTCTCTTGTTCAGATATCGATAACTGGACGGGAGGCAGGGCATGAAAGGGATTATGAATCCAGTTGTTTGTGGCATCTGTTCCGGGAAAGTACCTGCGTAATTGCGCACCCAACTCACTCAGGTGCTTCGCTATATCACATTTGACATTTTCCGTTAGTTTAAGTTCATTTGCACACAAAAAAATCATACAATGATGGAAAGACCTGTGTGTTGTCCTTGTTAATGCAGACAGAGAAGAGCTCCAACTTCTTAATCATAGCCTCAATTTTGTTCCGCACATTGAATAGAGTTGGAGAGCCCTGTAATCCTAGATTTAGATCATTCAGGTGAGAAATAACATCACCCAGATAGGCCAGTCGTGTGAGAAACTCGTCATCATGCAAGAGGTCAGACAAGTGAAAATTATGGTCAGTAAAAAAAATGTTAAACTCGTCTCTCAATTTAAAAAAAACGTGTCAATACTTTGCCCCTTGATAACCAGAGCACTTCTTTATGTTGTAAAAGCGTTGTGGTCGCTGCCCATACCATTGCATAATGCAGAAAATACACAGGAGTTCAGGGGCCTTGCTTTAACAAAGTTACCATTTTCACTGTAGTGTCCAAAATGTCGTTCAAGCTGTCAGGCATTCCCTTGGCAGCAAGAGCCTCTCGGTGGATGCTGCAGTCAGGAGCATCTGCTTGCGCTTGTGTTACCACTCCACTATGTCTCCCTGTCATGGCTTTTGCGCCATCCGTACAGATACCAACACATCTTGACCACCAAAGTCCATTTGATGTCACAAAGCTGTCCAGTACTTAAAAAATATCCTCTCTTGTTGTCCTGGTTTCCAGTGGTTTACTGAAGAGGATGTCTTCCTTAACCTGTTGGGGCTAGGGGGCAGTATTTTCACGGCTGGATAAAAAAACGTACCCGATTTAATCTGGTTACTAATCCTACCCAGTAACTAGAATATGCATATACTTATTATATATGGATAGAAAACACCCTAAAGTTTCTAAAACTGTTTGAATGGTGTCTGTGAGTATAACAGAACTCATTTGGCAGGCAAAACCCTGAGACATTTTCTGACAGGAAGTGGATACCTGATGTGTTGAATGACCTTTAAGCCTATGCCATTGAAACACACAGGGGTTGATTAATGTTTTGGCACTTCCTATTGCTTCCACTAGATGTCACCAGCCTTTACAAAGTGTTTTGAGTCTTTTACTGTGAGATCTGACCGAACAAGAGCCATGGAACGGTGATGGCCGATTAGACTCTGGCGCGCGAGTTCATGTTGGGTACCCTCGTTCCAATACGTTATAAAAGAGAATGCATTCGTCCACCTTGAATATTATTCATGTTCTGGTTAAAAAAGGCACTAATGATTTATGCTATACAACGTTTGACATGTTTGAACGAACGTAAATATATTTTTTCCCCTCGTTCATGGCGAGAAGTCCGGCTGGCTTAGATCATGTGCTAACAACACGGAGCTTTTTGGATATAAATGATTAGCTTTTTTGAACAAAACTACATTCGTTATGGACCTGGGATTCCTGGAAGTGACATCTGATGAAGAGAATCAAAGGTAATGGATTATTTACATAGTATTTTCGATTTTAGATCTCTCCAACATGGCCGTTTGTCTGTATAGCAAAGCATATTTTTCTGGGCGCAGTGCTCAGATTATTGCAAAGTGTGATTTCCCAGTAAGGTTATTTTTAAATCTGGCAAGTTGATTGCGTTCAAGAGATGTAAATCTATAATTCTTTAAATGACAATATAATATTTTACCAATGTTTTCTAATTTTAATTATTTAATTTGTGGTGCTGACTTGACTGCCGGTTATTGGAGGGAAACGATTTCCTCAACATCAATGCCATAGTAAAACGCTGTTTTTGGATATAAATATGAACTTGATAGAACTAAAAATGCATGCATTGTCTAACGGAGTGTCATCTGATGGAGATTGTAAAAGGTTAGTGCATCATTTTAGCTGGTTTTATGGTTTGGTGACGCCTGTCTTTGAATTGACAAAACATTACACACAGCTATTGTCAATGTACTCTCCTAACATAATCTAACTTTATGCTTTCGCCGTAAAACCTTTTTGAAATCGGACAACGTGGTTAGATTAAGGAGATGTTTATCTTTCAAAGGGTGTAAGATAGTTGTATGTTTGAGAAATTTGAATTTTGACATTTATTTGGTTTCAAATTTGCCGCTCTTGAAATGCACCTGCTGTTGATAGGGTGCACCACGGGTGGCACGCTAGCGTCCCACATAGCCCCAAGAAGTTAATTGACCCCCCATAAACATACATATACCAGGAGCTGTGCCAGGCCTGCCACGTCTGTTGACTCATCCAGCTGTAATGCATAGAATTCACTGGCTTGTATGCGAAGCAGTAACCGTTTCATAAAACATCCCCTGCCATGTCACTGATGCGGTGTGAAAGTGTTGTTTGATGAAGGCATTGTCTGTATAGTTTTTTGGGCCTTTTCCCCCAGCATTGCCCCAGCAGGAAGAATTCAGTCCTCCACAATAGTATGGGGCTTGCCTGTCCTAGCCACTCGGTAGCTCACCATATAATATGCTTCTAGCCCCTTCTTATTAAATGGTATCTGTTGCTTTTATACATGTCTTACTACTCGAAAGTCTTAATTCTCGCTCAAAAAACTCTGGTGGATTATTTTTGAAATTGGATGTTTTGTTTCTAAATGTCTGCGCAATAGTGAAGGTTTCATTGAGTTGTGAGATAGTTATTTTGCACATATAACACACTGTGGCTGAGGAAAGGCACTACTCCCAATATAAGTGAACCCCAAATCAATGTAGTTCTCATCATATTTACGCCGCTTCGATGGTCGAAAGTCCCTGTATGTTCAGTGATTTCCCAGGTAAGGGGGCAATAGTTCTTCGGCTGCATCAGATTCACAACTGTCAGTGACCATCCTTTCTGGGCCAACAACAAATGTAGAATTACAGATGCTAGCATTGGATGTGCTCGTGGAAGCAGAACAACTTGTTTTGTCGACAGGTGCAGGTGTAGTACTGCTGGTAGTAGCAGTAGAGCTGGTTTTTGTCTCTATGGATGGGGGCCCTACTTTTTTTAACCATTCATCAATTTTCGAGCAAATGGAATGAGCAGCAGCTACGTTTGGCTACATACGGACCGTTAGTGGAATTCCCGCGAGAGAGTAAAGGTTATTGTGATTGGATGTTAATTATTTGACTAGGCTACCTGTATTTGACATTGTGTTGTTATTTCGCCCAAAATTTTATTTTTGACAGTGTAACGAGGCTACTCAGGTGAGAATAAAACCTCACCCAAATGTATAACCCTGTTGGAAGATATAGATTTAGTATTTTTTAATTTTTTTTTTAAAATGTGAATCACATTTTTATTTGGTGTACCCCCACGGCATTGCGCGTATCCTAGTTTGGGAATACCTGCCCTGGGGGGTACAAACAAAGGATCCAATTCGGGGAAAGTCGTATGCTGGCGAGTTACCACCGCTCTGATATCCAAAAGTTCTTTCCATCTGTATGTAATAACACAGAAAAACTTTCTGGGCTAATATTGTAAGAAATAACACACAAAAAACTAAACAAAAATGCAAAGTTGCTTAGGAACTAGAAGCAGAGTTGCCATGTCTGCAGCGAGGCCACAGTTCTGAAGGAGATATGGCGAAGGATGCAACACAACCAGTTGCCAATGTTATTCGTCAATCCAGTGATCTGGATACGCTTATTGTGAAGAAGGTGGATTTTGTAGCTTTCATAGCAACAGCTATTAATTGTCCAAGAAGCTGGATATCAGTATATCTGCAGTCGAGTAGTTTTTGGGCCTCCAAGACAGCAGAAGCACTGCAAGGACTACAGTCGCCAGGAAATATCCCACCATCACAGGATCCTTCTGAGCCTGTGTAGGGACCTGACTAAAATAGAAAAGCAGGCTGATTTTGTTTAATTAACATTTTGTTACTGATAGTTTGTATGGAATATCATAATTTCGTTTTTTGGATCCTTATTATCCACCTGTACAATAGGTGGCAGAATGCACATAATTGTTGCGAACACCATTATACCAAAGAAGAAGCAGCCATGATATCATAGAAGAAGAAGTAGGATAATTGTGCAAAATGATAGCCTCTGACTTTATCAGAAACTTGCCCATAATGGTATATGCTATATTGAACAACCTATTTCGACCTTGGTGGGTTTATTTATTTAATGTATTATACTGAAATGTTTTGAAGCAGATACATATTCATGGTTTGCATATTTTGTCACAATATTGTTTTGGACTGATGCCCGACTGATCATTCTACTCAATGAGCGCTGATGAAGATTTCATCAAAAGTGAATTACAGTGGCTTGGAAATACAGTGACATTCAAAAGGATGACGACATGATAATGCTGGCAATGTTGTTCCCTACTAAATATTTAATTACTTTAGCAATGTCATCTTATTTCCAGGTACTACAGTGTAATTTTGACTAAACAGTAGTTCGCCTCCTTCTTCGGGTTGGGTTTATCGGTGGTTGGCATCCAACATTATGGTGCATTACTGCCACCTACTGTACTGGAGTGTGGGCCAGAGACAGGGAGAAACTAAAATCCTACCAGCAAGCCCCGTTGCTCTTAAAAAATATATAAAACATTTGAAACCATATCTAATGATGTTCTACTAAATATACTCTAAACTAATTTCCTGTATCCCCTTCTCCCTCATACTAGATCTCAGCCTCTCTTTCCCTCTGATACTGCCTACACTATAGCAATACATGCTCCACAGTCTCTGTTTCCATTAAGGTCTTATTCAAAAGGCTGTGTCCCACCCTTAATATTGTAAAAATAGTGTCCTCTCCTGTCTCTTCCTGCCGTCCTCCCCAACTTTCCTCTGTACTTGAAATAAATGCCTGCCTTTAGTATCTCTATTCCACTGCTCCTGCCATCTCTGCACCATCACTGTCCATATCAGGCTTTTTGCCTCTACCTTGCTCATTGAAGCAACAACAACACTACTAAGTGCTTGTTTAGTCAGTACATCAACTGCCTCGTTCCCCTCCACCCCCACATGGGCATAGTTGCCCTCCATCCAGAATGACTATGGCGACGCCGGTAGAAAAACATTCACAACAAGATGGTATGACATGACGGAGGTGCAACCTACGAATAGTTATTATTTATTGCATTATACTGAAATGCCTTGAAGCAGTTAAACATAGTTAATATTATAATGGATGAATGAAAAAGGGAAACAGGCTGGCCAGTGTGGTCCCGTGGGCTCCGGGCACACATGTACAGCCTTGGCTACCAGAGTCTGCATGGGTTCGATTCCAACCCGCTGCTTCTTTGACTCGCAAACTGGGCTACCTTTCCTCTCTCCTCTTCACTGTCCAATATTTCAATAACATATATAATAAAAGCCTGGGAAAAAAGAAAGGAGGATATAGGGAGAGAGAACTGATGGAGGGATGAAAGGAGGTATGTATGGAGTTTTTCTGGGTTGATGGATAAGAGGTTATAGGAGTTGAAGGATGGAAGAAGGAATAGTAGGACACAATATAGTTGATGTTTGAATGGCTTCATTGTTGAGAGTTGCTTGTATGTGTGATGTTAAAATTGATTTAACAATAGCGCGTAAACACATTTTAATGCTATAGTGTGTGATCAGGGGGATCTGTTCAATTGTCATTTAAAAAAGTATTGATATTTACCCATTGATTATTGAAGAATATTCTTCATAAATACCTCATGAGTTTGGCACAACTGTCTTCCTATCTCATAACACAAAATATAAGGTTTTTGTAGACATAAAGGATGTAAACAAAGAAATATAGCTATAGCTTCAAACTATATTTAAATCTATCATGTGGATGTCAAGGAATGTCAGTTCTTGCATCCAGATGACTATCACAAAACAAGCAGTTGGGACCCCATTTGGTTAATGAATCGCAGAATGTAGCTTTAACCATTAAAGTGTGGGTGGGTGGGTGAAGGGGGGGGGGGGGGGGGGGGGCAAAAAGCTTTATAGATAAACAAGTAAATGCTATCAAAAAGCTCTTTGTAAGAATTGTAAACCTGACCTGCATGCACAATATTTAATGTGTTTAAGAACAGTAACAGCAGGAAGAAATATGAGGAATTTCAGAAGTGTTCTTGCTGAAGTAAACAGACAAAATAATGTATTAATCTTACTCTTGATGAGTTCATCCTCACTTCTGCTGGGAAAGGAGCTGCTACAATTCGCTTCACTAGTTGGTCCAAAGTTTTCTTTTTGGGCCTTCCATGTTGGGGCCTGGAATTTGTGTGGAAGAAAAACTAGAAAGAAAGAGAAAAGAACAAGATGTTAGTCATACATAATACAATCAGCATATTAACAAGTAACAGAGCTGGAAACAGATGTATCCGTCTTGCTGTGTCTATCAAAAAGTCTCTGCTGCTCCACCAACTGCAGATGTGTTCCTTTGGGTCAGTTAAGTTCATGTAGACCACACTGCCCGTTGTTATGGCACTATGTCCACTGAAATAATATATGTCTATATATGTCTGAGCCATCAGGAATTTCCATCTTGTAAAATGTCTGCCAAGATGCCGGGATATGACAATCTGGATACCCCACTAATGGGCCTATTACCTCTTCTGTGTTTTCTTTTTAACTCCTTTGTAAGATTTTTCAGTTCCATCTTCCTCAGGATCCTCAGCGTGATCCCCACAGCTCTCTCAGCGCCGTATCTCTCAACCATCTGATTCACTGTGTCCTGTCCATCAGCGTTCCTCAACTGGCTCTCTGGGATTGGAGGATAGCCAGGCAGCTGGACGCTAGCTAGGTTAGACTGAAAGTCCCTCAGTGTGTCTCTGAGCTTCTCCAGAGTGGTCAGCAGCAGATCTGGTACTGTCTTCATTGTGGGTCTCTAGGTGCAATGAAACAATATAGGTAGAATCTTAATTTGGTAATTATTGTACTACTACTATTTTCTGTCTTTTACTAGAGTTTGTATGCTCAGAGCCCAAACATCTCCTCTCCTCACCGTGACCAGTGCATCTTTTTCCTTTGTGTCTTTGCTACCTGATGCTTCTCTGTCCAAGGTACTAGAAGAACTGCCAACCAGCAGGACAAGATCCTCCTCAGTCCTTCTTACAGATGTGGGTGGCATGAGAGCCCCTGATGAGAGAGAGAGAATGTCTGCGTTCTCATCATTTTGAGAACTCGCATCTTAGCGTAAAACAAGGCTAAAGGCAAAACGTTTGCGGAATGCTATCGGTTGTTCCAATTACTGGTTGTTCAGGTACAACTAAAAACAAAATGTATCATATTTTCACTGCACTTCACATTCCAAAAATAAACAACATATCTTAGCGTTTGATGTGTTGTCAGTGCTTCTAAAACTAACCTGCTGTATATTGTGAGTACTTGATTAGCAATTGAACCCTTGAATTGAATACTTGCGTATTTGCATCCATCCCCAATAGGGGCAGGAGCCTCCTGCTTGATGGACGCTAGTCTGTCGCAGGGTCTTACCCCCCAATCCATCTCCTAAATGCTGAGTGCCAAGCAGAGAGGCATCAAATCCCGCTTTTGAAGTCTTTGGTGTGACTCCGGGGATTGAACTCCCAACCTTCCAATCTCAGGGCGGACACTAGCCACAAGGCTATGGAGTTGGTAACTGAATCATATTTGTACTATAATCTTAAGATAACAGATCCGCTTGTTCAAACGTGGTCGTGCCACGTTGCATGTACAGTTATCAATTTCTGCCATGTTTCCATATAATCTAACAAGTGTTGTGGTTCCAAACTAGCGTTATCTTAACCTGTATATGATTTTCTGAGTGTTCAGTACTATTTCACAAGGATGTTCACCATCTCTTTCATTCTTACCTACAGTTCTGGGATCAGCTGCAGAGGTGGACAGGTTCAGATCCGGAATAATCTCCAGATCTGAATAAATAGGTTCCTATGTGGAAAATCATAGAATAGGTTGGATCTTTACCTTGATTAAAACATAATGTCCATACTGTACCTAAAGCCACAATTACTGTGAAAAATCTTATTGAAAACCAGTTATGATATTGAATATCTCAAAGAAAATAGATGGAAAAGAATTTATCAATAGGTGAATCAATATTTGAATAGTTGGCTACCTCTGGTAGTACAGGACTGCTGGCAAACACAAGGGACATGGAGGTGTGAGGATGCTGAACTGCAAACCCTGGGTAGAGGGGCTCAGTGAATGTGGCCTGGAAAGTGTGCAGGTGGGTCATTGTGTCAGAGAAGACCTCGTAGAAGGACAGAGTGCCAGCTGGCCAGTCCAGAAACACTCCTACTCTGGGGAGTGGACGGGAGGAGGACTGGTCTCTCTGGGGAGAGTTGTTGAGGTGCTGGTCAGGTATACCAGTCTCTTCATTATTGTGCAAGGCAGAGTAACCATCCCGATTGCAGATCAGACACCAGGACTCATCATTGTATCCAAGCTTACAGACACGACGTCTTCCTTTCCTGCTGATGCCTTCATATGTCATTCCTATGGTAGCCTCCATCCCACTCCACTCTACCTCCCAGTAGCAGTGTCCAGTCAGACCCTCTCTAAACAGCACCTGGGTATAGTGATCAAATCTCTCTGGATGATCAGGATACGGCTGCTCCTCTTTAACCCTCTCCACCCTTCTTTTCCCCTCAGACAGAGAGAGGTTTCTGTGTGCTGTGTTTGGGTCCAGTGTGAGATCACAGGCATCTGCAGAAGAGAGGAGAAAACAATCGCTGGATCAAGCTGGTGTTTGAGTGTGCATGTGTGTGGTTATTAGCTTTTTGTTTAATAGAGGAGTATGATTAAATCCTCATAACTAACACACTTACATTTCTTCATCAGCTGTGGTTTAACCCAGATCTCTTCATTATGGTCCACACTGTGAGAGAGACAGAGGAACAGACAAAGTGAGTGACACACAGCTTCTGTACGAACTAAGGCTAGAAGAGTTTTACAAAAAAATCTGGAACTGACTGAATATCAGGGAAGACTGTTTGGCATTCTTTCTGACATTCATGATTGCCACAAATAGAACTCAGAATTGTGGTTGAAATAGGAAATAAACTTTAACCTAAATAAACTATTTTCACACTAACTGTACTAACTTGAGTTTCTCCAGTCTACAGTGTGGATCCTCCAGTCTAGCAGAGAGCAGCTTCACTCCAGAGTCTCCTGGGTGATTGAAGCTCAGGTCCAGTTCTCTCAGGTGGGAGGGGTTTGACCTCAGAGCTGAGGCCAGAGAAGCACAGCCTTCCTCTGTGACTCTACAGAATGACAGCCTGCAGAGACAGGTCAACATGATTTTACAACAGGACTGCTGCCCTCTAGTGGTGATAGCTTATACACAGTATATACATATTTCCAATAAACCCAAATCTGTTTCTAAATCAAATCAAATGTTATTGGTCACATTCACATATTTAGCAGATGTTATTGCAGGTGTAGCGAAATGCTTGTGTTCCTAGCTCCAACAGTGCAGTAGTATCTAACAATACACACAAATCTAAAGTAAAATAATGGAATTAAAAAATATATAAATATTAGGACGAGCATTGTCGGAGTGGCATTGACTAAGTACTAACCTCAGTTTCTCTAGTTTACAATGTGGATTCCCCAGTTAACCCAGTATTTACCTTATTGGTTGAGCTGACTTACTGGCTACTGTAATGATGTTGTGCTTTGACACATCATCTTTGTATTGAGCAGGTATGTTTCTAAGTACTAACCTCAGTTTCTCTAGTTGACAGTGTGGATTCCCCAGTCCAGCAGAGAGCAGCTTCACTCCAGAATCCTGCAGGTCATTGTGACTCAGATCCAGCTCTCTCAGGTGAGAGGAGTTTGAGCTGAGAACTGAGGCCAATGCTTCACACCCTCTCTCTGTCAGGGAACATCTATTGAGCCTAAACAACACATGGATTCTATTTTAACATGTATAGTAACATATATAGTAACAAGCAGACAACATTGAGAGCAGGAGCACACCAAGTCAATACTGTACATTTTCTGGAGAGAGCTGGTAAACATGAGAAGAAAAATAAATGTACCAAAAAAAGCTCTCAGGCTGACATGAAAAAACACCCAAAAGTACTGACCTCAGGATCTCCAGTGGATGTTTCAGTGCAGCAAAAAGTACCCTCAGCCTGTCATCATCATCAACATCATAAAACAGCACACTGTTCCTCAGGTCCAGCTCTCTCAGGGTTGAGTCTGCTGATTGTACAGCGGAGGCAAGGGATCCACAGACCTCCTCAGAGAGTCGAAAGCCATCCAGTCTGTAGAAACAGAAACAATATGACTTAAACAGAGTGTGATGTAGTGCAGGTCAGAGACACATAACAGCATTATTCAGAACCTGTCCTTTCAGATGGTAACACATTTAGTACATCAACTCTTAGTGAGGTACATCTGGTATGTAGTCATGTCTGTAGGTATGCAGTCAAATCTGTAGGCATGCAGTCACGTCTCTAGGCATGCAGTCACGTCTCTAGGCATGCAGTCACGTCTCTAGGCATGTAGTCACGTCTCTAGGCATGTAGTCACGTCTCTAGGCATGTAGTCACGTCTCTAGGCATGTAGTCACGTCTCTAGGCATGTAGTCACGTCTCTAGGCATGTAGTCACGTCTCTAGGCATGTAGTCACGTCTCTAGGCATGTAGTCACGTCTCTAGGCATGTAGTCACGTCTCTAGGCATGTAGTCACGTCTCTAGGCATGTAGTCACGTCTCTAGGCATGTGTCTGTCTGTAGGCCTGTGGTCATTAAATTAAGAAATAATAATGTTGACAGCCTGATAATTTTACCCCTCAAAAACTGCTCAACAATAAATAAACCTTTAGGTTATTGTCATGTTATAACCCTCCTAATGTACTGACCTCAGTGTCTGTAGTTTACAGTGGGGATGTTTCAGAGCAGTAAAGAGTTCCCTCCCACCACCGTCAGACAGTCCACTGTTCCTCAGGTCCAGTTCTCTCAGAGAGGAGTCTGCTGATTGGAGAACAGAGGCCAGTGATCCACAGTCCTCCTCATAGAGTGTAAAGTTACCCAGTCTGTAAAAACAGAGACAATATCACTCATACAGAGTGTGATGTAGTGTATAAACAAGTATTATCAAATAATTATACACTATATATACACACAAAGGTATGTGGACACCCCTTAAAATGAGTGGATTCAGCTATTTCAGCCAGGCCCATTGCTGACAGGTGTATAAAATCGAGCACACAGCCATGCAATCTCCGTAGACAAACATTGGCAGTAGAATGGCCTTCCTGAAGAGCTCGGTGACTTTCAACGTGGCACCGTCATAGGATGCCACCTTTCCAACAAGTCAGTTGGTCAAATTTCTAAATTCCTGCCCTGCTAGAGTTGCCCTGGTCAACTGTAAGTGCTGTTATTGTGAAGTGGAAACGTCTTGGAGCAACAGCGTCTCAGCCGCAAATTGGTAGGCCACAAAAGCTCACAGAATGGGACAGTCGAGTGCGGAAATGCGTAGCAACACTCACTACAGAGTTCCAAACTGCCTCTGGAAGCAACGTCAGGACAGGAACTGTTTGTCGGGAGCTTCATGAAATGGGTTTTCATGGCCGAGCAGCCGAACACAAGCCTAAGATCATCATGCATAATGCCAAGCATTGGCTGGAGTGGTGTAAAGCTCTCCGCCATTGGACTCTGGAGCAGTGGAAACACGTTCTCTGGAGTGATGAATCACGCTTCATCATCTGGCAATCTGACAGACAAATCTGGGTTTGGCGGATGCCAGGAGAACGCTACCTGCCCCAATGCAGTGCCAACTGTACACTGCGTGCACAATTATTAGGCAAGTGAGTATCCTGATCTTATCATTGTTTCTATTCACATTTTCAAACTCCAAACCATATAAACTTGAATGCTTATTGGATTTAATCATTTTCAGATGATATGTATTTGTGTAATGAGGGAGGGTGTGGCGAAAGTGAATAACATCTTATATCAAGGTGTGCATAATTATTAGGCAGCCTCATTACCTCAGGTAAAATGGGCCAAAAAATTAATTTAACTGACACTGAAAAGCCAAAAATGTACAATGCCTTTCAGACGGATGCGACACTCTTTAAATAGCTAAACTATTGAGGTGTGACCACCGGACATTCAAACGTTTTGTTGCCAATAGTCAACTGGGGCGCAAAAAACGCATGGGGAAGAAAAGGCGCAAATTAACTGCAAAAGACTTGAGAAGAATTAAACGTCAAACTACCAGGAACCCATTATCCTCCAGTGTCACCGTATTCCAGAACTGCAACCTACCTGGAGTGTTCAGAAGTACAAGGTGTCAAGTGCTCAGAGACATGGCCAAGGTCAAGAAGACTGAAACAAGACCACCACTGAATAAGATTCACAAGTTGAAGCGTCAAGATTGGGCAAAGAAATACCTGAAGACAGATTTTTCAAAGGTTTTATGGACAGATGAAATGAAAGTGACTCTTGGACCAAATGAATGGACCCGTGGCTGGATCAGTAATGAACACAGGGCACCACTTTGAATCAGGTGCCAGCAAGGTGAAGTAGGGGTACTGGTATGGACTGCTATCATTGAGGATGAGGTAGTTGGACCTTTTCGGGTTGAAGATGGACTGAAACTCAGCTCCCAGTTTCTGGAAGATTCTTTCGTCAAAGGGCCTCAAAGATGCCTGAATAATGACCTGGCCCCCTTCCTCACCTGACTTAAATCCTATTGAGAACTTGTGGGCCCTTCTCAAATGTGAGATTTACAGTGATGGAAGACAATACACCTTTTTGAACAGCATTTGGCAGGCTGTGGTTGCTGCTTCAGCGAAAATTGATCGTGAACAGATCAAGAAACTGACAGACTCCATGGATGGAAGGCTCATGGCAGTTATTGAAAATAAGGGTGGCTATATTGGTCACTGAATATTTTTGAAAGGCCAACATTTTTATATAATTGTCATTGTGTTACTTATCTGTTACACTTACTCTAAAAATTGAGAATAAACAAGTGAGTTGAGAGAAATTATTTTTGTAATTTAGTTGCCTAATAATTGTGCACACTAATAGTTGCCTAATAATTGTGCACACATATATTTCCCTGAGAAAGACAAAACTCACTTTTCCTTTGTTAAACATTCAGGTTTGAGGTTCATTAACATTTTGGATTGAGTGAGAGAGAGCATTGTGTTTGTTCAACAATAAAATGAATGCCGAAGAAGACAATTTGCTTAATAATTGTGCACGCAGTGTAAAGTTTGGTGGAGGAGGAATAATGGTCTGGGTATGCTTTTCATGGTTTGGGCTAGGCCCCTTAGCTCCAGTGAAGGGAAATCTTAACACTTCAGCATACAATGACCATCTAGAAAACAGTTTGGGGAAGGTCCTTTCCTGTTTCAGCATGGCAATGCCCCTGTGCATTGTCATGAAATGGTTTGTCAAGATCGGTGTGGAAGAACTTGACTGGCCCACACATAGCCCTGATGTCAACCCCATCGAACACCTTTGGGATGAATTGGAATGCAGACTGCGAGCCAGGCCTAATCGCCCAACATCAGTGCCCGACCTCACTAATGCTCGTGGCTGAATGGAAGGAAGTCCCCGCAGCAATGTTCCAACATCTAGCGGAAAGCCTTCCCAGAACAGTGGAGGCTGTTACAGCAGCAAAGGGGGGACCAACGCCATTTAATGCCCATGATTTTGGAATGAGATGTTCAGACGAGCAGGTGTCCACCTACTTTTGGTCATGTAGTGTATATAGAATGTATCAGAGCATACCCTTGGGGTTATAATCTGATTCCAACAAACTGTCCAACAATTTTGGGGTTCTCTTGACCCAACCAACGGTATACTGACCTCAGTGTATCCAATTCACAGTGTGTATGTTTCAGTGCAGCAAAGAGAACCTTCACTCTGCCATGAAACATCCGACTGTTCCTCAGGTCCAGCTCTCTGAGATGTGAGTCTACTGATTGGAGAATGAAGGCCAGTGATTCAAAGAGCTCATGTTGGAGTACCCAGCCAGACAGTCTGTAGAAACTGAGAAAATATCATTAAATATCAAGTCAAGTTGAATATGTGTTGAGAATATTGAAACAGGTATACCAGTTGTTTTTCAATTGTCTTTCTCTAGGAAATATTGAGACAATGTTTGCTGACTCTTTGATCCTTCCTGGTGGCATAAGTGCCTTCAATACCAGAGCGATCAAAATCATCTCAGATTACAGACAAATGCAAACGTGATCAAAATGAGACATGAGGGTGCACACATGGCACTGTGATAGACTACATCCAATTTGCTGTTGTGAGTGTTGGAGGCTATTTTGTAAATGACATTGCTGAAGTCAAGGATCAGTAGGATAGTCAGTTTTACAAGGGTATGTTTGGCAGCATGAGTGAAGGAGGCTTTGTTGTGAAATAGGAAGCCGATTCTAGATTTACCTTTGGATTGGAGATGTTTAATATGAGTCTGGAAGGAGAGTTTACAGTCTAGCCAGACACCTAGGTATTTATAGGTGTCCACATATTTTAAGTTAGAACCGTCCAGAGCAGTGATGCTAGTCAGACGGACAGCGATCAGTTGAAGAGCATGTATTTCATTTTACTAGCATTTAAGAGCAGTTGGATAACACGGAAGGAGTGTTGTATGGCGTTGAAGCTCGTTTGGAGGTTAGTTAACACAGTGTCCAAAGAAGGGCCAGATGTATACAGAATGGTGTTGTCTGCATAGAGGTGGATCAAAGAATCACCCGCAGCAAGAGCGACATCATTGATATATACAGAGAAAAGAGTTGGCCCGAGAATTGAACCCTGTGGCACCCCCATAGAAACTGCCAGAGGTCCGGACAACAGGCCTTCCGATTTGACCCACTGAACTCTGAGAAGTAGTTAGTGAACCAGGCAAGGCAGTCATTAGAGAAACCAAGGCTGTTGAGTCTGCCGATAAGAATGTGGTGATTGACAGAGTCGAAAGCCTTGGCCAGGTCGATGAAGACGGCTGCACAGTACTGTCTCTTATCGATGGCGGTTATGATATCGTTTAGGACCTTAAGCGTGGCTGAGAAGGTGCGGTGGGATTCGAAATGGTCGGTGATCTGTTTGTTAACTTGGCTTTCGAAAACTTTAGAAAGGCAGGGCAGGATGGATATAGGTCTGTAACAGTTTGGGTCTAGAGTGTCTCCCCCTTTGAAGAGGGGGATGACCGCGGCCACTTTCCAATCTTTAGGGATCTCCGACGATACGAAAGAGAGGTTGAACAGTCTAGTAATAGGAGATGCAACAATGGCGGCGGATAATTTTAGGTAGAGAGGGTCCAGATTGTCTAGCCCAGCTGATTTGTAGGGATCCAGATTTTGCAGCTCTTTCAGAACATCAGCTGTCTGGATTTCGGTGAAGGAGAAGTGGGGGGGGGGGGGGGGGGCTTGGGCCAGTTGCTGCAGGGGGTGCAGAGCTGTTGGCCGGGGTTGGGGTAGCCAGGTGGAAAGCACGGCCAGCCGCAAAGAAATGCTTATTGAAATTCTCAATTATCGTGGATTTATCGGTGGTGACAGTGTTTCCTAGCCTCAGTGCAGTGGGCAGCTGGGAGGAGGTGCTCTTATTGTCCATGGACTTTACAGTGTCCCAGAACTTTTTGGAATTAGTGCTACAGGATGCAAATTTCTGTTTGAAAAAGCTAGCCTTTGCTTTCCTAACTGACTGTGTGTATTGGTTCCTGACTTCTCTGAAAAGTTGCATATCGCGGGGACTATTCGAAGCTAGTGCAGTACGCCTGATATGAGAATTATCTAATAAAAGGTAAATGAATCAATAAACCATGATGAATTATTAGTCATACAGCAGGTTTAATGAATAATCAATGTAATGATCAATGTAGGGATCGATTAGTCTGATTATTTCCGGAAAGTCCAGGAACCACTGGAGAGGGAAAGAAATGTGCGTATGCAATTAGTATAGCTACAGAAGCAGATGGTCAAGGGAGTAAAACCTCAGAGAGTTCCTAACCTTGAAGGAAAGGAACAGGCTGAGCCAGAAGGTGATAAACAGTGTGAGAAGTTTGAGGGTTGCAGGTCACCAACGGATTGTGTGTAAATGCATGTGCGTAAGTAAGCAAGAACTATATAATGACTGTTTTGTTATCCTGACGCCAGAACGTTCTCATGAATAAAGCTACAGAAACCTTTTGCAGAAAGCTGAGTCCTTGCCTAATTATTTTAACCCATTGTCTTACAAACCTTGGGCATTAGTCAAGGCGAATTGATTATTGATTATCATCATCAAGATATAGAATTCTTTTAACATTCGAGCCGGATCTCAAACTGCCGCTGTCGTTCCAAGGAGACACCGAAACCGTGCACGGGCGGATGAAATATCCGTAAATCAAAGACCTGGCCCTTTTCTGTGGGTTCTTTACAGGCCGGTGGCAAACTGGTACGCGACAGAGGTGGTGACGAGATTCAACGAACATTGAAAAACTCAGCTGCAAATTATAAGGTTAGTAGACTTTATTCATTGTTTTGGGGAATAGCACCTGTATGATTACATTAAATAAGGAATGAGTGATACACCTGTGTGTCTGCGTTGCATGATGAGTGATACACCTGTAGGTCTGCATTACATGATGAAATGAGGAATACACCGGTATGTCTGCATTGCATGATGGAATAAGGGACACAATTGGGTGTTGGCATTTGATGAGAAAGCGATTGTTGTGAGTGTAAGGCAAAAGCGATTGTTGAGAGTGTAAGGCAAAAACGATTGATGTGAGAGTGAAAGGTACTCTGGGTGTTAGACGCTGAAATTGATGAATGTTATAGCTGGTGACCTGGCTTCAGAAGTTCGCGTGGAGAAAAATCGGTTTTAAAGGGAATCAAGTATTCTGCGCAAATAGAAGGCAGGAATCAGTTGTAAATTCAAAATGTAATTGTTGTGAAAGGCAAAAGCGATTGTTGTGAGTGAAAGGCAAAAGCGATTGATGAGAGTGAAAGGCGAGAGCAAGTAGAGGATTTTAATGTACTCTGGGTGTTAGACGCTGAAATTGAGGAATGTTATAGCTGGTGACCTGGCTTCAGAAGTTCGTGTGGAGAAAAATCGGTTTTAAAGGGAATCAAGTATTCTGCGCGAATGGAAGGCAGGAATCAGTTGTAAATTCAAAAGGATACGAATTCGAAAGAGAGACAGGGTCCGAAACGACCCTGGGAAACTGTGGCCACTGCATAAAACTAAACTAAGTCTTATGGTGAGACCTGATAACGTAGTAAAAGGGTCAAGAGTCCATAGGGGGATAGTCGGTACCTAAAGATAGAGTTTATTTAGGTCTGATATCCATGGGAGAAGAGAAACCTAATATGGCGGAGTGAGAAACAGATATTAGTGTCAAGAGTTACATGAAGCAACAGATAAATAGGCTGTTAACTAGGGCTTTACGACCCCTGGAAATGAGTTTATAGTTGCATACGTATGAGACCTAATGTCCGATCAAGAGTCCCCTCTATAGATAAAGTTTCGAGAGAGATAGAGTGATTATGCTGGGATGAGTGATTGCATGTGAGGAGAATCCAGTCAACAATCGCGAGAAGAAAAACAGGCCGTAAAACCTAAAAATAAAACAGGTTGCGGTGTTTGTATATCAGGATCGGTGTGGGGGATCAATCATTCTAGCAGAACATCTCTATATTGATAATTAAGGAAATTAATAGGTGTTGTTACACATAAAGGATATATTGATAAAGTCAAGAGTCACAGGGAACGACAGGAAAATAAGAAGAACTTATAGTCGTATACGTGTGCGATATAAACAATATGTCAGGAAGCATGCGAATAATAATTCTAAAATTCTAGATTAATAACAGTAAATAGCATACACATAAAGATTAACAGCGAGTAGACACATTGTATTTGGTCCAGAGTTGTATAAATTAAAGCACATAGTTTAAGGTTCTTACGAATAATATTTCTAAAATTCTAGATTGGAAGAAGAAGCAGAATAAATACGAGGGTACTTTAACAACATGGGTAGTAAATCCTCTAAGGAGATTCCGGTATTGACGGGAGATGAACGCTTTATGCTGGGAAAAGATAAGAGGAACATTTATTTTGGACCGAGATGGAGGAAGAAATACGATTTTGATGGATGTTTAAATGTGAAAGATTGGAATTAATGGTAAAACAAATACATAGGGTCTGTGGGGATAAGACAGAGAAGCAGCGCACAGAAGGCCTTGACACTGCTCGTGTTTGGCTGGCAGAAGCTAGGAAGAGAGCGGAGGGGGCCAGGGATAAGGGCGTTGCTAACAATGATTTGGGCCCCACCAAGGAACCATAGACAGAGACAGTTTAGGGATAGACAGAGAGGAGAACAGGATTTAGCAAACTTATTGAGAAAAGTGGATAGAGACACTGTAGACAGAAGGGGAAAAACAGGGAAACGCGCTGACAAAGACGGAGAGAAGATGTTTTAGTTGCGATAGAACAGGACATTTCGCCAGAAACTGTAAAACACCCTGTAAACATTGTGACCGAGTAGGACACAACTACCAAAATTGTAAACATGAACAATAGTGGTTCAGTGGTAGAATTCTTGCCTACCATGCGGGGGGCCCGGGTTCGGTTCCCAGCCCATGCACCATGGGACTAAAATTTAATTTAATTATTGTTATGTTATGAATGGAACCATACGGTTGTTAGTGTTTGTTTAAGATAGAAACCGAAAGTTTTGATAGCTTGTTTAGTTTAAATAGAAAGACAGTCGATAAAGTACGTTGTTTGTGGTCTAAATGGCCTGTTTTAAGGATTTATAGAGAATGGGAGTTGTATTTGAATGACGGAATCAAGGAAAAGGCAGTTACCTAAATATAATGAATTATAAGGAGCGGAAATTAATAATTGCGACAGAATTGTGGCGATATACATTATATATATTTTTTTAAACCCTTGGACATTTCATAAGACTATAAGCCAATACCTAGAGAGATTGAAGGACGTGTCCAACGCAAATAGTGGGTTAATAGAACCCCCGGTAGTGGATGGATTTGATGCCCCGTATTATCAGCAATTAAAAATTGCTTTCCTCAGTGGAATGCGTCCCGAGATAAATCGTGCCACCAAACAGAACCTCGTAGGGTGGGGGGCTAGCAGATCTGAGGGAAGTAAGCAAGGCCAGAGAGGGAGTAGAGACAGATACAAAGAGAAGGTCAGGCGCCCCCAGCCAGACTCAGAGGAGGAGGATGCATGACTAACTATGGAGAGCGGGGGAACAGACACTAGTGAGGGGAAGGACGATTTTCTGAATTTAGTTATAAACAGCGATTGTGAAGTTTTTGAATTGGCTACAATTGATTTGGCATTACAACAAGAACAGAAACCCTATTTGACACTAACAGTAATGGGAGAGAAAATAAAATTTCTGTGTGATACTGGGGCGTGTCTTGTTTTCTGAGTTTTAATAAACACATGAAATTCTTTTGATAGGGGATGTTCTGGGAACCTGGGATACAAACTGTAGATAAAGTTCTTAGCTTTAATTTGTTTAATGTAGTAAGAAACACGGTTCTGAAAGGGTGGTATGACTTTTGACCCCTCTGGTGACTTTTCCTGTGTGGTCTGATCAGCCACATTTGAAAAGCCATTTGGATGGTGAATTTAAGGTCATTGGTGATATTGATTTTAAGGGAATTTGTAGAACTGATAATTATGATGAAGTTAACCTCTTACATCTAGACGTTCCACTAGCGGAACACCTGCTCCAATATCCAATGATAGGCGTGGCGCGAATTACAAATTCCTCAAAAATACAAAAACTAAAATTTTTCAAACATATGACTATTTCACAGCATTTTAAAGACAAGACTCTCCTTTATCTAACCACACTGTCCGATTTCAAAAAGGCTTTACAGCGAAAGCAAAACATTAGATTATGTCAGCAGAGTACCAAGCCAGAAATAATCAGACACCCATTTTTCAAGCTAGCATATAATGTCACAAAAACCCAGAAGACAGCTAAATGCAGCACTAACCTTTGATGATCTTCATCAGATGACACACCTAGGACATTATGTTATACAATACATGCATGTTTTGTTCAATCAAGTTCATATTTATATCAAAAAACTGCTTTTTACATTAGCATGTGACGTTCAGAACTAGCATACCCCCCGCAAACTTCTGGGGAATTTGCTAACAATTTACTAAATTACTCACGATTAACGTTCACAAAAAGCATAACAATTATTTTAAGAATTATAGATACAGAACTCCTCTATGCACTCGATATGTCTGATTTTAAAATAGCTTTTTGGTGAAAGCACATTTTGCAATATTCTAAGTACATAGCCCAGCCATCACGGGCTAGCTATTTAGACACCCGGCAAGTTTAGCACTCACCAATATCAGATTTACTATTATAAAAGTTTGATTACCTTTTGTTGTCTTCGTCAGAATGCACTCCCAGGACTGCTACTTCAATAACAAATGTTGGTTTGGTCCAAAATAATCCATCGTTATATCCGAATAGCGGCGTTTTGTTCGTGCGTCCCAGACACTATCCGAAATGGTAAATCAGGGTCGAGCGCATGGCGCAATTCGTGACAAAAAAATTATAAATATTCCATTACCGTACTTCGAAGCATGTCAACCGCTGTTTAAAATCAATTTTTATGCAATTTATCTCGTAAAAAAGCGATAATATTCCGACCGGGAATCTCCTTTTCGGCAAACAGAGGAAAAATCACAAAGACGGGGGCGGCCAGGGCACGCGCCTAAGCCCACAGTCCCTTGATCGGCCACTTGAGAAAGGCGATAATGTGTTTCAGCCTGGGGCTGGGATGACGACATTCTGTTTTTTCCCGGGCTCTGAGCGCCCATGGAAGACGTAGGAAGTGTCACGTTAGAGCAGAGATCCTTTGTAAAAGATAGAGATGGCAAAGAAGTTCAAGAAATGGTCAGACAGGCCACTTCCTGTAAAGGAATCTCTCAGGTTTTGACCTGCCATTTGAGTTCTGTTATACTCACAGACACCATTCAAACAGTTTTAGAAACTTGAGTGTTTTCTATCCAAAGCCAATAATTATATGATTATTCTCGTTACTGGGCAGGAGTAGTAACCAGATTAAATCGGGTACGTTTTTTATCCAGCCGTGAAAATACTGCCCCCTAGCCATAACAGGTTAAAGTTCTTAGACACAATTGATAATTTGAAACAATGAGAAGACTAAAAGGGCAAAGCCTTAGACTAAGGGTAGGCTTCTTTAAGTCTATTTTCCTAGAACAATAAGGGTAAAATCATTTTTCTTGGTGGAGTAAATCAGATTAGTAATTTTGATCTGATTATGTGATTTGAAAATATTTTGACCAGTAGCAGGGGTATTTTTTACATGATCTAGATACGTTTATTTTCCCTTAGGAAGTCAGCTGTTGTTGAATTCAGTGTAAGACATTTAACACAACAAGGCTGTGGAATTGATATAATAGTATTCCTATATTTTGTTGTGAATAAGTTTAATAATGGTAGACTTATGTCAACAGGACAGGAATATATGACATCTGTAGGTGATCCGAGATAAATTTAAGTAGATATGCAATACCTAGACAGGTTGATTTTTCTAAAACTCAGGAGTGCAATCAAGGAGACAATGAGACATTTAGTCAATATTTGGAAACAACCCATATTATGAGAAAAAGTAGGAGACAGATAGAAGGGCAGATGGAGAAATCCTCCCTTGCAATGCTGAAACCTTGAGGGTTGGGGAGTAGCAGGAAGAAAGAAGGGGGCCAGCAGGAGTAGATAGGAAGAGAATTTGGTTCACTAAGCTCTAGGATATTAATTAATGGAGAGACTATCGGCTCCATTGGCAGGCATGTATTTTAGTTTTGATTTTAAGTTTATGTTTGGTAAATTCGCTAGGAGGAGATTAGTATAATTTTGTTGAAAGTAATTGTTACCCTAACTAAAAGGGCAATGAAAGCTTAGTTGGTTTCTGGTGTTAGACACTGAACCATTGCCCAGACACTATTCTGCACAGTAGGCCGAAATAGTAGAATTGACTAGAACCGGGGAAATAAGAAAGGAGAGAAAAGTTACTATTTACACAGACAAGCACATAGACATTTAAAACCATACAAAACAGCACAGATACATCTTAAAGAAGATAAAACACTTGACAGAGAATTGTTACAGAATAGCCGAGGATGAAGGCCCCAGGGAGAATTGGACATGTGGAAAATGAAAGGGGGCATCCTACAAGAGAAGGTCTGACATAAGGATAATTTACTTATCCTACCAAAGACATTGTATGGATACGCAGCAATATTGATACATAGGCTAAGCAATGTATCAAGGGGAGGGAAGTATAGTAGAGTAGTTAGGAAAGAGTGATGGCCTAAAGGATAATTACTTAAACAATTTTTTTGTAAGAAGATCCATTCCAACATTTGGAATTGGACTTATTGAACTATTCCGAATTGAGGGGAAGAAGGGGTGTTTAACAATAATAGATAAGTATAGCAAATGGGTAGAAGCGTTCCCAACTTACTTGGTGGACATGATTATGGTAGCTAAAATATTAAGTCAAGATATTATCCCTAGAGTTGGTTTACTAGGAGCCATCTCTTTAAATGATGGATGACATTTTAGCTAATCAAGTAGAGCCTATAGAATGCCAGAGTTAGAGATACCAGAACAGGTAGACATAGAAGTTGAAGAAATACTAGCAGAGCACATGAGAAGACTGTTTGTTAACCAAACCCGTATGTCCAAGATTTTGTGTCCAACAGGTGAATTACAGGAGAAGGTGATTCACTCAATCCAACCAGGAGACTGGGTGTGGATCCAGTCCCTGAGGAGAAAAAACTGGAAGCAACACCGTTGGGAAGGCCCATACCAGGTTCTGTTAAACCACTGCCTTTGCCATTAGAAAAGCTGAGAGAGTCACTTGGGTCCACGTTACCCACTGCAAGAAGGTATGTACACACATGAGCACTGATGATCACACACAGAGTTAGGAGAAGAACCGATACCAACAGGGTCCGGGGGTTACCTCCTTAACGAAGATTTCCTATCCCGACCGTTCATCACTGTGTGTGCTCCTGGAGGTGTGAGTATGGGGTGGTACCTAGCAGAGAGACTAAAGCCAGGAGAGGGTTGGCGGTTTTTGGGAAGAGTAGAGACTGAGCTGCATCATAGTCTAATCTTTCTGATACATTCAGATCCACCACCTTCCGGTACTAATCATAGGACACTGTTGTCATTGAGAAGAAGTAGAGGATACGCTATATAATACACTGATGAGTGAAATACAGAATAAGGAATCAAAGAAGATCAAGATGAAGAATTTAACCTGTTAGGGCTAGGGGGCAGCATTGACACGGCTGGATAAAAAACATACCCGATTTAATCTGGTTACCACTCCTACTCAGTAACTAGAATATGCATATACTTATTACATATGGATAGAAAACACCCTAAATTTTCTAAAACTGTTTGAATGGTGTCTGTGAGTATAACAGAACTCAAATGGCAGGTCAAAACCTGAGAGATTCCTTTACAGGAAGTGGCCTGTCTGACCATTTCTGGAACTTCTTTGCCATCTCTATCATTTACTAAGGATCTCTGCTCTAACGTGACACTTCCCACGTCTTCCATAGGCTCTCATAGCCCGGGAAAAAAGAGAATGTCGTCATTCCAGCCCCAGGCTGAAACACATTATCGCCTTTCTCAAGTGGCCCATCAAGAGACACTAGCTTATGCGCGTGACCCCGACCGCCCCCGCCTTTGGGATTTTTTCCTCTGTTTGCCGAAAAGGAGATTCCCTGTCGGAATATTAGCGCTTTTCTACGAGAAAAATGACGTAAAAATTGATTTTAAACAGCGGTTGACATGCTTCGACGTACGGCAATGGAATACTTTGAATTTTATTGTCAGGAATTGCGCCAAGCGCGCGACACTTCTTTACTATTTCGGATAGTGTCTGGAACGCACGAACAAAACGCCGCTATTCGGATATAACGATGGATTATTTTGGACCAAACCAACATTTGTTATTGAAGTAGACGTCCTGGGTGTGCATTCTGACGAAGACAACAAAAGGTAATGACATTTTTATAATAGTAAATATGATTATGGTGAGTGCTAAACTTGCCGGGTGTCTAAATAGCGAGCCCGTGATGCCTGGGCTATGTACTTAGAATATTGCAAAATGTGCTTTCACCAAAAAGCTATTTTAAAATCGGACATATCGAGTGCATAGAGGAGGTCTGTATCTATAATTCTTAAAATAATTGTTATGCTTTTTGTGAACGTTTATCGTGAGTAATTTAGTAAAATGTTAGCGAATTCCCCGTAAGTTTGCGGGGGGTATGCTAGTTCTGAACGTCACATGCTAATGTAAAAAGCTGGTTTTTGATATAAATATGAACTTGATTGAACAAAACATGCATGTATTGTATAACATAATGTCCTAGGGTTGTCATCTGATGAAGATCATCAAAGGTGAGTGCTGCATTTAGCTGTCTTCTGGGTTTTGGTGACATTATATGCTGGCTTGAAAAATGGGTGTCTGATTATTTCTGGCTTGGTACTCTGCTGACATAATCTAATGTTTTGCTTTCGTTGTAAAGCCTTTTTGAAATCGGACAGTGTGGTTAGATTAACGAGAGTCTTATCTTTAAATGGCTGTAAAATAGTCATATGTTTGAGAAATTGAAGTAATAGGATTTTGAAGATTTTGAAAATCGCGCCACAGGCTGGCAGTGGCTGTTACGTAGGTGGGACGAATTCGTCCCGCCGGTCCCATAGAGGTTAAGGTAAACATTAAACAATTTCCTGGGGAAGCAGAGAACTGTACAGGAATTGGGGTTGGCCAGATTGAAATACTCAGCCAACCCACCTCGGTTCACCTAAATTCCTGATGAGCACCAGTGTTATAGATACAAGAATGGCACCGAGAACTTAGAGGATTTTAATGGCTGAAAGTAATCGTTAATGTGACTGAATTAGGTTTGAAAGATAAATAGAAAATTCTTAACCTCACAGCACCTATAACTGATGTAGGGTGGGCCAGTATCAGTAAAGGACGCATACGACAGAAATTACCACAAAGGGTGGTTAGGAACTTGCACCTGGGGTTATTGGTCCAACCAGTTCGAGTTAGTCATCAGAGGCCAGTCATCAGAGGCCAGTTATAGGAGGCTAAAGTAGGCACAGGAGGAGTTTTGACCAGGATGGGATTAGCTTTGTCTGGATGGATGCTATTGGCATCTTCAGGGAAGTTCCAGATGAATACAAAGCTATGAATCAAATATGTGAAGGCTTTAACACTACATTATTTTGGTGGTTAACAATAAATAAAAATGTGGATTGGATTAATGACATATTTTATAAATCAACAGAGATTCATGAATGAAAACGGGGATGCAGTAAAGAGGTTCTCTGACCAGTTATCCGCCACCCCCCTCATGACCTGGTAAAATAGACTGACTCTCGATATGTTATTGGCAGAAGAGGGCAGTGTAGGTAGAATGATTAGGTTCAGTGCTACACGTACATTCCTGATAACACATCCCATGTTTGGGAAATGGAAAAGTGGTGTAAGAACTGTATTATGGGCTGCTTTCACCTGTATAAGTGTGTTTGTTGTCTCGTCCCATGTGTGAGAGGTTTAATCACCAGGACTCTAGAGAGATCGATGACGCAGCAGATGGTGAGATATGGACCAATTCCGAGCTCCGATCAGTGGGATGGCGAATGCGGGCCTCCAGGCCAGGAAGATGGCTCCGTTTCTTTTAATCACGAGGAGCCAATGTTTGATGAAACAATAACGTTTTGATAGACTGTTCCTTTAATGAAAATTATGATGAAAATCCTGAATCGAAGTGTCATAATTGGAAAGAGGCCTAGGACTGTCATTGATGGGTATAGGAGGAATAATGATGTATTAGTCTTGTATCACAATTCAATTGCATATAGCGTGTGATTATTGTATTTCCATATAGCGTGTGATTATTGTATTTCCATATACCGTGAGATTATTAGTGATTACTTATAGCATGTGATCATCATGGTGAATTAGTGAATCATTTAAGGGTGGAATTGATAAGAGAATTATCTAATAAAGGTAAATGAATCAATAAACCATGATGAATTATTAGTCATACAGCAGGTTTAACCTGTTAGGGCTAGGGGGCAGTATTGACACGGCTGGATAAAAAACGTACCCGATTTAATCTGGTTACTACTCCTGCCCAGTAACTAGAATATGCATATAATTATTGGCTTTGGATAGAAAACACTCCAAAGTTTCTAAAACTGTTTGAATGGTGTCTGTGAGTATAACAGAACTCAAATGGCAGGTCAAAACCTGAGAAGATTCTGTACAGGAAGTACCCTGTCTGACCATTTCTTGGCCTTCTTTGCCATCTCTATCCATTACAAAGGATCTCTGCTGTTACGTGACACTTCCTACGGCTGCCATAGGCTCTCAGAAGGCGGCAAAAAGCTGAATCGTGGCTTTGCAGGCTCTGGCTGAAAAAAAGTAGCGCGTTTGGGTAGTGGCTGGTTACAGTACTGTGAGACTCAGGCTCGTGCCCGCGTCGACCCGAAAGCTTTGTTTTCTTTCCTCTGTTTACCTAAACGGAGATTCCCGGTCGGAATATTATCGCTTTTTTACGAGAAAAATGGATTTTAAACAGCGGTTGACATGCTTCGAAGTACGGTAATGGAATATTTTAAAAAAATTGTCACGAATTGCGCCATGCTCGTAACCCTGATTTACCATTTCGGATAGTGTCTGGAACGCACGAACAAAACGCCGCTATTTGGATATAACGATGGATTATTTTGGACCAAACCAACATTTGTTATTGAAGTAGCAGTCCTGGG
Organism: Salmo salar; assembly: GCF_965601325.2. Classification (NCBI taxonomy): domain Eukaryota; kingdom Metazoa; phylum Chordata; class Actinopteri; order Salmoniformes; family Salmonidae; genus Salmo; species Salmo salar. Next base: position 77,389,992 of record NC_138292.1, on the reverse strand, counting down.
AGTGCATTCTGACAAAGACAACAAAGGTAATCAAACTTTTGTAATAGTAAATCTGACTTTGGTCAGGGCTAAACTTGGTCGGTGTCTAAATGGCTAGCCGTGATGGCTGGGCTATCTACTGAGAATATTGCAAAATGTGCTTTCACCGAAAAGCTATTTTAAAATCGGACACCTCGATTGCACAAAGGAGTTCTGTATCTATAATTCTTAAAATAATTGTTATGTTTTTTGTGAACGTTTATCGTGAGTAATTGAGTAAATTGTTAGTAAATTCCCCGGAAGTTTGCGGGGGGGGTATGCTAGTTCTGAACGTCACATGCTAATGTAAAAAGCAGTTTTTTGATATAAATATGAACTTGATTGAACAAAACATGCATGTATTGTATAACATAATGTCCTAGGATTGTCATCTGATGAAGATCATCAAAGGTTAGTGCTGCATTTATAGCTGTCTTCTGGGTTTATGTGACATTATATGCTAGCTTGAAAAATGGGTGTCTGATTATTTCTGGCTGGGTACTCTGCTGACAAGCCTTTTTGAAATCGGACAGTGTGGTTAGATTAACGAGAGTCTTGTCTTTAAAATGCTGTAAAATAGTCATATGTTTGAGAAATTGAAGTAATAGCATTTCTAAGGTATTTGAAAATCGCGCCACGGGATTCAACTGGCTGTTGCGTAGGTGGGATGAATTCGTCCCGCCTAGCCCAGAGAGGTTAATGAATAATCAATGTAATGATCAATATAGGGATCGATTAGTCTGATTAGTTCCGGAAAGTCCAGGAACCACTGGAGAGGGAAAGAAATGTGTGTATGCAATTAGTATAGCTACATAAGCAGATGGTCAAGGGAGTAAAACCTCAGAGAGTTCCTAACCTTGAAGGAAAGGAACAGGCTGAGCCAGAAGGTGATAAACAGTGTGAGAAGTTTGAGGGTTGCAGGTCACCAACGGATTGTGTGTAAATGCACGTGCGTAAGTAAGCAAGAACTATATAATGACTGTTTTGTTATCCTGACGCCAGAACGTTCTCATGAATAAAGCTACAGAAACCTTTTGCAGAAAGCTGAGTCCTTGCCTAATTATTTTAACCCATTGTCTTACAAACCTTGGGCATTAGTCAAGGCAAATTGATTATTGATTATTATCATCAAGATATAGAATTCTTTTAACAACGCCACAGAGTGTTTTTGTGCTGGCAGTCAAGTCTGGAGTGAACCGAGGGCTATATCTGTTCTTAGTTCAAATTTCTTTGAAAGTAGCATGCTTATTTAAGATGGTGAGGGAATTACTTTGAAAGAACAACCAGGCATCCTCTACTTACGGGATGAGGTTAATATCCTTCCAGGATATCCGGGCCAGGTCGATTAGAAAGGCCTGCTCGCAGAAGTGTTTTAGGGAGCATTTGACAGTGATGTGGGGTGGTCGTTTGACCGCAGACCCATAACAGATGCAGGCAATGAGGCAGTGATCGCTGAGAACCTGGATTAAACAGCAGAGGTGTATTTAGAGGGTAAGTTGGTCAGGATGAGGGTGCCCATGTTTACGGATTTGGGGTTGTACCTGGTAGGTTCCTTGATCATTTGTGTGAAACTAAGAGCATTGTATTTGGTACAAATCTAAGAGCAAAACTAATAGCATTGTATTGGTACAAATCATTCCTTAAGTACTAGACCTCAGCTGAATCTGGTAATGAATGGTGTGAGGAGACTAAATTACTTGGCGTTACCTTAGATTGTAAACTGTCATGGTCAAAACATATAGATTCAATGGTTGCAAAGATGGGGAGAGGTCTTGCAGTAATAAAGAGATGCTCTGCTTTTTTTGACACCACACTCCAAAAAGCAAGTTCTGCAGGCTCTAGTTGTCTAAACTCGATTATTGTCCAGTAGTGTGGTCCAGTGCTGCAAGAAAATACCTAGTTAACCTGTTGGGTCTAGGGGGCAGCATTTGCACGTCTGGATAAAAAAAATGTACCCGATTTAATCTGGTTACTAATCCTACCCAGTAACTAGAATATGCATATACTTATTATATATGGATAGAAAACACTCTAAAGTTTCTAAAACTGTTTGAATGGTGTCTGTGAGTATAACAGAACTCATTTGGCAGGCAAAACCCTGAGACATTTTCTGACAGGAAGTGGATTCCTGATGTGTTGTATTGACTTTAAACCTATCCCATTGAAAAACACAGGGGCTTAGGAATATTTTGGCACTTCCTATTGCTTCCACTAGATGTCACCAGCCTTTACAAAGTGTTTTGAGTCTTCTGGAGGGAGATCTGACCGAACAAGAGCCATGGAACGATGATGTCCCATTAGACACCTGGCGCGCGAGTTCATGTTGGGTACCCTCGTTCCAATACGTTATAAAAGAGTATGCATTCGTCCACCTTGAATATTATTCATGTTCTGGTTAAAAAAGGCCCTAATGATTTATGCTATACAACGTTTGACATGTTTGAACGAACGGAAATATATTTTTTCCCCTCGTTCATGACGAGAAGTCCGGCTGGCTTACATCATGTGCTAACGAGACGGAGATTTTTGGACATAAATGATGAGCTTTTTTGAACAAAACTACATTCGTTATGGACCTGTGATACCTGGAAGTGACATCTGATGAAGAGAATCAAAGGTAATGGATTATTTACATAGTATTTTCGATTTTAGATCTCCCCAACATGACGTCTAGTCTGTATCGCAACGCGTATTTTTCTGGGCGCAGTGCTCAGATTATTGCAAAGTGTGATTTCCCAGTAAGGTTATTTTTAAATCTGGCAAGTTGATTGCGTTCAAGAGATGTAAATCTATAATTCTTTAAATGACAATATAATATTTTACCAATGTTTTCTAATTTTAATTATTTAATTTGTGACGCTGACTTGACTGCCGGTTATTGGAGGGAAACGATTTCCTCAACATCAATGCCATAGTAAAACGCTGTTTTTGGATATAAATATGAACTTGATAGAACTAAAAATGCATGCATTGTCTAACATAATGTCCTAGGAGTGTCATCTGATGGAGATTGTAAAAGGTTAGTGCATCATTTTAGCTGGTTTTATGGTTTTGGTGACCCTGTCTTTGACTTGACAAAACATTACACACAACTCTTGTAAATGTACTGTCCTAACATACTCTAAATTTATGCTTTCGCCGTAAAACCTTTTTGAAATCGTAAAACGTGGTTAGATTAAGGAGATGTTTATCTTTCAAATGGTGTAAAATAGTTGTATTTTTGAAAAATTTGAATTTTGACATTTATTTGGATTCAAATTTGCCGCTCTTGAAATGCACCTGCTGTTGATGGAGTGCACCACGGGTGGCACGCTAGCGTCCCACCTAGCCCCAAGAGGTTAAGCTGCAGCTGGCCCAGAACAGAGTGGCACATTTTGCTCTTAATTGTAATCAGAGGGCTGATATAAATACTATTCATGCCAGTCTCTCTTGGCCAAGAGTTGAGGAGAGACTGACTGCATCACTTCTTTTTATAAGAAACAATGTGTTGAAAATCCCAAATTGTTTGCATAGTCAACTTATACACAGCTCTGACACACACACTTATCCCACCAGACATGCCACCAGAGGTCTTTCCATAGTCCCCAAATCCCGAACAAATTCAAGAAAACGTACAGTATTATATAGAGCCCTTATTGCATGGAACTTCCTTCAATCTCATATTGCTCAAATAAACAGCAAACCTGGTATCAAAAAACAGATAAAGAAACACCTCGCGGCACAACTCCACTATTTGACCTAGATAGTTTGTGTGTATGCATTGAGATGTAGGCTGTGTGCACCTTTTTAAAAATGTATGTAGTTCTGTCCTTGAGCTGTCTAATGATGTTCTGTATTATGTCATTCCGTATTATGAATCATGTTTTATGTGGACCCCAGGAAGAGTAGCTGCTGCTTTTGCAACAGCTAATGGGGATCCTAATAAAATACCAAATACATCAATACAGTATTACTTACATTGCCTTTCTACATTTCTTCACAGCTGGGATCAGTCTCAAACGCCCCTCCTCAGATGTGTTGTATCTCCGCAGGTCTAACTCATCCAGCACGCCCTTTGACATCAGCAGAGCATTGACCAATGCTGAGCAGGCAACAGGTGACAGTTCATTTCCTGTTTGATTTCCTGACTTCAGGAAGTTGTTAATGTCCTCATGTACTGAATCATCTTTCATCTCAGTCAAGCAGACGAGTAGATTGATGTACCTATCAGGTGAGACTTGCTCTACGTTTGGCTCCCTGAGGTATTTCTTCATTTCCTCAACAGTCTCTGAGCTGGTCTCTGTCTGTGGCAGTAGGCCTTGTAACAGTCGCTGGTTGGATTCCATTGAGATGCCAAGAAGAAAGCGGAGGAACAGGTCCATGTGTGCACGCTCCAAGGCTTTATCCACTATCATCTTCAGCAGCTCATGCAATGACAGCTCTGAAGACACATCCCCAATGAAAGAATCCAGGGCCTTGATGTTCTTGCTCACACAGCAGTGGAACACATACAGAGAAGCAAGGAACTCCTGGAAACTCAGGTGAACAAAGCAGTACACCTTCTGATACAACACACACTCTTCTTTCAAGATTTCTGTGCAAAACCCAGAGTACACTGAGGCTTCACTGACATCAATGCCACATTCCTCCAGGTCTTTCTTAGAGAATATGAGATTGCCCTTCACCAGCTGTTTAAATGCAAGTTGTGCCAGTTTGAGAATGGTTTCTTTGTTTTGTTCTATGATTATGTCCAGATCCGTCTCATTTTTCCCATCATACTTCTTGCTTTTCAGGTTTGTCTGAATGAGCAGGAAGTGATTGTACATCTCAGTCAGAGTTGTGATCTCTCCACTCTCATCATCACTCAACATTTGCTCAAGAACCCTGGCAGTAATCCAACAGAAGACTGGTATGTGGCACATGATGTGGAGGCTCCTTGATGTATTAATGTGTGAGATGATTCTGCTGGCCAGCTTCTCATCCTCAACATTCTTCTCAAAGTATTCTTCTTTCTGTTTGTCATTGAACCCTCGTACTTCTGTCACCTTGTTGATGTACTCATGGGGAACCTGATTGGCTGCTGCTGGTCTGGAGGTTATCCAGAGGAGAGCGTCGGGGAGTAGATTCCCCTCAATGAGGTTTGTCATCAACCTGTCAACTGATGATGTCTCAGTTAGATCACTCAACTTCTTGTTTTGATGAAACCCTAATGGTAGTCTGCTTTCATCCAGACCGTCAAAAATGAACATGACTTCATAGTCATCGTATTTCTGTGCATCTTCTATCTCTCTAAGTTCAGGATGGAAGTCATTCAAAAGTCTATGAAGACTGTACTGATCGTCTTTAATCAGATTCAGCTCTCTGAAAGGGAGCACAAAGATGAAATCAACATCCTGATTGGCTTTTCCTTCTGCCCAGTCGAGGATGAATTTCTGGACTGAAACTGTTTTTCCAATGCCAGTGATGCCCTTCGTCATTACAGTTCTGATCTCTTTCTTCTGTCCAGGTAAGGGTTTGAAGATGTCGTTGCAGTTGATTGGAGTGTCCATGAATGTTTTTCTCTTGGATGTACATTCAATCTGTCGAATCTCATGTTCTTTATTAACCCCTTCACTCTTTCCTTGTGTGATGTAGAGCTGTGTGTAGATGCTGTTGAGGGGAGTTTGTTCCACTGCAGTGCCTTTAGACAGAAATCTAAACTTGTTTTTCAGACTGGCTTTATATTCCTCTTTAACTCTCTGTATGACATCCACTGCAAAAAAAAAAGACCAAACAAATAATGAACACCACATTTTAAAGGAGAATTCTAAACTCATTTAGTAAAAAAAAAAAAAAAGAATAACGTTTTTATGACAGGATACAACCGGAGTTTAGGTAGAATAATTGCGTAGGGCTCATGCAGGGATTGAATTGGCATTCTTGCCACAGGGGGAAATATATGGTTCCGTAGACAAGAGTGTTACCTGCTCGACCAGATTCGAGGCCTAAAAACCTAATTAAGGTTCTCATTACATTTTTTGTTGTGTTTTTGATTTATCAAACAGCACATACATGTCTGATCCTTATCACCAGGTTGCTATGTTCAGTGCTTTATGAATTCTCAATTTCTCTGTACAATGGGGAAGATCTAATACAGTGCTGGGCAACTGGGGTATCACACATGGTAGCCCTCTGTCTCTGTGAGGCCCTCTGTTTAATTTTGAAATCCTGCCCTAGCACTACACAGCTGATTCAAATATCCAACTCATCGGGTAGGGGGGGTTGGATAACACTGGATCACGTAAATCATCTGATGTGTTGTTCTATTCTTCTCAGACATACCTTTGCGCCTAGTCTGTCCATCAAAGTCCACACCTGTAACGTACGAGATACAACTTTTAATTACATATAAATGAGAGAGAGCGAGCAAAAGAGAGAGAGAGAGCAAAAGAGAGAGAGAGCGAGCAAAAGAGAGAGCGAGAGCAAAAGAGCGAGAGCAAAAGAGCAAAGAGCGAGAGCAAAAGAGCGAGAGCAAAAGAGCGAGAGCACAAAAGAGCGAGAGCACAAAAGAGCGAGAGAGCGCAAAAGAGCGAGAGCGCAAAAGAGCGAGCGAGCGCAAAAGAGCGAGAGCGAGCGAGCGCAAAAGAGCGAGAGCGAGCGAGCGCAAAAGAGCGAGAGAGAGCGAGAGAGCGAGCGCAAAAGAGCGAGAGCGAGCGAGCGCAAAAGAGCGAGAGCAAAAGAGCGAGAGCGAGCGAGCGAGCGCGAACGAGCGAGCGAGCGCAAAAGAGCGAGAGCGAGCAAAAGAGCGAGCGAGAGCAAAAGAGCGAGCGCAAAAGCGCGAGAGCGAGCAAGCGAGCGAGAGCAAAAGAGCGAGAGCGAGCGAGAGCAAAAGAGCGAGAGAGCGAGAGAGCGAGCGCAAAAGAGCGAGAGCGAGCGAGCGCAAAAGAGCGAGAGCAAAAGAGCGAGAGCAAAAGAGCGAGAGCAAAAGAGCGAGAGCGAGCGAGCGAGAGCGAGCGAGAGCAAAAGAGCGAGCGCAAGAGCGCGAGAGCAAAAGAGCGAGCGCAAGAGCGCGAGAGCAAAAGAGCGAGCGCAAAAGCGCGAGAGCAAAAGAGCGAGCGCAAAAGCGCGAGAGCGAGCAAGCGAGCGAGAGCAAAAGAGCGAGAGCGAGCGAGCGAGAGCAAAAGAGCGCGAGCGAGCGAGAGCAAAAGAGCGAGAGCGAGCGAGCGAGAGCAAAAGAGCGAGAGCGAGAGCAAAAGAGCCAGAGCGAGCGAGCGCAAAAGAGCGAGAGCGAGCGAGCGCAAAAGAGCGAGAGCGAGCGAGCGCAAAAGAGCGAGAGCGAGCGAGCGCAAAAGAGCGAGAGCGAGCAAAAGAGCGAGAGAGAGCAAAAGAGCGAGCGCAAAAGCGCGAGAGCGAGCAAGCGTGCGAGAGCAAAAGAGCGAGAGCGAGCGTGCGAGAGCAAAAGAGCGAGAGCGCGAGAGCAAAAGAGCGAGAGCGCGAGAGCAAAAGAGCGAGAGCGAGCGAGCGAGAGCAAAAGAGCGAGAGCGAGCGAGCGAGAGCAAAAGAGCGAGAGCGAGCGAGCGAGAGCAAAAGAGCGAGAGCGAGCGAGCGAGAGCAAAAGAGCGAGAGCGAGCGAGTGAGAGCGAGCGAGAGCAAAAGAGCGAGAGCAAAAGAGCGAGAGCAAAAGAGCGAGAGCAAAAGAGCGAGAGCAAAAGAGCGAGAGCGCGAGAGCAAAAGAGCGAGAGCAAAAGAGCGAGAGCGAGCGAGAGCAAAAGAGCGAGCGAAAGCAAAAGAGCGAGAGCGAGCGAGAGCAAAAGAGCGAGCGAAAGCAAAAGAGCGAGAGCGAGCGAGAGCAAAAGAGCGAGAGCAAGCGAGAGAGAGCGAGAGCAAAAGAGCGAGCGAAAGCAAAAGAGCGAGAGCGAGCGAGCGCAAAAGAGCGAGAGCAAAAGAGCGAGAGCGAGCGAGAGCAAAAGAGCGAGAGCAAAAGAGCGAGAGCAAAAGAGCGAGAGCGAGCGAGCGAGCGTGAGCAAAAGAGCGAGAGCGAGCGAGAGCAAAAGAGCGAGCGCAAAAGCGCGAGAGCAAAAGAGCGAGCGCAAAAGCGCGAGAGCAAAAGAGCGAGCGCAAAAGCGCGAGAGCAAAAGAGCGAGCGCAAAAGCGCGAGAGCGAGCAAGCGAGCGAGAGCAAAAGAGCGAGAGCGAGCGAGCGAGAGCAAAAGAGCGCGAGCGAGCGAGAGCAAAAGAGCGAGAGCGAGCGAGCGAGAGCAAAAGAGCGAGAGCGAGAGCAAAAGAGCGAGAGCGAGCGAGCGCAAAAGAGCGAGAGCGAGCGAGCGCAAAAGAGCGAGAGCGAGCGAGCGCAAAAGAGCGAGAGCGAGCAAAAGAGCGAGAGAGAGCAAAAGAGCGAGCGCAAAAGCGCGAGAGCGAGCAAGCGTGCGAGAGCAAAAGAGCGAGAGCGAGCGTGCGAGAGCAAAAGAGCGAGAGCGAGCGAGCGAGAGCAAAAGAGCGAGAGCGAGCGAGCGAGAGCAAAAGAGCGAGAGCGAGCGAGCGAGAGCAAAAGAGCGAGAGCGAGCGAGCGCAAAAGAGCGAGAGCGAGCGAGCGAGAGCAAAAGAGCGAGAGCGAGCGAGCGAGAGCAAAAGAGCGAGAGCGAGCGAGCGAGAGCAAAAGAGCGAGAGCGAGCGAGCGAGAGCAAAAGAGCGAGAGCAAAAGAGCGAGAGCAAAAGAGCGAGAGCGCGAGAGCAAAAGAGCGAGAGCAAAAGAGCGAGAGCGAGCGAGAGCAAAAGAGCGAGCGAAAGCAAAAGAGCGAGAGCGAGCGAGAGCAAAAGAGCGAGCGAAAGCAAAAGAGCGAGAGCAAGCGAGAGAGAGCGAGAGCAAAAGAGCGAGAGCGAGCGAGAGCAAAAGCGAGAGCGAGCTCGCGCGCAAAAGAGAGAGCTCGCGCGCAAAAGAGAGAGAGCGCGCGCGCAAAAGAGAGAGAGCGCGCGCGCAAAAGAGAGAGAGCGCGCGCGCAAGAGAGAGAGCGCGCGTGCGCAGAAGAGAGAGAGAGCGCGTGCGCAAAAGAGAGAGAGAGCGCGCGCGCGCGCAAAAGAGAGAGAGCGAGAGAGCGAGCAAGAGAGAGCGCGCAAAAGAGAGAGAGAGAGCGCAAAAGAGAGAGAGAGAGCGCAAAAGAGAGAGAGAGAGAGCGCAAGGGAGAGAGCGAGCAAGAGAGAGCGAGAGCGAGCAAGAGAGAGCGAGAGCGAGCAAGAGAGAGCGAGAGCGAGAGCGAGCAAGAGAGAGCGAGAGCGAGAGCGAGCAAGAGAGAGCGAGAGCGAGAGCGAGCAAGAGAGAGCGAGAGCGAGCGAGCAAGAGAGGGCGAGCGAGCGCAAGAGAGCGCGAGCGCAAGAGAGCGCGAGCGCAAGAGAGCGCGAGCGCAAGAGAGCGCGAGCGCAAGAGAGCGAGCGCAAGAGAGCGCGCAAAAGAGAGCGAGCGCAAGAGAGCGCGCAAAAGAGAGCGAGCGCAAGAGAGCGAGCGCAAGAGAGCACGCAAAAGAGAGCGCGCAAAAGAGAGCGAGCGAAAGAGCGCGCAAAAGAGAGCGCGCAAAAGAGAGCGCGCAAAAGAGCGCGCAAAAGAGCGCGCGCAAAAGAGAGAGCGCGCGCAAAAGAGAGAGCGCGCGCAAAAGAGAGAGCGCGCGCAAAAGAGAGAGCGCGCGCAAAAGAGAGAGCGCGCGCAAAAGAGAGAGCGCGCGCAAAAGAGAGAGAGCGCGCGCAAAAGAGAGAGAGCGCGCGCAAAAGAGAGAGAGAGCGCGCAAAAGAGAGAGAGAGCGCGCAAAAGAGAGAGAGCACGAGAGAGAGAGAGAGCACGAGAGAGAGAGAGAGCACGAGAGAGAGAGAGCACGAGAGAGAGAGCGCAAAAGAGAGAGAGAGAGCGCAAAAGAGAGAGAGAGAGCGCAAAAGAGAGAGAGAGAGCGCAAAAGAGAGAGAGAGAGCGCAAAAGAGAGAGAGAGCGCAAAAGAGAGAGATCGAGAGCGCGCAAAAGAGAGAGAGCGCAAAAGAGAGCGCGCAAAAGAGAGAGAGAGAGCGCAAAAGAGAGCGCGCAAAAGAGAGAGAGAGAGCGCAAAAGAGAGCGCGCAAAAGAGAGAGAGAGAGCGCAAAAGAGAGCGCGCAAAAGAGCGAGCGAGCAAGAGAGAGCGAAAGCGAGCAAGAGAGAGCGAGAGCGAGAGAGCGAGCAAGAGAGAGCGAGCAAGAGAGAGCGAGCAAGAGAGAGCGAGCAAGAGAGAGCGAGAGCGAGCAAGAGAGAGCGAGAGCGAGCGAGCAAGAGAGAGCGAGAGCGAGCGAGCAAGAGAGAGCGAGAGCGATTGCGAGCAAGAGAGAGCGAGAGCGATTGCGAGCAAGAGAGAGCGAGCGCAAGAGAGCGCGCAAGAGAGAGCGAGCGCAAGAGAGCGCGCAAAAGAGAGCGCGCAAAAGAGAGCGAGCGCAAGAGAGCGCGCAAAAGAGAGCGAGCGCAAGAGAGCGCGCAAAAGAGAGCGAGCGCAAGAGAGCGCAAAAGAGAACGAGCAAAAGAGCGCGCAAAAGAGAGCGAGCGAAAGAGCGCGCAAAAGAGAGCGAGCGAAAGAGCGCGCAAAAGAGAGCATGCAAAAGAGAGAGCGCGCGAGAGCGCGCAAAAGAGAGAGCGCGCAAAAGAGAGCGCAAAAGAGAGAGCGCGCAAAAGAGCGCGCAAAAGAGAGAGCGCAAAAGAGAGAGCGCAAAAGAGAGAGCGCAAGAGAGCGCGCAAAAGAGAGAGCGCAAGAGAGCGCGCAAAAGAGAGAGCGCAAGAGAGCGCGCAAAAGAGAGAGCGCAAGAGAGCGCGCAAAAGAGAGAGCGCAAGAGAGCGCGCAAAAGAGAGAGCGCAAGAGAGCGCGCAAAAGAGAGAGCGCAAGAGAGCGCGCAAAAGAGAGAGAGCGCAAGAGAGCACGCAAGAGAGAGAGAAAGAGAACAAAAGAGAGAGAGAGCGCAAAAGAGAGAGAGAGCGCAAGAGAGAGGGAGAGAGAGCAAGAGAGAGGGAGAGAGAGAGCAAGAGAGAGGGAGAGAGAGAGCAAGAGAGAGAGCGCAAAAAAGAGAGAGCGCAAAAAAGAGAGCGCGCGCAAAAGAGAGCGCGCGCAAAAGAGAGAGAGCGCGCGCAAAAGAGAGAGAGCGCGCGCAAAAGAGAGAGAGCGCGCGCAAAAGAGAGAGAGCGCGCGCAAAAGAGAGAGAGCGCGCGCAAAAGAGAGAGAGCGCGCAAAAGAGAGAGAGAGCGCGCAAAAGAGAGAGAGAGCGCGCAAAAGAGAGAGAGAGCGCGCAAAAGAGAGAGAGCGAGAGAGAGAGAGCACGAGAGAGAGAGAGAGCACGAGAGAGCACGAGAGAGAGAGAGCGCAAAAGAGAGAGAGAGAGAGCGCAAAAGAGAGAGAGAGCGCAAAAGAGAGAGATCGAGAGCGAGACAGCGCGCAAAAGAGAGAGAGCGCAAAAGAGAGCGCGCAAAAGAGAGAGAGAGAGCGCAAAAGAGAGCGCGCAAGAGAGAGAGAGCGCAAAAGAGAGGGCGAGAGCGCGCAAAAGAGCGAGCGAGCAATAGAGAGCGAGAGCGCGCAAAAGAGCGAGAGCGAGCAAGAGAGAGCGAGAGCGAGCAAGAGAGAGCGAGAGCGAGCAAGAGAGAGCGAGAGAGAGCGAGAGCGAGCGAGCAAGAGAGAGCGAGAGCGAGAGCGAGCAAGAGAGAGCGAGAGCGAGCGAGCAAGAGAGAGCGAGAGCGAGCGAGCAAGAGAGCGAGAGCGAGCGAGCGCAAGAGAGCGCGCAAAAGAGAGCGAGCGCAAGAGAGCGCGCAAAAGAGAACGAGCGCAAGAGAGCGCGCAAAAGAGAGCGAGCGCAAGAGAGCGCGCAAAAGAGAGCGAGCGCAAGAGAGCGCGCAAAAGAGAGCGAGCGCAAGAGAGCGCGCAAAAGAGAGCGAGCGCAAGAGAGCGCGCAAAAGAGAGCGAGCGCGCAAAAGAGAGCGCGCGCAAGAGAGCGAGCGCAAGAGAGCGCGCAAAAGAGAGCGAGCGCGCAAAAGAGAGCGAGCGCGCAAAAGAGAGCGAGCGCAAGAGAGCGCGCAAAAGAGAGCGAGCGCAAGAGAGCGAGCGCAAGAGAGCGAGCGCAAGAGAGCGAGCGCAAGAGAGCGAGCGCAAGAGAGCGAGCGCAAGAGAGCACGCGAAAGAGAGCACGCAAAAGAGAGCGAGCGAAAGAGAGCGAGCGAAAGAGCGCGCAAAAGAGAGCGAGCGAAAGAGCGCGCAAAAGAGAGCGAGCGAAAGAGCGCGCAAAAGAGAGCGAGCGAAAGAGCGCGCAAAAGAGAGCGAGCGAGAGAGCGCGCAAATGAGAGAGCGCGCAAAAGAGAGAGAGCGCAAAAGAGAGAGAGCGCAAAAGAGAGAGAGCGCAAAAGAGAGAGAGCGCAAAAGAGAGAGCGCGCAAAAGAGAGAGAGCGCAAAAGAGAGAGAGCGCAAAAGAGAGAGAGCGCAAAAGAGAGAGAGCGCAAAAGAGAGAGAGCGCAAGAGAGCGCAAAAGAGAGAGCGCAAGAGAGCGCGCAAAAGAGAGAGCGCAAAAGAGAGAGCGCAAAAGAGAGAGCGAGAGAGAGCGCAAAGAGAGAGCGAGAGAGCGCAAAGAGAGAGCGCAAAAGAGAGAGCGAGAGAGAGCGCAAAAAAGAGAGAGAGAGAGCGCAAAAAAGAGAGAGAGAGAGCGCAAAAGAGAGAGCGCAAAAGAGAGAGCGCAAAAGAGAGAGCGCAAGAGAGAGAGAGCGCAAAAGAGAGAGCGCAAAAGAGAGAGAGCGCAAAAGAGAGAGCGCAAAAGAGAGCGCGAGAGCGCAAAAGAGAGCGCGAGAGCGCAAAAGAGAGAGAGAGAGCGCAAAAGAGAGAGAGAGCGCAAAAGAGAGAGAGAGAGCGCAAAAGACAGAGAGAGAGCGCAAAAGACAGAGAGAGCGCGCAAAAGACAGAGAGAGAGCGCAAAAGACAGAGAGAGAGCGCAAAAGACAGAGAGAGAGAGAGAGCGCAAAAGACAGAGAGAGAGAGAGAGCGCAAAAGACAGAGAGAGAGAGAGAGCGCAAAAGACAGAGAGAGAGAGAGAGCGCGCAAAAGACAGAGAGAGCGCGCAAAGAGAGAGAGAGAGCGCGCAAAGAGAGAGAGAGCGCGCAAAGAGAGAGAGAGCGCGCAAAGAGAGAGAGAGAGCGCGCAAAGAGAGAGAGAGAGCGCGCAAAGAGAGAGAGAGCGCGCAAAGAGAGAGAGAGAGAGCGCAAAGAGAGAGAGAGAGAGCGCAAAGAGAGAGAGAGAGAGCGCAAAGAGCGAGAGAGAGAGCGCAAAGAGCGAGAGAGAGAGCGCAAAGAGAGAGAGCGCAAAAGAGAGAGAGAGCGCAAAAGAGAGAGAGAGAGCGCAAAAGAGAGAGAGAGAGCGCAAAAGAGAGAGAGAGAGCGCAAAAGAGAGAGAGAGAGCGCAAAAGAGAGCGCGCAAAAGAGAGCGCGAGAGCGCAAAAGAGAGCGCGAGAGCGCAAAAGAGAGCGCGAGAGCGCAAAAGAGAGCGCGAGAGCGCAAAAGAGAGCGCGAGAGCGCAAAAGAGAGCGCGAGAGCGCAAAAGAGAGCGCGAGAGCGCAAAAGAGAGCGCGAGAGCGCAAAAGAGAGCGCGAGAGCGCAAGAGAGCGCGCAAAAGAGAGAGCGCGCAAAAGAGAGAGAGAGCGCGCAAAAGAGAGAGAGAGCGCGCAAAAGAGAGAGAGAGCGCGCAAAAGAGAGAGAGAGCGCGCAAAAGAGAGAGAGAGCGAGAGAGAGCGAGAGAGAGAGCGAGAGAGCGAGCGAGAGAGCGAGCGAGAGAGAGAGCGAGAGAGAGAGAGAGAGAGCGAGAGAGAGAGCGAGAGAGAGAGCGAGAGAGAGAGAGCGTGAGCGAGAGAGAGAGAGAGAGAGAGAGAGAGACCTACCTATATCCTGGACCAAATAAGTATACTGCTCTTGGAGGATCCTGTAGAAGGCTGATTTGACTTTTACTCCCCCTGAGTCTAAGGCCTTGTACAGCACCCTCATCTGGCTCTGGTTGGTCAAGGCAGCAGAGATGTTAGAGTACTCCTCAACATGGATCATACACCTCTGGAGCAGGACATCTGCTATGTACATCACCATGGTAACTCTCTGAATAAGCTCAGCCCTGTACTTGTCCACAAACTCAGCATCTGGAGTTGAAAAATTAAATGGTGTCTTACATACAAAACCAACGTAAGCACTGATACACTGCACATGTTATAGAGAAGAGAACATCTTTTAAAATGGCAAAAACAAAACAAATAAAATACTGGTAAACATTACTGTACAAGGAGATCATATCCAGAGTTACACCTCAGCTTAGACACACAGGTTTACCTCTTTCCTCTCCTCTCTTCTTTTCACTCACATCAAGGGAGTGGGATAGTCTGAAAAATGACAAACATGTTTTGTGTTTGTGAGGCAGACTAAAAATGTAGTTTTGGTACATAGTGTTCAATTTGTGGATGTTTTTGGACTCGTGTGCTGGTAAAGACCCCTGGGATATCACACAGATAGATATTTTTTTACAATAGTCATGTTTACAATAATGGTATGTAATTAATATATCTATTCTTACCGAGAGGGGGCTGGCAGAGAGTAGGTCTGAAGAGATGAGGGTTGGGTAGCGGGGAGTGAAAAGGAGGGCTGGAGAGAGGGAGGGTCTGGGAGAGGAGCTGCTCTGTGTTCTCCTAGTGCCTCCTGAACATGATCACCACCTACCAAGGGGACAGAGAGCATTAGGATACAAAATGGTTGAAGGAGAAGGATTTAAATGTTTCTGGAGCACACCCTGAGTTAGGACTGCAACACATGAAGTACTGCTGATGATCCAAATAATGTAGTGCCTCGGTCTCTAGATGGGTGAGGGTCAATCAGTGTTCTAATAATGTAATGCCTCTGTCTCTAGATGGGTCAGGGTCAATCAGTGTTCTAATAATGTAATGCCTCTGTCTCTAGATGGGTGAGGGTCAATCAGTGTTCTAATAATGTAATGCCTCTGTCTCTAGATGGGTGAGGGTCAATCAGTGTTCTAATAATGTAATGCCTCTGTCTCTAGATGGGTCAGGGTCAATCAGAGTTCTGTCTTACTTGTGAAGGGGTTACTGGGTTCCTGTTTTGTTTCCATAGGCTCAGCATCTTTATCTGTGGATGGGTCCAGTATGGGATGGGTTTCACACATCTGCAACAACAATAAATATTCTAATACTGTGGAAGATAAAACGTCTATGTGCATATAAAAGGTCAATTCTGAAAATATGTTTATTGGATCGTCTTTGCACAACTCACACTTGAAGAGGTCCGTTTCCTTTTAGGTTCACTTTCACATTCATTCTCATTTTCTTCACACTTTTGACGGGCTTTCTGCTTATGACGAGCTGAGGCAAAGTGTCTGGTCAAACTTGACTTCCTACGGTAATCAAGAGGCTTTTTGTTGTCACATGCTCTGCAAAACAACTGGCCTTCTTTCTCAAATGCATCAGGAAACTCTTTCACTCTGCCTTTGACCGTTATGCAACGTTTGCTTGGTGAGGACATTTCAAGTCAAATGTGAAGTCAGTCAGATTCAACAATTGACTGGCTGATTGGTCCTGCAGACATCTGAGAGCATTAGTTGCAACACGCTTGTTTACTTACGCCAGTTCACTACAGAATTTGAAGACAAGCAGTCTGGCCAAATAGACCTATTCTGTAGCCAACGAGTTACAGATTCAGGCAGAATCAACCTATTCTGTAGCCACTGAGTTAAATAATTGTCAACGTGTGAAAGGAGGGATAATCTGTTTCCCATAGAGTCAGTGTCATCTGTAGCTTTGGATCGATACTCCTCTCTGGTTACGCTCACCCTCCCTGTAGTCAAAGAGAGAAGTGAGAAAACAGGTTTGATTGCACTTAAAGTTTCTACTGTACTAGCATGGAGAAATCCTGTCTGTTTGTGGCCAACATTCCATTCCTAGCCAATCCTTGTCATGCCAAACATAAAGGTCAGACTGTATGCATTGACCCCCCCTCCCTCTTTTACGCTGCTGCTACTACTCTCTGTTTATTATCTATGCATAGTCACTTTAACTCTACCCACATGTACATATTACCTCGACTAACCTGTACCCCTGCACATTAACTCTGTACCAGTACCCCTTGTATATAGCCTCGCTACTGTTATTTTACTGCTGCTCTTTATAATAATTTGTTACTTTTATTTTGTACTTAACACTTATTTTTCTTAAAACTGCACTGTTGGTTACGGGCTTGTAAGTAAGCATTTCACTGTAAGGTCTACACCTGTTGTATTCGGCGCATGTGACAAACGCAATTTGACTTGATGGTATGACAAGCAGTGGAAAGTTAGCATGAACAGACCGGATTTCTCTAGGCTAGTCTCCAGATTAAGTTCCAGAAGGTATAGACTGAACATGTTGAATATATTCTGATATAACTAACAACTATGATATCTCCATAATAAGGTTGTTGCCGTGACCACATCACCACCACATCACTGCTGGAGTCATCCTGGTGATTTGCTTGACAATAAATTATTTACACAAATGTTATAACTGTCACAGCCCTACTCCATCATAACACCACAAGAGTATATTATAAGGAATTAAAATATTGTCATTGAAAATTGTTGCCAAAATGGGTCTCTTTTTGTGTCACAAACATACACATTTAGGACCTGTCAATCAAAGCCTTAGGGGCGTATCCAACAAAATGACAACAAATCATCAACTTCCTTTCTTACATAATCATGACACCTGAATCAACATTATTATCATCATCACCTTCAATCTTTTGTTGAATTTAGTTATATGCCATAGCCTAGCATAAAAGAAAAGGCCAAAAACTTGAGTTGAGAGAGTCTCATCTTTCCATAGAGGGGGGTATAATAGTTTGTAGGCCGTTCGGACGCTACTAACGATTTTGTGAGAATACATAGGCGGATGCGGTATATTCAGACGCATTCAATGCTAAAAACATATCTCTATCTTAAATTGAGGGAGTATGGTTTTATTATTATTATGCTAATTAGATTTCCGCGTGATGTTTTGGGAAACGCATGTTAAAATACATCTTAAAACACTAAGTATGACTAAATTCCATCGCTATCGGGAAAGAGGACCCAGGTTGTTTTTCTTTTTTACAAGATCAGCTTTAAAATAATATTTATGTTTCTTTTCATGAGATACAATCAGTTATTTACGTAATTTCTTGTTTAGTTATTTTTTGTTGTTTCTTTTTAAAATAATTAGCATCAGCAGCCGAGTCGTATGCATTAGTTCACACCAAACCGTTTGGCAACATAGCATAAACGGTTCACTCCGAATGGTGTACAACAACTTGAAGTAAACAGTTTCCGTTGCAAAACATTTTATGGTTGGCACAAATGAATTCGTCTCGGGTTTGAGGAAGTTCAGTTGCTTGGCTTTCCACATTTCACCTATTTTTCACACAAAAACACATTTGGCATCGTGAAAAGCGTTAGGCTAAATCAGTGGATTCGAGGATGAAATGTCTTTGTTGCTTACTTGCTTGTTTTAAGCCTAGTTTTGAGAAGACACGTCTAGGCCTGTATAGCCGAATATAGAAGGCGCGCTCTCCCTACGGGCATACAGATGTGAATGCGGAAGGAACTCATTTTGGATGAGACTATTGAAAAACTTTCCACACAAATCATGATCAACTTTACGGAAACGCATAACAATCATGATCAACTTTACGGATACACATAACAATCATCGCCTTACCTTTTATATCTCGCTCAATAGAAGCCGAGTTGGATCGTCCGGAGGTCCAAATTACATATGGGTTGCTCAACTAATTTTACATACCAGGTTCTCGCGTCTCATCTCCTGCCGCGTTCAAACAACTTGGAGAAATCGATTTGACCGGTCATCCAATTCGGAATTCCAACTCGGGTCTCTTTCGAGAGCCCGACTTTCTGACCTGTAGATCACCGACGTCATGAGTTCCCAGTTGTTTTGAACGCGACTTCGAACACTTGGGTACACACCGTAGCAAAACGTATTGAAACTAAAAAAGTATTGCAATGGAAAATCGTTTTTTATTGGACAAATTCAGGTAGGTCACTCCCCGTTTGGTTCCTAGCGAATACAACACCGAGAGGGCAGATACGCAGTTTCCGGGATGTCACGTACCGTTGTAACAACCTTCTATTCAAACTTCTTTTCGATCAAATAAGCCTCATGTAGCAATTAAGCCGTTAAATTTTTTGACCAAATTCCATACTCTCAATGACCTCTATACAAAAACTAATCGTTTGGTGAGCGAAAAACGCCACCAGCTGGAAAATACCGGAGTTGGGCTTCGCCTTCTCTGATACACCCCAGACACTGACACTGAGCTATAATAAGAACGGCGCAGGACGTTTATCCTGGTCTCTAGCGCCCCCAGGTGGTTTAGCTGGAAATGATAGAGTGATGGGGAAGAGGGTGGAGCCACGAGGCAGTGATGCTGTGAGGAGAGGGATAAGAGAGAAAGAGAGACCAGAAATCCAAATTCCATCTAGCCCTAGAGCAGAGATGGGCAACTTTGATGGGGGTAGGGGCCACCATTTTTTAAAACTCATCATGAGGGGCCTCATGGGTCAACGTACCCCCCAGCCCACCAGCAAAACATTTTAGCGGCCCACCTCATGACAGCAAAGATTTTTTTTTTATGTTATACTTGTTATATTAATATATTTCCTGCAGTCTATCCAAGATGGCATAGCAGTCAGTCTTTTGTTCCTCGTCTTGTCCCTTGTATATATATTTTTGACATATTTTTCGCATATATTTTTGTATATTCTTCTTAACCTCAACTTCAACATACTCTCCTGCAATCCGCCTCACCCAATGTGGTACGGATCTGCTATTTTCTTTACTTTGAACCGGAACCCCCAACAGAAGCTAGCCAGCTAACTAGCTACTAGCTAGTAGTCAGCTAGCCACTGCTAGCGGTCATCAGCTGCCTTTAGCCCGGACAACTCTCGCCAGTCTGCACAGCGCAACTCAAACCAGAGCAAATCTGACTTATTTTTCTCCATATCTCCGGATTCCTACCGCAAGTTCTGAACCTTTTCACCTGGATCATCGCAGCTAGCTAGCTGCTATCTGAGTGGCCACTCCTGGCTAACGTCTCTGTCCCGAAGCAAGAACCAATTAGCCTGAAGCTAGCCTTTGCTAGGCCCATCTCCCGGCAAGCCGAAGAGGTCCATCAGCCAATTGGCCTGGACCCCGCCGACCCATCACGACTGGATTACTTACGTAATTCGCCCAAGGTTTTTTTTTTCAACTGGCTCCTCCGTCGAGACGTCCCCTGAATGCCCATCTGCTAGCCGCGGCCTGCTAGCTGTCTAGAGCATATCGGACTGTTAGCTTAAGAGGCCCATTGGACAAATTCTTGGGCCATTATACCTATTTTGCCAATTGGCTTGGACCCTTTTACCACACGGAGCCCTGCTGAT
Source organism: Salmo salar (assembly GCF_965601325.2). Taxonomy (NCBI): domain Eukaryota; kingdom Metazoa; phylum Chordata; class Actinopteri; order Salmoniformes; family Salmonidae; genus Salmo; species Salmo salar. The sequence continues at coordinate 77,370,554 of NC_138292.1, read as the reverse complement.
CCACAACGACTGGTCTGTCGATGTAACAGCACGAGGTGGCTAAAGCAGACTTCTTCCGTCGCGACGTCCCTCTAAGGCCCTTCTGCTAGCTTGCTAGCCCCGGCCCGCTAGCTGCCTATCTAAGGCCCGCCGAGCCACTCACTTGACCCCTATGATCACTCGGCTACGCATGCCTCTCCCTAATGTCAATATGCCTTGTCCATTGCTGTTTTGGTTAGTAATTATTGCAGAGCCTCTGGCCCTGCTCAATACGCCTTAGTTAACCCTTTAGTTCCACCTCCCACACATGCAGTGACCTCACCTGGTTTAAATGTTTCTAGAGACAATATCTCTCTCATCATCACTCAATGCATTGGTTTACCTCCACTGTATTCACATCCTACCATACCTTTGTCTGTACATTATGCCTTGAATCTATTCTACCGTGCCCAGAAACCTGCTCCTTTTACTCTCTGTTCCGAATGTACTAGACAACCAGTTCTTACAGCCTTTAGCCATACCCTTACCCTACCCCTCCTCTGTTCCTCCGGTGATGTAGAGGTTAATCCAGGCCCTGCAGTGTCTAGCTCCACTCCATTCCCCAGGCGCTCTAATTTTTTACTTCTGTAACCGTAAAAGCCTTGGTTTTAACATTAGAAGCCTCCTCCCTAAGTTTGTTTTATTCACTGCCTTAGCACACTCTGCCAACCCGGATGTCCTAGCCGTGTCTGAATCCTGGCTTAGGAAGACCAAAAACCCTGACCACCAATTTCCATCCCTAATTATAACATTTTCCAACAAGATAGAACTGCCAAAGGGGGCGGAGTTGCAATCTACTGCAGAGATAGCCTGCAGAGTTCTGTCTTACTATCCAGGTCTGTGCCCAAACAATTTGAGCTTCTACTTTTAAAAATCCACCTTTCCAGAAACAAGTCTCTCACCGTTGCCGCTTGCTATAGACCACCTTCTGCCCCCAGCTGTGCCCTGGACACCATATGTGAATTGATTGCCCCCCATCTATCTTCAGAGCTTGTGCGGTTAGGTGACCTAAACTGGAACATGCTTAACACCCCGGCAATCCTACAAGCTAAGCTTGATGCCCTCAATCTCACACAAATTATCAATGAACCTACCAGGTACAACCCCAAATCCGTAAACACGGGCACCCTCATAGATATCATCCTAACCAACCTGCCCTCCAAATACACCGCTGCTGTCTTCAACCAGGATCTCAGCGATCACTGCCTCATTGCCTGCGTCCGTAATGGGTCTGCGGTCAAACGACCACCCCTCATCACTGTCAAACGCTCCCTAAAACACTTCAGCGAGCAGGCCTTTCTAATCAACCTGGCCCGGGTATCCTGGAAGGATATTGACCTCATTCTGTCAGTAGAGGATGCCTGGTTATTCTTTAAAAGTGCTTTCCTCACATCTTAAATAAGCATGCCCCATTCAAAAAATGTAGAACCAGAAACAGATATAGCCCTTGGCTCACTCCAGACCTGACTGCCCTTGACCAGCACAAAAACATCCTGTGGCGTACTGCATTAGCATCGAATAGCCCCCGCGATATGCAGCTTTTCAGGGAAGTTAGGAACCAATATACACAGGCAGTTAGGAAAGCAAAGGCTAGCTTTTTCAAACAGAAATTTGCATCCTGTAGCACAAACTCCAAAAAGTTCTGGGACATTGTAAAGTCCATGGATAATAAGAGCACCTCTTCCCAGCTGCCCACTGCACTGAGGCTAGGAAACACTGTCACCACCGATAAATCCGCGATAATTGAGAATTTCAATAAGCATTTTTCTACAGCTGGCCATGCTTTCCACCTGGCTACCCTTACCCCGGCCAACAGCACTGCACCCCCCACAGCAACTGGCCCAAGCCTCCCCATTTCTCCTTCACCCAAATCCAGATAGCTGATGTTCTGAAAGAGCTGCAAAATCTGGACCCTACAAATCAGCCGGACTAGACAATCTGGACCCTCTCTTTTTAAAATTATCCGCCGAAATTGTTGCAACCCCTATTACTAGCCTGTTCAACCTCTCTTTCGTATCGTCTGAGATCCCCAAAGATTGGAAAGCTGCCGCGGTCATCCCCCTCTTCAAAGGGGGAGACACTCTAGACCAAACTGCTACAGACCTATATCTATCCTACCCTGCCTTCCTAAGGTCTTCGAAAGCCAAGTTAACAAACAGATCACCGACCATTTCGAATCCCACCGTACCTTCTCTGCTATGCAATCTGGTTTCCGAGCTGGTCATGGGTGCACCTCAGCCATGCTCAAGGTCCTAAACGGTATCATCATCGATAAGAGACAATACTGTGCAGCTGTATTCATCGACCTGGCTAAGGCTTTCGACTCTGTCAATCACCACCTTCTTATCGGCAGACAACAGCCTTGGTTTCTCAAATGACTGCCCTGCCTGGTTCACCAACTACTTCTCAGACAGAGTTCAGAGATATCCCTCTAGTGGTGTGGGGGCTGTGCTTTGGCAAAGTGGGTGGGGTTATATCCTGCCTGTTTGGCGCTGTCCGGTGGTATCATCGGATGGGGCCACAGTGTCTCCTGACCCCTCCTGTCTCAGCCTCCAATATTTATGCTGCAGTAGTTTGTGTCGGGGGGCTAGGGTCAGTCTGTTATATCTGGAGTATTTCTCCTGTCTTATCCGGTGTCCTGTGTGAATTTAAGTATGCTCTCTCTAATTCTCTCTTTCTCTCTCTCGGAGGACCTGAGCCCTAGGACCATGCCTCAGGACTACCTGGCATGATGACTCCTTGTTGTCCCCAGTCCACCTGGCCATGCTGCTGCCCCAGTTTCAACTGTTCTGCCTGTGGCTATGGAACCCTGACCTGTTCACTGTGATTACTATTATTTGACCATGCTGGTCATTTATGAACATTTGAACATCTTGGCCATGTTCTGTTATAATCTCCACCCGGCACAGCCAGAAGAGGACTGGCCACCCCTCATAGCTTGGTTCCTCTCTAGGTTTCGGCCTTTCTAGGGACTTTTTCCTAGCCACCGTGCTTCTACACCTGCATTGCTTGCTGTTTGGGGTTTTAGGCTGGGTTTGTGTACAGCACTTTGATATATCAGCGGATGTAAGAAGGGCTATATAAATACATTTGATTTGATATCAGCGTCATTGCGCTAACCGGACTATTTTGAGAATGGATAGTGTAAAATGGGGTGCTTGGTAATGTCGTTCAGGCTATTTTGTTTGGATTTCAAAGCACTAGTTTGAATGTACCAGAGTGCAGAATAACTGATGAGTTTACAAATGCTCAAAGTCGGATTGAATATGGCCAGTGTCTGTAAACTTCAGGGAAAAAAACGTATTTTGAATTATTGCCAGCAGCACAGTTAGTCACCAATGTTTTTAACAAAAAGTAAAGAGCCTAACCAGCTCTGCGAGGTGAGTAGAATGGAGAGTGAAGATGTGTTAACTTGTTTATATCTGGAAGTAGCGTTAGCTAAATTAGCCAGTTAGTTTGGGTGCTTGACTGCCTTACGGGAGAACATATTAGGTATTATGATTCAGAAAGTTTGGATCAACCCTGTTCTTAACGGATTTTGGGGTTGAATAATCCTTGTGAGAATCAAGGACAGTGGATATGAGGTAACATTAAAATTGGCAGTATATATGGGCATGAATAATGTTTACGAAGAGTCTAACTTTGTATCACGCCACATTCAAACAATCTCTAAAGTGTTTAGATGTGGGGGTTCTATGTTGATACAATATGTAAACTATGTAGTAAACAGGAACACAAGGAATTATAGCTGTGGTAAAGTACTACTGGCGAAACAAGACCATATTTGGGGGTTTCGAGAACCATGCGACTCGAAGAAAATCCTAGTAGTTTGAAACTCTCAAGTGTTTGTTTAGTTATTCTAAATATATTTATTGAATTGACGTAAAGGAGGAGGAGATAATAGTAATTAAAGTTGCCTCCCTGTAAAAAGTAGAATTTGGTTTGTTTTGGCTATAATCGAAATAAAAATTCACCTGGTAACATAAACGTTAGCAAAAAGAGAGATGTTATGGTTGAGATTGTAGAGGGCTTTCTGAGTTTAAGGGAGGAGATGTAGACTAGGGAATGTATCAAAATAGAGTTAATGTTAGTCAATTGGAAAGTATGGATTTCAAATTTGAATTGATTGATAAATTTGGCGCATTACAGGTTCATCTTGGAATGGTGGATGTTTAATAAGTGTGAAGCAGTGTGATAAATATATAGTCATTGATAAACTAATGCAACAGGTTAAACTGATAGGATTACTGGAAAGGGGCTCTGGGATTGTTTATTTTAAAATGAGGTCAATTCCACTTAATGGAACACTGTATTATCTGATGGGTCTTGAATAGAATTCTTGCTTCCAGGAAAAATGGAAGTCCAATACAGTATGTATGTTAATTAAGGGAGACATAGGAGACCATGTCTCAAACAACTTTTTATTAGATGCCGAGGATCAAATATCATTGATTTCTTAAAGCTGAGAAATTGACTACATTTGCAACAGGAAAATGTATTACATTTAGAAAGGTTAACAGGAACAATCTAAGGTGAAACCGCAATTTCATGTGTTGATTGGTAGATGTTGTCCGTGAAATGAGGCAGAGACTGGAGGACTGTGCCTGAGTTAACGCAGGTTCTGAGAGATGAGCATGTTGTGGGCTATCCTGATGTTGTTGACGTCAGAACGGATGTATGAATGATAGGCCTGAGAGGACCAGCGGCCGAGGAGTTGAGAATTTGTTTCAATATAGATGTCTTTGTCTCCATTCCTTCTTTTCCACTCCTCCTGCACCTTGGAATGTTTTCATAAAATCACTTGTTATTCTTTGTTTATATCAGAAAACAACCCAGCTTCTATTCTATCCACTATTCCAGCCAACCCAGCTTCCAATCTATCCACTATTCCAGCCAACCCAGCTTCCATTCTATCCACTATTCCAGCCAACCCAGCTTCCAATCTATCCACTATTCCAGCCAACCCAGCTTCCATTCTATCCACTATTCCAGCCAACCCAGCTTCCATTCTATCCACTATTCCAGCCAATCCAACTACCATTCTAACCACTATTCCAGCCAACCCAGCTTCCAATCTATCCACTATTCCAGCCAACCCAGCTTCCAATCTATCCACTATTCCAGCCAACCCAGCTACCATTCTAACCACTATTCCAGCCAACCCAACTACCATTCTATCCACGATTCCAGCCAACCCAACTACCATTCCATCCACTATTACAGCCAACCCAACTACCATTCTATCCATGACTCCAGCCAACCCATCTACCATTCTATCCACTATTCCAGCCAACCCAGCTACCATTCTATCCACTATTTCAGCCAACCCAGCTACCATTCTATCCACTATTCCAGCCAACCCAGCTACCATTAACTACCATTCTATTCACTATTACAGCCAACCCAACTACCATTCTATCCACGATTCCAAACAACCCAACTACCATTCTATCCACGATTCCAAACAACCCAACTACCATTCTATCCACGATTCCAGCCAACCCAGCTTCTTATTCTATCCACTATTCCAGCCAACCCAACTACCATTCTAACCCACTATTCCAGCCAACCCAGCTACCATTCTATCCACTATTCCAAACAACCCAGCTACCATTCTATCCACTATTCTGGACCTTTCCAATGCATCACCCTAGTTGGTCTAGTGGCTGTTTATGCAGTATACTGTATGTAGCCTATTGTTGGTCGGAGGAAGGATTGACCAGTAGCAATAGGTAAAGACGGGGCGAGAGGGAAATAATCAAACTTTATTTAAAATGTATTTAAAATAGCAACAAACTTTAGTCAAACAGCAACATGAAGGAGCAACACACTTGACAGTCAAACAACAACATGAAGGAGCAACAAACTTTACAGTCAAACAACATGAAAGAGCAACAAACATTGAAGTAATAGTTCATAGGTCTACATCAAAAGGTCTATATTCTAATCTTGCTATGAATTCAAAACAGTAATGTCCTATAAATTCATAGCTAGCACTTTGCACTTCATTCGAAGGAGTGAAGAAGGCTGATATAGTTCATCTATATTGTAGCTGGTAAACTTTTGCGATTTCAATCAAGAGATTTTGTCAAGAGACATAGTGTTCTCAACAATGACTGTCTCATCCATTACGTTTTGTTACAGGCCAAGACCCTAACCTAGTTTGATATCAGAGAGTTACAGTGCCATGTCTGTGGTTGTGCAATGGGTGGGTGTGTGTGTGTGTGCGTGTGCGTAGGAGGTAGTTGTCTCTAAGAAGGAAAGGAAGCCAGCGGGGGAGGAGAGTGAAGAGCCATCCAGCAAACTCCCCAGCTCCTCTTCTGGAATTTATTTTATTAAAATGTTTATTTAACTAGGCAAGTCAGTTAAGAACAGATTCTTATTTACAATGACAGCCTACCAGGGAACAGTGGGTTAACTGCCTTGTTCAGGGGCAGAAAAACAGATTTTTACCTTGTCAGCTCAGGGATTCGATCCTACGCTATAACCACTAGGCTATCTGCCGCCCCAAAATTTGAGTGAACCTAGAGTATATTCCTAGTCTCTACCTGATACAGCCAGGGCTACCCCTCAGAGTGGATATGAGTGGACATAGTCTATTATCTACCTGGTACAGCCAGGGACACCCCTCAGAGGATATGAGTGGACATAGTGTCTATTATCTACCTGGTACAGCCAGGGACACCCCTAGGAGTAGACATAGAGTATGTTTAATCAATAAGGCCTGAGGGGGTGTGGTATACGGCTGATGCTCTTAAACGCTAGTAAAACCAAATGCATGCTTTTCAACCGTTCGCTGCCCGCACCCGCACGCCCGACTAGCATCACTACTCTGGACGGTTCTGACTTAGAATATGTGGACAACTACAAATACCTAGGTGTCTGGCTAGACTGTAAACTCTCCTTTCAGACTCATATTAAACATCTCCAATCCAAAATTAAATCTAGAATCGGCTTCCTGTTTCGCAACAAAGCCTCCTTCCCTCACGCCGCCAAACATACCCTCGTAAAACTGACTATCCTACCGATCCTCGGGCTTCGGCGATGTCATTTACAAAATAGCTTCCAATACTCTACTCAGCAAACTGGATGCAGTCTATCACAGTGCCATCCGTTTTGTCACCAAAGCCCCATATACTACCCACCACTGTGACCTGTATGCTCTAGTCGGCTGGCCCTCGCTACATATTCGTCGCCAGACCCACTGGCTCCAGGTCATCTATAAGTCTATGCTAGGTAAAGCTCCGCCTTATCTCAGCTCACTGGTCAAGATAACAACACCCACCCGTAGCACGCGCACCAGCAGGTATATCTCACTGGTCATCCCCAAAGCCAACACGTCTTTTGGCCGCATTTCCTTCCAGTTCTCTGCTGCCAATGACTGGAACGAATTGCAAAAATCGCTGAAGCTGGAGACTTATATTTCCATCACTAACTTTAAACATCAGCTATCTGAGCAGCTAACCGATCGCTGCAGCTGTACATAGCCCATCTGTAAATAGCCCATCCAATCTACCTACCTCATCCCCATATTGTTTTTATTTACTTTTCTGCTCTTTTGCACACCAGTATTTCTATTTGCACATCATCATCTGCACATCTATCACTCCAATGTTAATTTGCTAAATTGTAATTACTTCACTACTATGGCCTATTTATTGCCTTCCTCCTCACGCCATTTGCACACAGTGTATATAGACTTCATATTTTTTCTATTGTGCTATTAACTGTATGCTTGTTTATTCCATGTGTAACTCCGTGTTGTTGTTTGTGTCGCACTGCTTTGCTTTATCTTGGCCAGGTCGCAGTTGTAAAGGAGAACTTGTTCTCAACTAGCCTACCTGGTTAAATAAAGATGAAAAAAAATATGTATACCATGGCTGTCAGCATTCAGGGCTCAAAACACCCAGTTTATAATCTCTATTATCTCCCTGGTACAGCCAGGGACAGCCCTAGGAGTGGATATGAGTGGACATGGAGTATATTCTATATTATCTCCCTGGTACAGCCAGGACCACCACTAGGAGTGGACATAGAGTATGTTTAATCAATAAGGCCCAAGGGGGTGTGGTATACGGCTAGTTTACCATGTCTGTCAGCATTCAGGGCTCAAAACACCCAGTTTATAATCTCTATTATCTCCCCGGTACAGCCAGGGCCACTGGCTGTTCTTAGCATGATGCAACACGGAGTGCCTGGACACAGCCTTAAGCCATTGTATATTGGTCTCTAAATAAACAGTCTCCCTGTCCACAACTGGTATATTGTAGAATTCTATAGCTGGCTAGACAGCGGTGCTGTCCACTCAGTAGTGCTGAATGTCACCATCAGCTGAGCTCCTTTAAACTCCTATGTTTTCCTTTGTAGTTGCTCATTTTCACCATTTGTTTGCCATGTGCCCTTGATAGAAATAGCCTTTATTACAAAGCATCATATTTATCCGTTGATTTGTCATTGTTTGCTTTTGTCAGTCAGCTGTTCAGAGCGCTCATTGCTTTGTTTTTCAGGTGTGCGGGGGTAGGCTACTGGTGTTCTCTGTGTGAGGGGGTAGGCTACTGGTGTTCTCTGTGTGAGGGGGTAGGCTACTGGTGTTCTCTGTGTGGAGGGTAGGCTACTGGTGTTCTCTGTGTGAGGGGGTAGGCTACTGGTGTTCTCTGTGGAGGGTAGACTACTGGTGTTCTCTGTGGAGGGTAGACTACTGGTGTTCTCTGTGGAGGGTAGACTACTGGTGTTCTCTGTGGAGGGTAGACTACTGGTGTTCTCTGTGTGAGGGTAGACTACTGGTGTTCTCTGTGTGAGGGTAGACTACTGGTGTTCTCTGTGTGAGGGTAGACTACTGGTGTTCTCTGTGTGAGGGTAGTCTACTGGTGTTCTCTGTGTGAGGGTAGTCTACTGGTGTTCTCTGTGTGAGGGTGGACTACTGGTGTTCTCTGTGTGAGGGTAGTCTACTGGTGTTCTCTGTGTGAGGGTAGTCTACTGGTGTTCTCTGTGTGAGGGTAGACTACTGGTGTTCTCTGTGTGAGGGTAGACTACTGGTGTTCTCTGTGTGAGGGTAGACTACTGGTGTTCTCTGTGTGAGGGTAGACTACTGGTGTTCTCTGTGTGAGGGTAGACTACTGGTGTTCTCTGTGTGAGGGTAGACTACTGGTGTTCTCTGTGCCCAGAAGTACTAGACCATTTATTTAACTTTATTGTTGCATCTCGTTGTGTTGTTGTTCTCCGGTGGCTAGCTAGGCGGCTAGCTAAAATTGTCCCTTTTCTAAATTAGGATGGAGATAGGGATTTGGACTTGCGGTTTTACTTAATTCTCCATACTGGCCAATGATTATAACAACGATTCTGATCCAACCATTAATTCATACATTGTTGTAACCCTGGCCTGAGAGGATGGAAGTTCAATAATTATGTAGCTAGATGTAGAAGGCTAATGTTAACTAGAACGTTGCCCATGAATGGAAGTTAGGCTACCGAGCAAGCATTTTTAACTGGTAGTATAGGACAACTAAAAATAATAGACCGTTTAGTCTGAAAGGGAGGATGATGGCATTGGTGTTTATCTACAAGTAGGGTGAGTCAACATGTTTTCCTTCTTGCACGAACACACACACACACACACACACACACACACACACACACACACACACACATCAGAACCATGGACAGCCACATATTTAGCTTACGTTTTGCTTACGTTGATTGGATTAAATTGTGTTTGGTATCTTTTAGTTGTCACTGTATTAGACTAAGCAGAGGTGATTTGTTGAAGTGGTGTACATGTAATGTGCTTTGTGGACTTCACTGGACAGATGTTGCTCTCCGGTCTTGTGATAAAACAAGGTATGGTTGAATTTATTCTGCTGCTGTGTCTTCTTATTTTCTCTGCCTGAGGCCTATACAGTGCATTCAGAAACTATTCAGACCACTTTACTTTTTCCTTTACGTTACAGCCTTATTCTAAAATTGATCAAATAATTTTTCCCCCGATCAAACTACACACATCTCATATTAGCAAAGCAAAAATAGTTTTTGTGACATTTTAGAAAAGTTATAAAAAATAAAAACATAAATACCTTATTTACATAAGTGTTCAGACCCTTTGATATGAGACTAGACATTGAGCTCAGGTGCATCCTGTTTCCATCGATCATCCTTGAGATGTTTCTACAACTTGATTGGATTCCACCTGTGGCAAATTCAATTGATTGGACATGACTTGGAAAGGCACACACCTGTCTATATAAGGTCTCACAGTTGACAGTGCATGTCAGAGAAAAAAAACCAAGCCATGAGGTCGAAGGAATTGTCTGTAGAGCTCTGAGACAGGATTGTGGCGAGGCACAGATCTGGGGAAGGGTACCAAAATAATTATGCAGCATTGAAGGTCCCCAAGAAGACAGTGGCCTCCATCATTCTTAAATGGAAGAGGCTTGGAACCACCAAGACTAGAGCTGGCCGCCCGGCCAAACTGAGCTATCGGGAAAAAGGGCCTTGGTCAGGGAGCTGATCAAGAACCCGATGGTTACTCTGACATAGCTCCAGAGTTCCTCTGTGGAGATGAGAGAACCTTCCAGAAGGACAACCAGCTCTGCAGCACTCCACCAATCAGGCCTTTATGGTAGAGTGGCCAGACGGAAGCCACTCCTCAGTAAAAGGCAGATGACAGCCCACTTGGAGTTTGCCAAAAGGCACCCAAAGGACTCTCACACCATGAGAAACAAGATTCTCCAGTCTGATGAAGCCAAGATTGAATTATTTTGCTTGAATGCCAAGTGGCACGTCTGTGTGTGTGTGTGTGTGTGTGTGTGTGTGTGTGTGTGTGTGTGTGTGTGTGTGTGTGTGTGAGCTGCTTCTAAGAAAGAAAGGAAGATGGCAAGGGAGGAGAGTGAAGAGACGTCCAGCGAACTCCTCAGCACCTCTTCTGGAATGGGAGTGAACATACAGTATATTATCTACCTGATACAGCCAGGGCCACCCCTCGGAGCCTGGTTCCTCTCTATATTTCTTCTTAGGGTCCTGCCTTCCCTAGCCACTGTGCTTCTGCTGTTCTGAACTTGGGTATTGTGAAGAGACCTCTGGTGGCATGTCTTGTGGGATATGTATGGGTGTCTGAGCTGTGAGCTAGTCTCTTAACCAGATAGCTTGGTGATTTCAATGTCAATAACTCTCACAAAGACAAGCAGTGGTGCAGTTAATCTCTCCTGTACTTTGAGCCTGGAGAGATTGACATGCATATTATTTATGTTGGCTCTCAGAGTACATTTAACGGCCAGACATGCTGCTCTGTTCTCTACTAAATGTAATTTGCCTGTGTCACTAGACCATATGACTGTACAATAGTATAGGTGCAACAAAACTAGGGCCTGTAGGACTTGTTTATAGTGATGTCAGGAATGCAGAGCATCGCTTCATTACAGCTTGACCTTTCCAGTCTTAGTTACCATTGCATCAATATGTCTTGACTATTAAAGTTTACAATCCAGGTTTACACCAAGCAGTTTAGTCTCTTACATTTTCTCAATTTCCACATTATTCATCACAAGATTTAGTTGAGGTTTAAGATTTAGTGAATGGTTTTGCCGAACCATAGTGCTTTTAGATATTTAAATATTTAGTACTTGCCGATTACTTGCCAAAAACGTATAATAATGTCTGCATCTCGTTGTTAAGTGTTGCAGTGATTTCACTTGCTTTGGTAGCTGACGTGTATAATGTTGAGTCATTGCCATACACAAACTCAGCAAAAAAAGAAACATCCTCTCACTGTCAACTGCATTTATTTTCAGCAAACTTAACATGTATAAATATTTGTATAACATAACAAAATTCAACAACAGACATAAACTGAACAAGTTCCACAGACATGTGACTAACAGAAATTGAATACTGTTTCCCTGAACAAAGGGGGGTCAAAATCAAAAGTAACAGTCAGTATCTGGTGTGGCCACCAGTTGCATTAAGTACTGCAGTGCATATCCTCCTCATGGACTGCACCAGATTTGCCAGTTCGTGCTGTGAGATGTTACCCCACTCTTCCACCAAGGCACCTGCAAGTTCCCGGACATTTCTGGGGGGAATGGCCCTAGCCCTCACCCTCCGATCCAATAGGTCCCAGACGTGCTCTATGGGATTGAGATCCGGGCTCTTCGCTGGCCATGGCAGAACACTGACATTCCTGTCTTGCAGGAAATCACACACAGAATGAGCAGTATGGCTGGTGGCATTGTCATGCTGGAGGGTCATGTCATGAGGTAGGAGGATGTCTTCCCTGTAACGCACAGCGTTTCGATTGCCTGCAATGACAACAAGCTCAGTCCGATGATGCTGTGACACACCGCCCCAGACCATGACGGACCCTCCACCTCCAAATCGATCCCGCTCTAGAGTACAGGCCTCGGTGTAACACTCATTCCTTCGATGATAAACGCGAATCCGACCATCACCCCTGGTGAGACAAAACCAGGACTCGTCAGTGAAGAGCACTTTTTTCCAGTCCTGTCTGGTCCAGCAGCGGTGGGTTTGTGCCCATAGGCGACGTTGTTACCTGTGATGTCTGGTGAGGACCTGCCTTACATCAGGCCTACAAGCCCTCAGTCCAGCCTTTCTCAGCCTATTGTGGACAGTCTGAGCACTGATGGAGGGATTGCGCATTCCTGTCCCGCAGGTGTGATGTTCAGATGTACCGATCCTGTGCAGGTGTTGTTACACGTGGTCTGCCATTGCGAGGATGATCAGCTGTCCATCCTGTCTCCCTGTAGCGCTGTCTCAGGCATCTCACAGTACGGACATTGCAATTTATTGCTCTGGCCACATCTGCAGTCCTCATGCCTCCTTGCAGCATGCCTAAGCCACGTTCACGCAGATGAGCAGGGACCCTGTGCATCTTTCTTTGGTGTTTTTCAGAGTCAGTAGAAAGGCCTCTTTAGTGTCCTACCTTTTCATAACTGTGACCTTAATTGCCTACCGTCTGTAAGCTGTTAGTGTCTTAACGACCGTTCCACAGGTGCATGTTCATTAATTGTTTATGGTTCATTGAACAAGCATGGGAAACAGTGTTTAAACCCTTTACAATGAAGATCTGTGAAGTTATTTGGATTTTTACAAATTATGTTTGACAGACAGGGTCCTGAAAAAGGGACTTTTCTTTTTTTGCTGAGTTTAGATACAGTGGCCAGTGGCAGGTCATTAGTAAAGATTGAAAAAAATAAAGGCCTAAACAACTGCCTTGGGAAATGGCTGACTAACACGATTATGTTGGAGAGGCTTCCATTAAATAACACCCTCTGTTAGAACACCCTCTGTTGGAACACCCTCTGTTGGAACACCCTCTGTTGGAACACCCTCTGTTGGAACACCCTCTGTTGGAACACCCTCTGTTGGAACACCCTCTGTTGGAACACCCTCTGTTGGAACACCCTCTGTTGGAACACCCTCTGTTGGAACACCCTCTGTTGGAACACCCTCTGTTAGAACACCCTCTGTTAGAACACCCTCTGTTAGAACACCCTCTGTTAGAACATCCTTTGTTAGACAGGTATCTCTCGATCCACGATATAGTAGGGGATATAAAGCCATAACACATACGTTTCTTTCAGCAGCAAATTATGAGCAATAATATCAAAAGCTGCACTGAAGTCTAACAAAACCACTCCCACAAGCTTCTTATTATCAATTTCTTTCAGCCAATCATCAGTCATCTGTGTAAGCGCTGTAGATGTTCAGTGTCCCTCCCTATAAGCATGCTGAAAGTTAGTTGTTAATTTGTTTACAGTGAAATACAATTATATCTGGTAAAACACAATTTTTTCCAAAAGTTTACTAAGGGTTGATTAGTGTAACATTTTAAATGCTCTACTCAGTGTGCATTCTCAAGGTTTGCATGTTCTGTAAACTGTCTTAAAATGAGAGATGTTGTTTTCTGTTATATAGTTGCAATGTGCTTGTGGTTTAGTCACAGGGTAGGGGACAACAGAAGAAGAGGAGCTAGTTTGTCTACATCCATGAGCCATTGACTCAACGCCCAGAAAATGGCTTAGACAGGACAAAGACCTCTTTCCTCCACCTTGAGACTCAGCCTGAATAGATAACAGCATCTCTCAGTCTACAACCCTGATACTAATTAATTTGATCTCTGTCTGCTTAGTCATGATTAGGAAATGTGTTTGTACAGCAGTATAAAGAACAATTGAATGGACTGCCCTTTCAAAGTTCCTGACAGACTTGTACCTTACCTTGTGCATTACGTTTTTTGGAACCTCTTCGGTCGTAATATAATATAGAACATTCATTTAAGTTAGACTTTATGTCCCTGGTGGTAATTTCCACGACAATTCATAGCAGGCTATAAAAGGTAAGAATCTTTATTTTCTAAATCTCTCCATTAATTTCCATCTTGCTTATATGGGGATGAGGTAGGTAGATTGGGTGGGCTATTTACAGATGGGCTATGTACAGCTGCAGCGATCAATTAGCTGCTCAGATAGCTGATGTTTAAAGTTAATGAGGGAAATACAAGTCTCCAGCTCCAGCAATTTTTGCAATTCGTTCCAGTCATTGGCAGCAGAGAACTGGAAGGAAAGGCGGCCAAAGGTGGTGTTGGCTTTGGGGATGACCAGTGAGATATAACTGGGAGAAGGAGAAATGGGGAAGGCTTGGGCGAGCAGCTGTGGGGGGTGCAGTGCTGTTGTCCGCAGTAGGGGTAGCCAGGTGGAAAGCCCGGCCAGCCGTAGAAAAATGCTTATTGAAATTCTCAATTATAGTGGATTTATAGGTGGTGACAGAGTTTCCTATCCTCAGTACAGTGGGCAGCTGGGAGGAGGTGTTCTTATTCTACTGGAGGCAGGACCTGAGCATCCTCCGCTCCAGGAGGCAGGACCTGAGCATCCTCCGCTCCAGGAGGCAGGACCTGAGCATCCTCCGCTCCAGGAGGCAGGACCTGAGCATCCTCCGCTCCAGGAGGCAGGACCTGAGTATCCTCCGCTCCAGGAGGCAGGACCTGAGCATCCTCCGCTCCAGGAGGCAATCTCCGTACTATTATTTTTAGGCAGACTTCTGTCCAATGAAACATTTCCCAAAAGAGAACATTGAGCTTGCTCTGATATACTACAATGACAAATGAGGCAATTAACAAATTAATTTACAATGTTGTTTAGGGCAGTTGAACATCATTCATAAAATACTAAAATGTTACAAAATTAATAGTAAAAAAGCTTTTTCTTTTTAAACACAACATCCTAACTAGGAACAACACCTGTAATTACCTCATGTGATCTCTCTCTAACTTCTCAGCAGCTCACCTCGGTCCATCTTCCTCATTGTGTTCAGTGTGATCTTCACAGCTCTCTCAGGGCCGTATCTCTTCACCATCTGATCCACTGTGACACTGTATCCAAACTGGCTGCGCACATGCGCAAATTGATTTTGCCCCTCAACAAATGCAATCACGACACGCAGTTTCAAAAACAAACTCTGAACCAATTATATTAATTTAGGGACAGGTCGAAAAGCATTAAACATTTATGGCAATTTAGCTAGCTAACTTGCAGTTGTTAGCTAATTTGTCCTATTTATCTAGCTTGCTGTTGCTAGCTAATATGTCCTGGGATATAAACATTGAGTTGTTATTTTACCTGAAATGCACCAAGTCCTCTACTCTGACAATTAATCCACAAATAAAACGGTCAACCGACTTGTTTCTAGTCATCTCTCCTTCCAGGCCTTTTCTTCTTTGGACTTTATGTTGCGATTGGCAACTAACTTTCATAAAGTGTATTACCACCACCGACCTCCGTTCGTCTTTCAGTCACCCACATGGGTATAGACCAATGAGGAGATGGGAGAGGCAGGACTTGCAGCGTAATCAGCGTCACAAATAGAACTGACTTCTATAGCCCTTGGCAATGCAGACGCTCGTTGGCGCACACAATAATTGAATAAAATGTATGTTTACATTTGTTTTGCAACGCTCGCACAGGCATGCGGCGCAGTCAGCATGTCCGTGTTATCCAGCTGGCTCTCTGGGATGGGAGAAAAGCCTAATATCCAGCCAATAGTCAGGTGAGACTGAAATGTCACAGCGGGCAGCATGACAAAAATGGAATTATCAATGCAACAAAAAATGGTGTGCCCGAACAGCCGGAAAAAACCTTGCCAGAAGTACAAAATTACCAAAAACATCACAAAATGATGTCATAATATATGCACGAATAAGAGATGACTCAGCGCCAGCCGAACTGAAGCATGCTGACGCCTTTACTCAGCAGGTTAGGTTAATTAATGTAGCAGGTTAGAATCAGGTTAAGGTTAGAAAAAGGGTTAAAGTTCTCCTAACCTGATACATCTGTGACCGGAGGCGATTTTCGTATCAAAGTTGCATGAAAAGAGTGTGTCCCATAAACTTACTTGATGGT
The DNA here is from genome assembly GCF_965601325.2 of Salmo salar. Classification (NCBI taxonomy): domain Eukaryota; kingdom Metazoa; phylum Chordata; class Actinopteri; order Salmoniformes; family Salmonidae; genus Salmo; species Salmo salar. Next base: position 77,354,130 of record NC_138292.1, on the reverse strand, counting down.
TTGAATGTTGATTTCTTTAAGTAGCCTGCTCAGACTGGTCTCATAGACTAGATGTAACATAGTAAAAGTAAATCCAGGACACTGATATTAGTATAACACAAACGTCTAGCAACCCAAAAGGTGGTTTGAATCTCATCACGGGCAACTTTGCAACTACTTACTACTTTTTATCTACTTGGCATGTTAGCTAACCCTTCCCCTAACAAATTTTTTTTGCTGACCCTTCCCATTTAAGCTAACCCTAAACGTAAGTATATTGGGGCTCCCGAGTGGTGTAGTAGTCTAAGTCACTGCATCTCAGATGTGTCACTACAGACCCTGGTTCGATTCCAGGCTGTATCACAACCGGCTGTGATTGGGAGTCTCATAGGGGGACGCACAATTGGCCCAGCGTCGTCCGGGTAAGGGCTTGGCCGTAGGCCGTCATTGTAAATAAGAATTGGTTCTTAACAGACTTGCCTAGTTCAAAAAAAGGTTTAATTAAAAATAAATACTCCATGAAGGAACTGCTATGTGGAGGAACAATCCCACCAAATCATAACATATCACATGAAATGGTTGATGGACATCCACAAAATAATACATACGAAACGTAACAATGTCTAGATTTTGCGTACGTCATAATAGGAAATGCGTTGAGACGACGTTAGCCTACTTTTTCCAATGGAATGTATGTGGAGGCATGCATGTGTTCAGGCTTAACTGGAAGCGACAGACTTGTGTCGTACAGGCTACATTAAGGTTTTACCCCAGACATCAACAACTGAGTCATACTACCTTGTTTGTATTCATTAGTGCAAACCATACCAAACAGTTTTGCAACGTAGCATAAACGGTTCACTTCAAACGTAAACGGCTTCCGTTGGGCACGGCTTTTCACATTTCATCTCCTCTCTTTCACACAAAACACATCTCTTCGTGGAAAACGTTTGGATTCAACAGTTGATTCGAACGAGGAAATGTTTGTTTGTAGTTATAACCGGTTCTGAGAAGACGCCCTAGGCCTATACTAAAATATGCACACTCTCCGTGGGGCAAACAGGCGCTGAACGAGTTCACACCCATCTAATAAAAAATGTAACACATTTTCAACGAGAGTATACAATAACACTTCATCGTCAACTTTATGAATAGCCTAAAAATGGTCGTTTTACCTTTTAATCTCTTGCTCAACAGAAGCAGAGTCTGATCATCCGGTCGTTTTCACAGCTCATTTACATATCAGGTTCTCCCTCTCTAGTTGCGTTCACCTGGTGTATATTCATTAATGCACACTGTAATCCTGCAAAACGTTTTCAGGATGTATGAGACTTATTCTAGTCTCTAGCGCCCCCCGGTGGTTCAGCAGGAAAATACGGTGTGATGTGTGATGACGGGAAAGAGGTGGAGGAGGTGTTAGATGGAAATTAATACAGTAGCGTTAACTCATGATACAATTCACGCAGAAATTATAAAATGTAAATGATTCAATTACTTTTTATTTGTAGAATGTGCCTCATGAATATATCATTTAAAAATGATACACGAAAAGGAACACTTACACAACTAAATCTCCTGGTGAAGACAGGAAATTATATTTACCTGATGTAGCGCCATCTTGTGGTGTAACTGTAAATAAAAATATAACTTGTTAACACTTGTTTAAAAGGTCCGTAAAATAGCCTTTTGAGTAACCAGGTTTACATCCAACCATTTCATCATGCGGATGAATAACTTGATGCATGAAAATAGTCATGACCGGCCTGATGGGAAAAGGAAATGCAGTTTAATAGGCTTCAGATTAAATGCATTATGATAAACTTCCCAGGAAGGTGAATGTGCATGGTGATGAGGTTGATGCACCTTTCCAATAAATGTCGAGGGTCTTATTCTGGTGACATGTTGGTCTATGCTTGGATTATCCATAATAATCTCATAATGTAGGTAGCCTACCCGCTCTGTGTTCAGCTGTTGGCTAGAGTGCACGTGCCAAGTCCAGTGTAGGCACATTTGCAATATAACGCAACAGTTTTTGTGACAAAACCATCAGTAGAGTTGAAAATATGACGGAAACTCATATTTTCATTCATAACTCATTTTCATTCAGTACATGGTCATTTAAACTACGTCAAATTATTTCTATGTCCACTACATCACCACGCACACAGCATTTTATCTGCAAAAGAGCTCACCAGTTTGTAGTTTTAAACCCGTAAATGAGTTACCTCTGTTGCATTCAACCATCCCTATGTGAAATGTTAATGGGGAAAGAATAGGATAAATGCCTCAAATGAGGTCCGAGGTGAACACAGGATTGTTTTCACATAGGCTTTGACCAACGAACCATGGTGGAGTTAGTGCCTACACAATGACGCCATTACTATTGCTCTCTATAAATCAATGTGATGGAAAGATGAATGTTTTTTTAAATACCTAAGGTCACTAACTGCACATTGCTAGTTAGTTGCAATATTGTAGCTATTAGCGCGCTATTTCCTAGCTGGGAGAGAAGCCCTTTGCCTTCACAGAAACATCAATATCTTCGCTTAATTCCTTCTCTTTTTTTCATAACATCTAGTTAACGGTGGTTGCGTTATCTTCAAACGATCTAGAATCGTTGGCTAGCTAATCTTTGTCAAGCTAACTTTGGTATCATTGGAAGCTAACGTTAGGCTATTCAGCACTAGCCAGAGTTTTAGCAATCTCATTCCATACATTAGCTAGCCAGTTGCAAGCTGGCATTTATATTCACTAACTAGCTCCATACTTTTGCCGATTTTATTTAGCATTTTGTATTGTTTACTAGCTCGTCAGTCTGAAACAAAGGTGAGCATGGCAATGAGACAGACACCACTCACCTGCTCTGGCCACACAAGACCTGTGGTGGATCTAGCCTTCAATGGCATTACCCCATATGGTTATTTTCTCTTCAGTGCCTGCAAAGATGGCAAACCCATGTTGCGCCAGGGAGACACGGGACTGGATCGAAACGTTCCTGGGTCACAAGGGTGCTGTCTGGGGGGCCACTCTGAATAATGAAGCCACCAAGGCAGCCACTGCTGCTGCAGATTTCACTGCGAAGGTGTGGGATGCCGTGACTGGAGATGAGGTCCTCAGGCTGGCACACAAGCACATTGTCAAGTCAGTCAATTTTACTCAGGACAGCAGTTGTCTGTTAACAGGAGGGAATGATAACAAAATACGCATCTACAACCTCAACAAACCGGAAGCAGAAACGCAAGAGATTACAGGGCACACGTCTGCCATAAAGAAAGCCCTGTGGTGTAAGAACGACACACAGATCCTCTCTGCCGCTGATGACAAAACCGTACGACTGTGGGACAGGAATTCCACTGAGGTTGTGAAGCAGCTCTCCTTCGACATGTCAGTCAGCAGCATGGAGTACATCCCTGACGGAGAGGATTTGGTCATCACCTATGGAAAGACCATCGCATTCTACAATGCCCTCAGCCTTGACATGATAAAGACTGTGGATGCCCCTGCCTCCATTCACTCTGCCTCACTGCATCCAGATAAGGACTTCTTTGTTGCCGGGGGAGATGACTTCAAGCTCTACAAATTTGACTACGGCACCAAGGAGGAGTTGGAGTCATACAAGGGCCACTTTGGGCCAGTCCACTGCGTGCGGTTCAGTCCAGACGGGGAGCTGTATGCCAGTGGCTCTGAGGTTGGTACACTACGGCTGTGGCAGACTGCGGTCGGCAAAACCTATGGCCTGTGGAAGTGTGTCCTTCCTGAGGAGCGGGTGTCCGAGAACTCTAACACAATATACTGCACTCCTGCTGCTCCTGAGATCAAGGCCTGAGATGGGGGAGGAGATGAAAGAAAGGAGAGCAGAAGGAGGAGAAGAGCAGGGTGTTCCAGTCTCTTCAGAACACCAAGCCCCGGCAAGGACCAGGGCCCCTCCTCTTAACCATGGAACTGATCTGTAGTTGAGCTCCCGATTTACACACGTGTTCAGGCAGACCCAACACACACATGTACACACACAAAATGGATTCTAGTGGTAATTAGAAGAACACACACACACACACACAGAGATTGGGCTCCAGAGGAAAGTAGTAGACCTGTGAGCATCAGGCTCATCGCTGCCTGCTTTCTCTCTGATCAGCTCAGTCTGTCCCCCCTGATCTGTTTGTCTGTATGTTCAACACTGTGACCCCATGAGCAATTTTTGTTTTAAATGTATTAACTTCAGGGGCAATTTGGTTCTCTGGGATTTTTTTCTCCATTTTACAATAAGGGAATACACACATAGTTACATGGGGAGGGAAACTGATGCTATCTTTGAGAAATTATGTTAATTTTCTCAATGAATTATCTTATTCAGTAAAAGTGGTATTTTGTCCAAAGGTGTACCCTAAACTAATATATGGGGTAATGTTCTCTAACAGGCCAGAGAGTAAAATTACTTAAGTTGTTTGTTTTGTATTTTTGTCCTTGGTTGCATCTTTGCAGTTATGTAATTAAATAAAGAGATACATACATAAAAAAAAATGTGATGGAAACATCTCTGGTGGGAAAATTTGCCTATCGTTTTGTGGCGATTTCTGAATATTTGCATGAAAATCTGTCGCAAACTGGATGGTAAACTAGCTAAAGACTAAAACATCACCCACAATATTTTTCCCCGATTAAAAATTATCTTGTGAAACTACCAGGAAGTCTGAAAAGACAGACTGAGTGGTCGGGGCGGTAATAAGCTGCTCACCTTGACTGACAGTTCTTTGAAACGCCTATGTCATGCAACATTGACGACATTTGCAATTAAATTACCTCAAGCTAATTTGCTAATATACAAAGCAACTCATATCATGGTTTCACAAATTATTTGTTTATCCTATTTGGTTATTGTAAAAGCATCAATAAAGAAATAATGGTGGCTGTATAATTTAGCTAGCTAGCCCAAATGGAATTTTCAGCACTATGTATCAAGCTAGCTAGCTAGATCATCTTGGACAATTTTTGTTGAAACTTCACAGTGTGAGGTCTGGATACATACATATACATACATATATATATATATATATATATATATATATATATATATATATATATATATATATATATATATATATATATAACACAGTGTACAAAACATTAAGAACACCTTCCTAATATTGAGTTGCACCCCCCTTTTGCCATCAGAACATTCTCAATTCGTTGGGGCATGGACTCTACAAAGTGTCGAAAGCGTTCCATAGGGATGCTGGCCCATGTTGACTCCAATGCTTCCCACAGTTGTGTCAAGTTGGCTGGATGTCCTTTGGGTGGTGGATCATTCTTGATACACACGGGAAACTGTTGAGCGTGAAAAACCCAGCAGTGTTAAAGATCTTGACACAAACTGGTGCGCCTGGCACCTACTACCATATCCCATTTAAAGGCACTCTAATTTTTTGTCTTGCCCATTCACCTCCTGAATGGCACATGTACACAATCCATGTCTCAATTGTCTCAAGCCTTAAAAAAAATTCTTTAACCTGTCTCCTCCCCTTCATCTACATTGATTGAAGTGGATTTATCAAGTGACATCAAAAAGGGATCATCTTGTAAAATGACACAGGAGGGGATGGCTGACGGTTTACGTGCTCCTAACCAACTTTGCTATTTTGTTAGTTTTTCTGCATTGCTTGTAACTTATTTTGTACATAATGTTGCTGCTACCATCTCTTATGACCCGAAAATAACTTCTGGAAATCAGAACAGAGATTATTCAACTCAAACTGGAGAATAAGAGTACCTCCTCCCACTGCACTGAGACTAGGAAACACTGTCACCACTGATAAATCCATGGTAATCGAGAATTTCAATAAGCATTTCTCTACGGCTGGTCGTGCTTTCCATCTGGCTACCCCAACCCCGGCCAACAGCTCTGCACCCCTCGCCTGGTTGACTAACTACTTCTTAGATATAGTTCAGTGGGTCAAATCGGAGGGCCTGTTGTCCGAACCTCTGGCAGTCTCTATGGGGGTGCCACAGGGTTAAATTATTGGGCCAACTCTTTTCTCTATATATACTGCTCAAAAAAATAAAGGGAACACTTAAACAACACATCCTAGATCTGAATGAAAGAAATAATCTTATTAAATACTTTTTTCTTTACATAGTTGAATGTGCTGACAACAAAATCACACAAAAATGTTCAATGGAAATCCAATTTATCAACCCATGGAGGTCTGGATTTGGAGTCACACTCAAAATTAAAGTGGAAAAAAACACTACAGGCTGATCCAACTTTGATGTCATGTCCTTAAAACAAGTCAAAATGAGGCTCAGTAGTGTGTGTGGCCTCCACGTGCCTGTATGATCTCCCTACAACGCCTGGGCATGCTCCTGATGAGGTGGCGGATGGTCTCCTGAGGGATCTCCTCCCAGACCTGGACTAAAGCATCCGCCATCTCCTGGACAGTCTGTGGTGCAACGTGGCGTTGGTGGATGGAGCGAGACATGATGTCCCAGATGTGCTCAATTGGATTCAGGTCTGGGGAACGGGCGGGCCAATCCATAGCATCAATGCCTTGCTCTTGCAGGAACTGCTGACACACTCCAGCCACATGAGGTCTAGCATTGTCTTGCATTAGGAGGAACCCAGGGCCAACCGCACCAGCATATGGTCTCACAAGGGGTCTGAGGATCTCATCTCGGTACCTAATGTCAGTCAGGCTACCTCTGGCGAGCACATGGAGGGCTGTGCGGCCCCCCAAAGAAATGCCACCCCACACCATGACTGACCCACCGCCAAACCGGTAATGATGGAGGATGTTGCAGGCAGCAGAACGTTCTCCACGGCGTCTCCAGACTCTGTCACGTCTGTCACGTGCTCAGTGTGAACCTGCTTTCATCTGTGAAGAGCACAGGGCGCCAGTGGCGAATTTGCCAATCTTGGTGTTCTCTGGCAAATGCCAAACGTCCTGCACGGTGTTGGGCTGTAAGCACAACCCCCACCTGTGGACGTCGGGCCCTCATACCACCCTCATGGAGTCTGTTTCTGACTGTTTGAGCAGACACATGCACATTTGTGGCCTGCTGGAGGTCATTTTGCAGAGCTCTGGCAGTGCTCCTCCTGCTCCTCCTTGCACAAAGGCGGAGGTAGCGGTCCTGCTGCTGGGTTGTTGCCCTCCTACGGCCTCCTCGACGTCTCCTGATGTACTGGCCTGTCTCCTGGTAGCGCCTCCATGCTCTGGACACTACGCTGACAGACACAGCAAACCTTCTTGCTACAGCTCGCATTGATGTGCCATCCTGGATGAGCTGCACTACTTGAGCCACTTGTGTGGGTTGTAGACTCCGTCTCATGCTACCACTAGAGTGAAAGCACCGCCAGCATTCAAAAGTGACCAAAACATCAGCCAGGAAGCATAGGAACTGAGAAGTGGTCTGTGGTCTCCACCTGCAGAACCACTCCTTTATTGGGGGTGTCTTGCTTATTGCCTATAATTTCCACCTGTTGGCTATTCCATTTGCACAACAGCATGTGAAATTTATTGTCAATCAGTGTTGCTTCCTAAGTGGACAGTTTTATTTCACAGAAGTGTGATTGACTTGGAGTTACATTGTGTTGTTTAAGTGTTCCCTTTCTTTTTTTGAGCAGTATATATATATATATATATATATATATATATATATATATATATATATATATATATATATATATATACAAACAAGACGAAGAATACCAAAAGTAAACGAGAGGACGACAAACCACGTCTGCACTGCTACGCCATCTTGGGGGGGAAAAAAGCCTTTCGATGCATTTGACCATAGAGCACTTTGTTTTATTATGGGTACAGGTTCAGTACACATCCCTGCATTCTGTATCATAAAGTAGGCTGACCCTCTTTGAGGTCACGTAGGTCAATTCGTTGCTCTCTTTGCCTTTATAAAGCTCTTTGACATACTGTAAACTCCCTCTGCAGCTAAGATCTACAATAACCATTAGACGTACGAGTCAGAGTTATCATACACAGTCTCAGGGATGGCTAGCTCTGGAAATTCCTTTGGTCTGTACAGAGTTAGGTAAATCAGCTCTTTGCCCATTATTTGTGGAATAATCTCCAAGCTTCTCTAAACATTGATGTTTTGGTGTCTCACGGTTAATTCAGACTGCTGAATGAGGCCTGTTACAACTTACTTACAAAACCTTTAAAGGTGTTTGTGAAACCATTCAGTCATGATGTATGTTTAATACGTATTGCTTGTTACAGAAGACTACTGTTGTACATTGAATAGCCATTCATCCCTGTTACACCTTCTTGATGTGATGGTTCTTTATGTCTGTATATGTTTATAATCCACATAGTGTGAATAGCGGTTTACATAAAGTTATTACCCCCCTAAACCTGAATCTGAAATGACCTTTATGATCTTTCTTACCACTATTACTTTGGGGTTGTAATCTCCCTCTTTCAAAATCTCTACTGTGAACAAATCTTTAACATTCATGATCCTTCACTATAATTATCCCTAATCCTTCCACAATAACTATTGTCTATTGTTATTCTCAATGACCTTACTACCAATATGAACGTTTTATACATAGCTAAATACAATGTTGGAGACAGTTTTCATGACTTTCGTTATGCAAACATTTGTTTATTAGATTATATTTCTCATTAAGAATGTTGTTTTAATTATATATGAGTCATGCTTTGCTTTGGTCATGTGTTCTCTTATGGGTCAATGATTTTAATTACAATATAGCAATTATGTTCTTGGCTCAATTACTTAAAAGTGCATGTGGTCCCACCCCTCCCATGTGTTCCCAGGTGCATATTTGGGAGCCCATTTACATTCAGGATGTAAGGCATACTAGTTATGGCAAATGTTAGGAAGACCTGGTTTGTTGTAACAAAAACAAGTTTTATACTTTGACCACATCTTTTCACATACGTTTTATTTGGGTCTTTTTAATTTACTATGTTGATTGGCTCCAGCCATTGGAAGCTCGGTGCATGTACAAAGAAAAATAACACAATTCAACCATTGATGGATGGTGACGAAAATAATGACATTGCCAGTAGTCATGTTAAGGTTTTCAATGTTTTATTGGTGGAGTTTATGGATTTGCATGTGGCTGTGCATTATATGGTGCCTGAATATGAAAGAGGATCTGATTATGCCTATTGGTATTCTTGATCAATTCTTGATCCAAAAAGACACACAACTGTTACGGGGTTAATTCCACATCTGTTTGCATTGCTTGGTAGTGTATTAGCATGGTATGAGACAACATAAATAATACAATTTAAGTAAAAATAAACAGTATTATCCTAAATTGAGAGATTAATAAAAAAAATGTGTTATCACATCATCAAAATCTTTCAGAATGTACCTGTTTTCAGTATAGAATGACATGTATTCCGATTATATTACAACTTTTTGTGTTTTGTCTTAATGACTGTTCTTTAGCAAATAGGAAACTCAACAGTGTGTTAGTCCGAGAAACATTAACTAGATAGTTGTTTTATGTTTGTGAAAACTTGAAATGAACACAATGAGAAGTGATTTTGTAACAACATTTTTGAATGGGTAATTGTATCAAATATATATCATTGTATGTTTGAATTAGCGCTCATATAAACTGTTTTCATCACTGCCTTGTAAAGCCATTCTTGTAAGTTGGAGCTACTGTACATGATTGTCTGGGGCTGCTGTACAGATTTGAGCACTTGACAAGACGTTGACATTTCTGGGTATGTCTCACCTGTAACATAATAATAAAGATTATGATAATAATATTGTTATATTATTTTTATAATAATGCAAATCTGTCAATCAACCAAATTTATTTCTTAAAAGCCCTTTTTGCATCAGCAGTTGTCACAAAGTGTTTTACAGATACCCAGTCTAAAAATCTAAGACCCATCAATGCATATGCCGAAGCACAGCATCTAGGAAACACCCACTACAAGTCATAAACCTAGGATTTAAACTAGAGAGGAACCATGCTCCAAGGGTTGTGCTGAGTGGACATTTAAGAGTCATGTGCCCCTTATTGTTATTCAAGACGTTCCAACGATCGTAGATGACCATCATATAATAACCAGGGAGGCTATAGAGTGGGCAAAAGTTCAACACTCAGGAGTCAATGTCATGTCTTTTGTCTTTTTTCATAGCCTGAGAGAGAAATAGAGAGAGAGAGGATCTATTACATAAAGTTATCACAGATGCACACTATGTAACACACTATATGAATAATTCCCTACAAATTGGATGTCATTGTCTTTCACAACTGTTGCAATACAAAACATTGAAATGTTGTTAAATATTTGTTACTTTGGTATACATTGAATGAAATGTTATACATTGAGAGAGAGAGAGTGTGTGTAATATTACACAATTAAATAATAGATCACTGACACACACAGACATGGCTTCATCGTTGTTCACAGTTTATTGTCATAGTTTGTCATAGTTTCTAATCATCATTTCTAATCATAGTTTGAACATAGTTGGCCATAGTTTCTAATCATAGTTTCTAGTCTGAGAGGTTTGATATAATAAGAGGGTCAAATAGACCCTAAGAGAGCAGAAGCTATTGTTTACAAACAGTATGAATAAAAACAATGACTACTGTTCAATGGATAAATAGCCTTCATTTTTTTAAACATACATGTCAATGAAAACAAGACACATCATTCTTAAATAATATATATCTATATACAAACATCACACTGCATATTCAACTCACCTTCAAAAAGCTCCATGAGGAAGGAAGGATTCACAGATTATCTTTCAGCTGTTCTGTTTTCATGCTGTTCTGGGCTGTTGGTTGTTGGAGAGGGGAAGGGCAGTTGAGTGAGCTGGGGCCTTTTATGGCCCTGCCTCTGGGAGCCTGTTCGCTTGTGACATGATTAGAGAGTGAAAGCGGGCCTACCTGTAAGATATATTTTGTGCTACAAACATACTTCTATTTGAAGAGGTTTTTGACCATTCAGGGAACTACTATCAAACCGTCATAAAATCATTAAAAAAATTATGTCTACACTAAAGAATGTGAATTTGGTCATAAAAATACTTTTTGACAAGTTATATGCATGAAAATAAAGATGCTTAAAACATTTGACATTTTGGAGAGATTTTTGGACACTATATGGGCCTCCTAGGCCTTGTTAAGGACAAATGTCTATAAAGATAGATGGGTATAAGATATTTTTGGGGCACATGTTGACAAGATGTTTGGGAATCACTCGAGGGGAATATTGACCAACTGAGCATCTCAGCGTACAGCTCAATAGGCATTTTGTTACATTTCAGTCTTCTGTGATGTATTTAAAGTGGCATATTGGGTTGCAAACTTAAAAATTAATACATTTAAACTATGTCTGACATGGTACAGGTGTCTTCTTTTTTTAAGTCCATAACCATGTGTGTGAGGTGTACACTTTTGTTTCACAGTAGATTTGTTTAAGACTACCAAGAAGCACTCTGTGTGCCCCTGATTTAGCCCTCTGCAGTAAAAAGGTTTTTAAAGGGGGGTTAAAATGGATATGTTTAAGTCATAAGTAAAGGGCCCATCTTAAAGAGTACAATTACCCTTTCAAAAAGAGGATGGTGTGATTGACTGAGACAGCCACCCCCCAGTACAACACATAACTGTTTTCAAACATGTGTTATGTGGTCTCCTGAGGTCTAAGGGTTGTAAACATTTGTTGACCCTTCATATGGATGTGCCGAGAAGTCTTTTGGAGGTTCAGAGGTCATGAGGTCCTTGGCCTCCACAACAGCCTACTGTTTTCAGACATTTGTTTCAAAGACCTTCCACACACACACACATACACACAGAGAGAGACATAGGGTCCTAGGAAGAGCGGTCATTCCAGGGGCGAAAATCTGATATCAACTTTGGAGGGGACAATTACATGAAATTTTCTCAAGAGCAATTCCTGAGGGGGACACCAAAAGTAGTGCTGTAACACATAGCCTACATTGTAATATGGTAAATGTATATTGAGGAACCAAAGAAATAAGGTGTTTGCCGTACTCCTAACTACCGGTACCCAAAACTACACAACTAATCACAACAGCAATACCATTGCCTTTAACAAATCTTAGTTCAGTCACCAGTTTAAGTTGAGAGTGGGGGTATCCATGGCATTTTCCAATTATGTTCCTATTTTACAAGTCAAAAAAATTGACAACCTTTCGTAATGTTGCCAAACAAAGACTCAACAAACTTACCTGAGACCTCCTGTCTCTGCCAGTCTGTCCCTGCATATCTGTCCCCAACTCTGCTGTCTGTGTGCCATCTGTTGCCTGCTCTGCCTAATGACATCATTGTGAAACATTTCCATTAGAATTTCATTTCTTTCTTATGAACATTTTATCAACTAGTCTTTGAGATATTAGGCTACTAGGGTTCTTACTATGCGTTTTGGTGTATTGAAAAATACTCTGATGTCCGTCTTTTATTTTTCTGCCATTTTTCTACCTGGCTGGCTGGCTGGCTACACACACAGTGTGTAGGTTATTTACAGTAGGAGATGGGCTTCTATCATCTTCAATCATTCTATTTGGGCTTCAATCTAAAAGGTAGCTAGCAAATGTGAAACGGATTAAAATGACAAGAGTTGACAGCTGTATGAGTTCACCATTTACACAACATATGCTGCAACCTTTTGTAATTTTAATAGTTTGTTTCATATTGGCTGGCTTCCAACAATAGCTGAATTTGCAAAGCTAGCGAGCACCAATTCCGTTTCAGTGGTGTTTGCTATAATCTTTGCTACCCGGGTTAAATAAAGGTGAAATAAAATAAATAAATAAAAGTTCCCTTCCGACAATTTAGCTTTTGCAACGAGACCATTAAATATATTTAAGACAATGGTAGAAGAGAGTGTAGTTCTGTTCAGTTTATCGGTAACCTTATCACAGGGACTTTTGAAGCACTAACTTACATCATCTGCATGCTGATCTTGGAATAAATTGACGATAGCAAAGATTCCATCTTTGACGAGGCCACATAAATGGAATAGGTACTAGCTAGCTTAATAGTTAATATTTGCGTGCTAGCTCTGCATATTCAGCTAGTGTGTGTGCGCGATTGACTGGATTAACCTCACGTCAGTTACGTTCATTGAGTGCCTTTCAGACAGTGGATACAACCCCTCTGTTACCTCGCCAACTAAGGAACTGGCAGTGGATCAAACCATTGTGAGGCAAAGGGTGGGGGGGTCGCAATCTTTTGAAACTTAAAAACGCGCTATTAAGTGTCTATAATCAGCACAATTGCTTTCATTGCGTATTATTAATATTATTTAACCTCTTGGGGCTAGGTGGGACGCTAGCGTGCCACCTGTGGTGCACTCCATCAACAGCAGGTGCATTTCAAGAGCGGCAAATTTGAATCCAAATAAATGTCAAAATTCAAATTTTTCAAAAATACAACTATGTTACACCATTTGAAAGATAAACATCTCCTTAATCTAACCACGTTTTACGATTTCAAAAAGGTTTTACGGCGAAAGCATAAATTTAGAGTATGTTAGGACAGTACATTTACAAGAGTTGTGTGTAATGTTTTGTCAAGTCAAAGACAGGGTCACCAAAACCATAAAACCAGCTAAAATGATACACTAACCTTTTACAATCTCCATCAGATGACACTCCTAGGACATTATGTTAGACAATGCATGCATTTTTAGTTCTATCAAGTTCATATTTATATACAAAAACAGCGTTTTACTATGGCATTGATGTTGAGGAAATCGTTTCCCTCCAATAACCGGCAGTCAAGTCAGCGTCACAAATTAAATAATTAAAATTAGAAAACATTGGTAAAATATTATATTGTCATTTAAAGAATTATAGATTTACATCTTTTGAACGCAATCAACTTGCCAGATTTAAAAATAACCTTACTGGGAAATCACACTTTGCAATAATCTGAGCACTGTGCCCAGAAAAATACGCGTTGCGATACAGACTAGACGTCATGTTGGGGAGATCTAAAATCGAAAATACTATGTAAATAATCCATTACCTTTGATTCTCTTCATCAGATGTCACTTCCAGGTATCACAGGTCCATAACGAATGTAGTTTTGTTCAAAAAAGCTCATCATTTATGTCCAAAAATCTCCGTCTCGTTAGCACATGATGTAAGCCAGCCGGACTTCTCGTCATGAACGAGGGGAAAAAATATATTTCCGTTCGTTCAAACATGTCAAACGTTGTATAGCATAAATCATTAGGGCCTTTTTTAACCAGAACATGAATAATATTCAAGGTGGACGAATGCATAGCCTTTTATAACGTATTGGAACGAGGGTACCCAACATGAAGTAGCGCGCCAGGTGTCTAATGGGACATCACCGTTCCATGGCTCTTGTTCGGTCAGATCTCCCTCCAGAAGACTCAAAACACTTTGTAAAGGCTGGTGACATCTAGTGGAAGCAATAGGAAGTGCCAAAATATTCCTAAACCCCTGTGTTTTTCAATGGGAGAGGTTTAAAGTCAATACAACACATCAGGTATCCACTTCCTGTCAGAAAATGTCTCAGGGTTTTGCCTGCCAAATGAGTTCTGTTATACTCACAGACACCATTCAAACAGTTTTGGAAACTTTAGAGTGTTTTCTATCCATATATAATAAGTATATGCATATTCTAGTTACTGGGTAGGATTAGTAACCAGATTAAATCGGGTACATTTTTTTTATCCAGACGTGCAAATGCTGCCCCCTAGACCCAACAGGTTAAATTACATAGTTATGTTTCAGTGATATATTGGGGAGGACAAATCATATTCTTCCCAGGATGGGGGGGTCGTGTCCCCCCCGTCCCCCCCGGGATTTCCGCCCCTGGGTCATTCATTGAAGCTAAATACACTTTAGTTTTTTTAAAACACTTTATTTTCTTCTAAAATGTTAATACATAAAGGCCATTTATATCCTTTACATGTTTACATGTATAATTGGGGGGTGACAGAGGTCATTAGCTCACCTCAGACGCAGAGAGACAGAGAGAACCTGATATTTCATTCAATGTAAATTACATTGAACCCACTGGAACCCACTGGATTCTCTAATTACATTAAATTAACCAGAGGACAAAATACAAACCCTCCAATCCAAAAAGGCCTGTGGTGTTGATGATATCCTAAATTAAATGATAAAATATACAGACCACAAATTCCAATTGCCTATACTTAAACTCTTTAACCTCTATGGGCTAGGTGGGACGCTTACCTACTCAACAGCCAGTTGAATCCTGTGGCGCGTTATTCAAATCCTTAGATATGCTATTACTTCAATTTTTCAAAAATATGACTATTTTACACCATTTTAAAGATAAGACTCTCGTTAATCTAACCACACTGTCCGATTTAAAAAAGGCTTTACAACGAAAGCAAAACATTAGATTATGTCAGCAGAGTACCGAGCCAGAAATAATCAGACACCCATTTTTCAAGCTAGCATATAATGTCACATAAACCCAAACCACAGCTAAATGTAGCAATAACCTTTGATGATCTTCATCAGATGACACTCCTAGGACATTATGTTATACAATACATGCATGTTTTGTTCAATCAAGTTCATATTTATATCAAAAAACAGCTTTTTACATTAGCATGTGACTAGCATGTGACTAGCATTCCCACCGAACACTGCCGGTGAATTGACTAAATTACTCACGATAAACGTTCACAAAAAGCATAACAATTATTTTAAGAATTATAGATACAGAACTCCTCTATGCACTCGATATGTCCGATTTTAAAATAGCTTTTCGGTGAAAGCACATTTTGCAATATTCTCAGTAGACAGCCCGGCATCACAGGGCTAGCTATTTAGACACCCAGCAGGTTTAGCACTCATCAAAGTCAGATTTACTATAAGAAAAATGTTCTTACCTTTGTTGTCTTCGTCAGAATGCACTCCCAGGACTTCTACTTCAATAACAAATGTTGGTTTGGTCCAAAATAATCCATCGTTATATCCAAACAGCGGCGTTTTGTTTGTGCGTTCTAGACACTATCCTAAAGGCTAAATAAGGGTGACGAGCATGGCGCAATTCGTGACAAAAGAATTCTAAATATTCCATTACCGTACTTCGAAGCATGTCAACCGCTGTTTAA
This sequence comes from Salmo salar, assembly GCF_965601325.2. Lineage (NCBI taxonomy): Eukaryota > Metazoa > Chordata > Actinopteri > Salmoniformes > Salmonidae > Salmo > Salmo salar. The sequence goes on along the minus strand of NC_138292.1, from coordinate 77,338,048 downwards.
AATCAATTTTTATGCCATTTTTCTCATTAAAAAAGCGATAATATTCCGACCGGGAATCAGCGTTTAGATAAACAGACAAAGGAAAACAAAGCATTCGGTCGAAGCGGGCACGCGCCTAAGCCCATAGTACTCTGAGTGGCCACTTGCCAAAAGCGATAAAGTGTTTCAGCCAGAGCCTGCCTCGATATCGTTCAACGTTTCCCGGGCTCTGAGACCCTATGGAAGACGTAGGAAGTGTCACGTTATTGCACAGATCCTGAGTCTTCAATAAAAAGAGCCAAGATGAAACTCTACTTCTCAGACAGGCCACGTCCTGCTTGAAATCTTCTCAGGTTTTGGCCTGCCATAGGAGTTCTGTTATACTCACAGACACCATTCCAACAGTTTTAGAAACTTTAGGGTGTTTTCTATCCAAAGCCAATAATTATATGCATATTCTAGTTACTGGGCAGGAGTAGTAACCAGATTAAATCGGGTACGTTTTTTATCCAGCCGTGTCAATACTGCCCCTTATCCCCAACAGGTTAACATAATCCTCAGCTCTAGGGCCTCATTTATCAATATTGTGTAGAAACTATTCTAAAATACTACTTACGAATGGAGTTTAGAATATTCGTAGCATAGAAAAAGTGTGATTTATCCTCTCTGGGGTATGTGGGACGCTAGCGTCCCACCTGCGGGACACACTTCCCAACAGCCAGTGAAATAGTAGGGCGCCAAGTTCAAAACAACAGAAATCTCATAATTCAAATTTCTCAAACATACAACTATTTCACACCATTTTAAAGATACACTTCTCGTTAATCCAACCACATTGTCCGATTTCAAAAAGGCTTTATGGCGAAAGCATAGTATTAGATTATGTTAGGACAGCACATAGACAAGAAAAACCACACAGCCATTTTCCAAGCAAGGAGAGGCGTCACAAAAACCAGAAATACAGCTAAAATGAAGCACTTACCTTTGATGATCTTCATCAGATGGCACTCATAGGACTTCATGTTACACAATACATGTATGTTTTGTTCGATAAAGTTCATATTTATATCCAAAAACCACATTTTACATTGGCGCGTAATGTTTAGAAATGCTTTGCCTCAAAAAACTTCCGGTGAATGAGCACATCAATTTACAGAAATACTCATCATAAACGTTGATAAAATATTAAACAGTTATTCAAAGAATTATAGATACACTTCTCCTTAATGCAACCGCTGTGTCAGATTTCAAAACAGCTTTACGGCGAAAGCACATTGTTCAATATTCTGAGTACAGAGCTCAGCCATCAAAGCAAGCTATACAGTTACCCGCCAAGTCATGGAGTCAGCAAAACTCAGGATTAGTATTATAAATCTTCACTTACCTTTGCTGATCTTTGTCGGAATGCACTCCCAGGACTCTTACTTCCACAAGAAATGTTCATTTGTTCGATAAAGTCCATAATTTATGTCCAAATACCTCTGTTTTGTTCGCGCGTCCAGATCACTATTCCAAAGGTACAATGCGCGAGCGCAAACCCGAGACGAAAAGTCCAAAAGTTCCATTACCATTCGTAGAAACCGGTCAAACGATGTTTACAATCAATCCTTAGGGTCTTTTCATCGTAAATATTCGATAATATTCCAACCGGACAATAGCGTATTCATTACTGAGGAAAAAGAAGGAACGGTGCGCCTGCGTGATCACGCAGTAAACAACTCAATGGCCTCAGCATAGTCCACCGGTTGAATGGCCTCTTATTCTCTCCCCATTTACAGTAGAAGCATGAAACAGCATTCTAAAGACTGTTGACATCTAGTGGAAGCCTTAGGAAGTGCAAAATGAACCCTAAGTCACTGTATGTTTGATAGGCAATCAGTTGAAAAACTACAGACCTCAGAATTCCACACTTCCTGGATGGATTTTTCTCAGGTTTTTGCCTGCCATATGAGTTCTGTTATACTCACAGATATCATTCGAACAGTTTTAGAAACTTCAGAGTGTTTTCTATCCAAATCTGCTAATAATATGCATATCCTACCTTCTGAGCCTGAGTAGCAGGCAGTTTAGTACGGGCACGCCTTTCATCCAGACGTAAAAATACTGCCCCCTACCCAAGAGAGGTTAACAAACAATCCTACAAGCGTCATAGGCACACCGGTAGGAGATAACTGTTGATAAATACAAATTGTTCTCAGCCTCAGTGTTCATGCACAACCTTGGCTATTTGCATGTCTAAATGCCCCTAAATCATCCCTTTAAAGCCTGTGGGGAATATACGACATACCATGAAATAACCTACAACGGCGCAACCAAAACAAATATAGAAAAAATTATTTTCTGAGACTGAAATTGAGGCGCCAGTGTCAGAGATTGAGTACAACCAAAAGGTTTTATTTGGCTCACTCATTTTGTGACTTAACCATAAAAAATGTCAACATGCAAAGAGAGGACCATAAGGACAATTTTAGTTGCTTTAGCAATGGCAAACATACTTCCAATGGGTAGCCAACACTCACCAATAAGCCAGCTGTTTTTCAGCTGCAGGGACTTGGAGACTAGTCAGGATCGAGGCAAAGATAAACGGAACTTGAACCCGATCGAACATCTCTGGAGAGACCTGAAAATAGCTGTGCAGCAACGCGCCCCATCCAACCTGACAGAGCCTTGAGAGGATATGCAGAGAAAAATGGGAGAAACTCCTCATACAGCTGTGCCAAGCTTGTAGTGTCATACCCAAGAAAACTTGAGGCTGTAATCACTGCCAAAGGCGCTTCAACAAAGTACTGAGTAAAGGGTCTGAATACTTCTAAATGTGATATTTCAGATTTCAAAAAAAAATATAATCTTAAAACCTGTTTTGCTTTGTCATTATGAGGTATTGTGTGTAGATTTATGATGGGAAAAACAATGTCATACATTTTAGAATAAGGCTGTAATGTAACAAAATGTTGAAAATGTCAAGGGGCCTGAATACTTTCTGAAGGCACTGTAAGTATTCACACTCCTTTGTCAATACTTTGTAGAAGCACCTTTGGCAGCGATTCCAGCGGTGAGTCTTTCTGGGTAAGTCTCCAAGAGCTTTGCAAACCTGAATTATGAAACATTTCCCCATTATTCGTTTGAAAATGATTCAAGCTCTGTCAAATTGGTTGTTGATCATTGCTAGACAGCCATTTTCAAGTCTTGCCATAGATTTTCAAGTACATTTAAGTCTAAACTGTAACTCGGTCACTTAGGAACATTTACTGTCTTCTTGGTAAGCCACACCAGTGTAGATTTGGCCTTGTGTTTTAGGTTATTGTCCTGTTGAAAGGTGAATTCTTCTCCCAGTGTCTAGGATTTTGCCTGTGCTTAGCTCCATTCCCGTTTATTATTTATCCTGAAAAATTCCCCAGTCCTTAATGATTACAAGCATACCCATAACATGATGCAACCACCACTATGCTTGGAAATATGGATGGTGGTACTCAGTAATGTGTTGTATTGAATTTTCCCAAAACATAACACTTTGTATTCAGGACAAAAAGTGAATTGCTTTGTCACATTTTTTCAGTATTAGTGTCTTGTTGCAAACAGGATGCCTGTTTTGGAAGTTGTAAATATTTAAATTCAGCAAGTTTCCTTCTTTTCACTCTGTCATTTAGCTTAGTATTGTGGAGTAACTACAATGTTGTTGACCCATCCTCAGTTTTCTCCTATCACAGCCATTAAACTCTGTAACTGTTTTAAAGTCACCATTGACCTCATGGTGTAATCCCTGAGTGGTTTCCTTCCTCTCCAGCAACTGAGTTAGGAAGGACACCTGTATCTTTGTAATGACTGGGTGTATTGATACACCAACCAAAGTGTTATTAATAACTTCACCATGCTCAAAGAGATATTCAGCGTCTGCTTTTTTCTTCTTCTTTTTTACCCATCTACCAATAGGTGCCTTACTTTGCGAGTCATTGGAAAACCTCCCTGGTCTTTGTGGTTGAATCTGTGTTTGAAATTTACTGCGCGATTGAGTGACCTTACAGATAATTGTATGTGTGGGGTACAGAGATGAGGTAGTCATTCAAAAATCATGTTAAACTCTATTACTGCACACAGAGTGAGTCCATGCAAGTTATTATTTGACTTGTTAAGATTTGTTTTACTCCTGAACTTATTTAGGCTTGCCATAACAAAGGGATGGAATACTTATTGACTCAAGACATTTCAGCTTTTCATTTTTTATAATTTTATACAAATGTTAAAAAACATAATTCGACTTTGAAATTATGAGGTATTGTGTGTAGGCCAGAGACAAACAAATCTCAATTTAATACATTTTACATTTAGTCTGTAACACAACAAAATGTGGAAAAAGTCAAGGGGTGTGAATACTGTATGTCATCTACTTTTTTAATTTAACCTTTATTTAGCTTGGTAAGTCAGTTAAGAACAAATTCTTATTTACAATGACGGCCTACTCCGGCCAAACCCGGACGACAATGGGCCAATTGTGCACCGCCCTATGGGACTCCCAATCACGGCCGGATGTGATACAACTAACCAGATTGCAATCAGGTAAAAGTGATAAAATAAAGAGCGGTATATAATTTCTAAGACATCGTTTAACAAACAATCAGAAACATTGTGGGGATGGGATCAAGAGAGCAGTTTGAGGAATAATTAGCCCATCAATAAATAAAAACCTACATAAGGATTATTGTTATGTCGAGAAATTATTATTACTTAGCTGTCTACATCTTTTCAAGGGCTACGGTATCCAGGATGGTTCTCAGTTTGTCAGCGTTGTGGTTCTAGTTGTGTGAAGGAAAGATAATGACACCCTCAGTCAAACAAGGAACTTAACTTTTTTTTTATTGATTTATTTTTTTACCCCTTTTTCTCCCCTATTTCGTGGTATCCAATTGGTAGTAGTTACAGTCTTGTATCATCGCTGCAACTCCTGCACGGACTCGAGGGAGGGGAAGGTCGAGAGCCATGCGTCCTCCGAAACACAATCCAACCAAGCCGCACTGCTTCTTGACACAGCGCACATCCAACCCGGAAGCCAGCCGCACCAATGTGTCGGAGGAAACACCATACACCTAGCGACCTGGTCAGCGTGCACTGCGCCTGGCCCGCACAGGAGTCGCTAGTGCGCGATGAGACAAGGATATCCTTGCCGGCCAAACCCTCCCTAACCCGGACAACGCTGGGCCAATTGTGCGTCGCCCCATGAGCCTCCCGGTCGCGGCCGGCTGCGGCAGAGCCTGTGCTCGAACCCAGAATCTCTGGTGGCACAGCTAGCACTGCGATGCAGTGCCTTAGACCACTGCACCACCCGGGAGGAGGAACTGAACTTTTAAAGAACGGACTAATTGTTATTGCTGTTTCACCTCTCTCTCTAACTTAGACAGATCATTCTGGTTCTTCCTCCTCAGGGTCTTCAGTGTGATCTCCACAGCTCTCTCATGACTGTATCTCCCCACCATCTGATCCACTGTGACCTGACTGTCAGCGTTCCTCAGGTGCCACTTTGGGATGGGAGAAAAGCCAAACAGCCAGCCCCTAATCAGGTACCACGGAAATGTCTTCAGCTGTTCTTCAGTGAGCTCCTCCAGAGTGGCCAGCAGCAGAGTTGAAACAGCCAGTATTTGGGGTCTCTAAAATAAAAAAGGTGACAAGATATAAGGAAGGAATAGAAATACTGGCTACTGATATAAACAACTTGAACATAGCCACACACACACTTATCTATATCTCTACCACCTATTGTATCTCCTCTTTATCTCTAACTAGCTCTACCACCTATTGTATCTACTCTCTGATTCTCTATTTCCCCTTCATCTCTAACTACCTAATAACGGTCCTCTGAGTACATAAAAAAAGGTTTGGTATACCTCAACTGTTATGCCATCCAGTCTGGGAAAACTCCAGGGTTGGATGGCATACCAGTTGAGGTATACCAAACCTTTTTTGATATACTAATTTTTGCCACTAGTGGCCGGTTCCCACACCATCTCCCTGACGATTTCTAGAATGCAAATACATTCTGACCTTTCTGATGGTTTAGAGGTGGCCTACATGAGGACGTTATCAACTTTGATACTCTGATTGGTTAGATTTGTTAGAGACGAGTCAATCTCGGATATATTTGTTTTGTACAACACCCATCATTTTAAACCAACAACTTCTAAGATGTCACACTGAATGTATGTGTCACGGTTGTCGTCGGGGATAGAGGACCAAAACGCAGCAGGAATGTGGATGCTCATCTTATAGTTTAATTTTAAACCAAGGAAACACCAAAATAACAAAATGAAAAACGAACGATCAACAAAACAGTCTTGTCATGCATACACACGCAAAACAAGAAACAATCTCCCAAACACTAACCCAAACAATTACCCATATATAGGACACTCAATCAGAGGCAACGAGAAAGCACCTGCCTCCAATTGAGAGTCCAACCCCCCATTAACCTAAACATAGAAATACAACAACCCCGAAAGAACATAGAAATACCAAAACATAGAACATAGACCAAAAACCCGGAAATAATAAATCAAACGCCCTCTACATAATACACACACCCCAAACCACATAAAACAAATACCCTCTGCCACGTCCTGACCAAACTACAATAACAAATAACCCTTATACTGGTCAGGACGTGACAGTATGTAGTGTCACGAACAGGCTCGTAGCCCGTAACAATGAGGGAGACAACATGGAGATCAAGGAATAACAGAAATATATTTATTAACTAATGTAAACTATATACAATTAACAATGCTGTGTGTGTAGTCAGTAATCAGTAGTGTAAGTGAGTGGTTGCGTGCATGGATGGTGATAATGAGGGGTGTTGAAGTGCCAAAACAAATCCACAAAAAACAACCCCCCCTATAAAACCGGGGACCAGCAAGGACCCCGGAACACCACACCAACCAAACATAAACACAAACAAAATACTGCCCTGGTTAATGCTACCCCACTGCCCCAGCCAACCTCATCCTCCCCAGACCTCAGCAACCTTTGCGCACAGGAAGCAATCTTTAAGAGGGAAGAAAACAAGAACAGCAAGGAACAGATGACAGAAACGACAGGACAACACAAAATAACCAGTGGCCAGTCACGTGACTCTTCTAAGGTGGTATCAGCCCTCTGGTTCTTGATTAGATCTATTGTGTTGTATTGTGTTGTGTTTTATTGTATCATTTTGTATTGTATTATGTTGCATTGCATTCTGTTGTGTTGTGTTGTATTGTATTATGTTGTGTTGTGTTTATTGGTATTGTATTATGTTGTATTGTATTGTGTTTTATTGTATCATTTTGTATTGTATTATGTTGCATTGCATTCTGTTGTGTTGTGTTGTATTGTATTATGTTGTGTTGTGTTTATTGGTATTGTATTATGTTGTATTGAATGTTGTATTGAATGTTGTATTGTGTTGTATTTATTGGTATTATGTTGTGTTGTATTTATTGGTATTGTATTATATTGTGCTGTATTTATTGGTATTGTATTATGTTGTGTTGTATTTATTGGTATTGTATTATGTTGTATTGTATTTATTGGTATTGTGTTGTATTGTATTTATTGGTATTGTATTATGTTGTGTTGAATTTTATTGTATTATGTTGTATTGTATTATGTTGCATTTTGTTGCATTGTAATGTGTTGTATTGCGTTGTATTGTATTATGTTGTAATGTGTTGAGTTGGATTGTATTATGTCGTAATGTGTTGGATTGTATTATGTCGTATTTTATTATGTTGTATTGTGATGCATTGTGTTGTATTGTATCATGTTGTGTTGTGTTGTATTGCGTTGTATTGTATTTTGTGGTATTGTGTTGTATTCTATTATAGGCCTATTCTATTCTCATATCTTGTTCTATTATATTTATTCTACTAAAACATCAGAGAATCTTGTGGTCTAGAGACATGTATCATGTATCAACCATAGATCAACTGTAGAATGAAACATCCATCAGATACATTTGTTTATAGAGGTAATGACATGACAATGCAAAAAAGTTCAACAATACCATCATATTCACATATGCACTACAGTGAGGCTCGCTCAACTAGTGTCTGAAACCAGGATACCTGATGGCACTCTCGCCCTAAAGAGGGATGCTCGCTCGGCTAGTGTCTGAAACCAGAATACCTGATGGCACTCTCGCCCTAAAGAGGGATGCTCGCTCGGCTAGTGTCTGAAACCAGAATACCTGATGGCACTCTCGCCCTAAAGAGGGAGGCTCGCTAGGCTAGTGTCTGAAACCAGAATACCTGATGGCACTCTCGCCCTAAAGAGGGAGGCTCGCTCGGCTAGTGTCTGAAACCAGAATACCTGATGGCACTCTCGCCCTAAAGAGGGAGGCTCGCTAGGCTAGTGTCTGAAACCAGAATACCTGATGGCACTCTCGCCCTAAAGAGGGAGGCTCGCTCGGCTAGTGTCTGAAACCAGAATACCTGATGGCACTCTCGCCCTAAAGAGGGAGGCTCGCTCAACTAGTGTCTGAAACCAGAATACCTGATGGCACTCTCGCCCTAAAGAGGGAGGCTCGCTCGGCTAGTGTCTGAAACCAGAATACCTGATGGCACTCTCGCCCTAAAGAGGGAGGCTCGCTCGGCTAGTGCTAGCACATGCACAGATCAAATACCCCGCTGGAACGCTGATTAAGGCGTTTACATGCCCTAATAATTCTTAAGATTGCTCAGAAAACCAGGTGTTTTAATCAGCCTATGCTTACTTCTTATCTGTAAGACCCAGGTGGCTTTACTGCCCACCTCCTCTCTCATCCAGGGTTGGGGTCAATTCCATTTTAATTCCAGTCAATTCAGAAAGTAAACCAAATTCTAAGTGTTCCTCATTGAAAAGCATTGAAGAGATTTGGAATGTCAGTGTACTTCTTGAATTGACTGGAAGGGAACCCCAACTCCGCTCTCTCACCTCAGTGGTTCAACAGAAATTACGGTTACTTTTTATTTGTAGAATGCGTCTTACAGATATGCAGTGAGTTGATGAATATGGCACAGACAGACCAATTCTGATCTTTTGTTGACTAATTGGTATTTTGACCAATCAGATCATGTGAAAAGATCTGATGTGATTGATCAAAAGACCAATTAGTAGAAATAAGATCAAAATGTGGCTGCAACCTTTGTGTGGGGTGGGGCCGAAACATCATACCTAACCTTAAAACCCATTTTTGGGTGAAGGATAGATTTGTTATCTCAAGAGTGAGAGTTTTGTCTATTTCTCATTATCAATCACGAAAGGAGACCACCAGTCCCTAATGTTGGAAAATAATGATGTGAAAATGTCAAAAAGATTCATGCTCTTAAAAAAACCATTATATAAACTTAAACAGTGTATATATATATATATATATATATATATAATATATATATATATATATATATATATATATATATAGTTGAAGTCGGAAGTTAACATACACCTTAGCCAAATACATTTAAACTCAGTTTTTCACAACTCCTTACATTTAATCCTAGTAAAAATTCCCTGTCTTCGGTTAGTTAGGATCACCACTTTATTTTAAGAATGTGAAATGTCAGAATAATAGTAGAGAGAATTATTTATTTCAGCTTTTATTTCTTTCATCACATTCCCAGTGAGTCAGAAGTTTACATACACTCAATTAGTATTTGGTAGCATTGCCTTCAAATTGTTTAACTTGGGTCAAACGTTTTGGTTAGCCTTCCACAAGCTTCCCACAGTAAGTTGGGTGAATTTTGGCCCATTCCTCTTGACAGAGCTGGTGTAACTGAGTCAGGTTAGTAGGCCTCCTTGCTCGCAGACGCTTTTTCAGTTCCTCCCACAAATTTCTATAGGATTGAGGTCAGGGCTTAGTGATGGACACTCCAAAACCCTGACTTTGTTGTCCTTAAGCCATTTTGCCACAACTTTGGAAGTATGCTTGGGGTCAATGTCCATTTGCAAGACCCCATTTGCGATAAAGCTTTAACTTCCTGACTGATGTCTTGAGATGTTGCTTCAATATATCCACATAATTTCCATCCTCATGATGCCATCTATTTTGTGAAGTGCACCAGTCCCTCCTGCAGCAAAGCACCCCCACAACATGATGCTGCCACCCCTGTGCTTCATGGTTGGGATGGTGTTCTTTGGCTTGCAAGCCTCCCCCTTTTTCCTCCAAACATAACAATGGTCATTATGGCCAAACAGTTATATATTTGTTTCATCAAACCAGAAGACATTTCTCCGAAAAGTAAAATCTTTGTCCCATGTGCAGTTGCAAACCGTAGTCTGGCTTTTTTATGGCGGTTTTGGAGCAGTGGCTTCTTCCTTGCCGAGCGAGCCTTTCAGGTTATGTCGATATAGGACTTGTTTTACTGTGGATATAGACACTTTTGTATGTTTCCTCCAGCATCTTCACAAGGTCCTTTGCTGTTGTTCTGGGATTGATTTGCACTTTTTGCACCAAAGTACGATCATCTCTAGGAGACAGAACCCGTCTCCTTCCTGAGCGGTATGATGGCTGCCTGGTCCCATGGTGTTTATACTTGCGTACTATTGTTTGTACAGATGAACGTAGTACCTTCAGGCGTTTGGAAATTGCTCCCAAGGATGAACCAGACTTGTGGCGGTCTACAATTTCTTTTCTGAGGTCTTGGCTGATTTCTTTAGATTTTCCCATGATGTCAAGCAAAGAGGCACTGAGTTTGAAGGTAGGCCTTGAAATACATCCACAGGTACACATCCAATTGACTCAAATGATGCCAATTAGCCTATCAGAAGCTTCTAAAGCCATGACATCATTTTCAGGAATTTTCCAAGCTGTTTAAAGGCATGGTCAACTGAGTGTATGTAAACTTCTGAGCCACTGGAATTGTGATAAAGTGAATTATAAGTGAAATAATCTGTCTGTAAACAATTGTTGGAAAAATGACTTGTGTCGTGCACAAAGTAGATGTCCTAACCGACTTGCCAAAACTATAGTTTGTTAAGAAGAAATTGGTGGAGTGGTTGAAAAACGAGTTTTAATGACTCCAACCTAAGTATGTGTTAACTTCCGACTTATATTTATAAAAATATATATATATAAAAAAAAATTATAATAAAAAATAGTCCCTGATCTTGTAGTCTGCAGCCAGTGTACCAGAGTACTTGTCTGGTAGACAGTAGCCTCACAGTGATGTCACCTTGCCTCAGATCTGGGGCTTGTAAAGTAAACTACAGACTGATGGGAGTGATGGTGAGAATGGTGTCCAATCACGTTACACACCAACGACCTCTGGTCAGGATGGCTCCTCCTCAAAGTACTGCTCTCTGTCTCTGATAAATGTTTTGATATCTTCTGAGGTTGTGAGGTGGTATCCATGGCTACCTGTCTCAGTCTGTATGTCTCTCTCAGATCATGTAGTAGTATAGTGATATTATATCTCCTGATGTCGTTGTATCCATGGCTACCTGTCTCAGACTGTCTGCTCTTCCAGGTCTTTGACCAGGCAGGGATCTACTTCCTTCAGGACCTGGTAGAAGTGTTCCTGGGCGCGAGCCCCCTTCCTCACCACCATATCCAGTAAGGCTTGGTTCTGTAGGATCTTGGTGTATCTGCTGACCTCCTCCCTTTCTTCGTCAATCAGAACCCCACAAACCTGGAGACGCAGGCATATAGGCTGTAAGATTCCCAGGCGAGTCTCTAGAGCAATCCTGTGTCTTCTGATGAAGATACTGCCAGGGGGGGTAGAGGTGTTGGCAGGAGTGGCTGCTGGGGAAACAGCTGAAACTGAGAGGGGGAAATGAGGATTTTAATATATATCTAGGATGATACGACACTGTCTAGGATGATACGACACTGTCTAGGATTAACTTTCTCTAGTTTATAATTGAGAGGTTTATAATGGTGGTGAATCTCTAGTTTGTTATTGAGAGGTTTATAATGGTGATGAATCTCTAGTTTGTTATTGAGAGGTTTATAATGGTGGTGAATATCTAGTTTGTTAGTGAGAGGTTTATAATGGTGGGGATCTCTAGTTTGTTATTGAGAGGTTGATGATGGTGGTGAATCTCTAGTTTGTTATTGAGAGGTTTATAATGGTGATGAATCTCTAATTTGTTATTGAGAGGTTTATAATGGTGATGAATCTCTAGTTTATAATTGAGAGGTTTATAATGGTGGTGAATCTCTAATTTGTTATTGAGAGGTTTATAATGGTGATGAATCTCTAGTGTGTTATTGAGAGGTTTATAATAGTGATGAATCTCTAGTTTGTTATTGAGAGGTTTATAATGGTGATGAATCTCTAGTTTGTTATTGAGAGGTTTATAATGGTGGTGAATATCTAGTTTGTTATCGAGAGGTTTATAATGGTGGTGAATCTCTAGTTTCTTATTGAGAGGTTTATAATGGTGATGAATCTGTAGTTTGTTATTGAGAGGTTTATAATGGTGATGAATCTCTAGTTTGTTATTGAGAGGTTTATAATGGTGATGAATCTCTAGTTTGTTATTGAGAGATTTATAATGGTGGTGAATCTCTAGTTTGTTATTGAGAGGTTTATAATGGTAGTGATTCTCTAGTTTGTTATTGAGAGGTTTATAATGGTGGTGAATCTCTAGTTTGTTATTGAGAGGTTTATAATGGTGATGAATCTCTAGTTTGTTATTGAGAGGTTTATAATGGTGATGAATCTGTAGTTTGTTATTGAGAGGTTTATAATGGTGATGAATCTCTAGTTTGTTATTGAGAGGTTTATAATGGTGGTGAATCTCTAGTTTGTTATTGAGAGGTTTATAATGGTGGTGAATCTCTAGTTTGTTAGTGAGAGGTTTATAATGGTGGTGAATCTCTAGTTTGTTATTGAGAGGTTTATAATGGTGATGAATCTCTAGTTTGTTATTGAGAGGTTTATAATGGTGGTGAATCTCTAGTTTGTTATTGAGAGGTTTATAATGGTGATGAATCTCTAGTTTGTTATTGAGAGGTTTATAATGGTGATGAATCTCTAGTTTGTTATTGAGAGGTTTATAATGGTGATGAATCTCTAGTTTGTTATTGAGAGGTTTATAATGGTGGTGAATCTCTAGTTTATAATTGAGAGGTTTATAATGATGATGAATATCTAGTGTGTTAGTGAGAGGTTTATAATGGTGGTGAATCTCTAGTTTGTTATTGAGAGGTTTATAATGGTGATGAATCTCTAGTTTGTTATTGAGAGGTTTATAATGGTGATGAATCTCTAGTTTGTTATTGAGAGGTTTATAATGGTGGTGAATCTCTAGTTTGTTATTGAGAGGTTTATAATGGTGGTGAATCTCTAGTTTGTTATTGAGAGGTTTATAATGGTGGTGAATCTCTAGTTTGTTATTGAGAGGTTTATAATGGTGATGAATCTCTAGTTTGTTATTGAGAGGTTTATAATGGTGATGAATCTCTAGTTTGTTATTGAGAGGTTTATAATGGTGATGAATCTCTAGTTTGTTATTGAGCGGTTTATAATGGTGATGAATCTCTAGTTTGTTATTGAGAGGTTTATAATGGTGATGAATCTCTAGTTTGTTATTGAGAGGTTTATAATGGTGATGAATCTCTAGTTTGTTATTGAGAGGTTTATAATAGTGATGAATCTGTAGTTGTTATTGAGAGGTTTATAATGGGGATGAATGTCTAGTTTGTTATTGAGAGGTTTATAATGGTGGTGGATCTCTAGTTTGTTATTGAGAGGTTTATAATGGTGGTGAATCTCTAGTTTGTTATTGAGAGGTTTTTAATGGTGGTGAATATCTAGTGTGTTAGTGAGAGGTTTATAATGGTGATGAATCTCTAGTTTGTTATTGAGAGGTTTATAATGGTGATGAATCTCTAGTTTGTTATTGAGAGGTTTATAATAGTGATGAATCTGTAGTTGTTATTGAGAGGTTTATAATGGGGATGAATCTCTAGTTTGTTATTGAGAGGTTTATAATGGGGTGAATCTCTAGTTTGTTATTGAGAGGTTTATAATGGTGGTGAATCTCTAGTTTGTTATTGAGAGGTTTATAATAGTGATGAATCTCTAGTTTGTTATTGAGAGGTTTATAATGGTGGTGAATATCTAGTGTGTTAGTGAGAGGTTTATAATGATGGTGAATGTCAGTGGAAGGTCAACAGTACCTGTAGAGATGACATCTGTTGGTGAGGCTGTGGATGAAAAGAGAAGGTGTTTTACTATCTGACAAAAGGTACGTTCATTATAACCAACCATAAGCATATGATATAATATATTCTTGTCTGTAAAAGAGACCTTGTTCTAAGTATAACTCTCTGATAAAATAAATGTACAAAAATAAAATATTCACATCATAGTTAAATAACAATAATTCAAAACCGACTACTACTGCTTTGTGTTACCTGGAAGCCAGACATGTCTGTCCCAGACAGATTCTTCACCACCATTTTCTTTCAGAAGAAGATTAACTTGCTCAACAACAGTTTGTATGAACAACTGGAATGTTGGAATGTAATTTTCATAGGATTCAAAATCCACAAATTCTGCATCCTGGTAGAAAGATAAAGTGTTAGTCTATCAAATGATATAACAATTCAATATTTAAAGGTAACAACATCATAAGATAATTTGCATATGCAAACAATGATTCTTCTCTCTCTAGCTCAGATATCACCTTTGGTTGAATTAGATAATCATCTGTAAGATTTGTGGAGAAGTTGTATTTTTGGTTGGGAGTTAGTTGGCAGTGAGAATTTGTTTCAATATAGATGTATTTGTCTCCATTCCTTCTTTTCCACTCCTCCTGCACCTTGGAATGTTTTCATAAAATCACTTGTTATTCTTTGTTTAAATCAGAAAACATTATCCAAGCAGAAACATTACCAAAACATGAATTTGTGGTTTAATGTCCTGTGTGTTTACCACAGTGTGTGCTTGATTGAATTGACATTCATGATATTCTTACCTCCCTGATCACAGCATTTCTGGGAAGCAACAACACATTCAGGATGGATCTCTTTTTAGGAACAACTGGGGGTTTGTAGAACAACAAGACAAGTGCCCTTATAGGAACGGTGGGTGAGTCTTCATCCTTGACTTCACCATAAGCAGAGAATCCACTGATGTTTATTATGATGTGTGTTTCTGTTATCTTATGTGGACAGATAAAATCCATGTTGTCATCAGCCACATGGGCTACAGACAGGAAGTCACATCCACCACCTGGTAAAGAAAGATAACATTTAGAGCTTTCTCTGACCAACAAGACAAACATAACAATGCTGAGACTAAAGCAGAAAATAAAATATATAATAATGTGTAAATAATATGGAAATAATGAGAATATGTTCTTTCAGAAGAGTCCTGAAACATGAAAAGTGAAGTTAACCCTTCATGATATGATTACTCACTATTGTAGATCTCACAGTGTGGGAGGTGTAGTTGACAGACAGACCCCTTAAGGCATGTAAACTTGAACAGGGGTCCTGCAGGTCTCTTGCCATTCTGGGCTAGAAGCCTCCAGTCCCAGGGGACTGTCCTATAGAGCACCTCTCCCTCTCCCTCCATCCTAAACACCAGGCCTGTTATACTGCACTGGAACAGACCTGCACGGGGGCACTCTAACCTGTAGAACAAACAAGGATTTCATTTTGTGAGATTTTCCTGGATTTAAGGTTTTATACAAACTACCAATGAGAAACATTAAATATATCAAGTTACCGGTACTCTCCCCTGTTGTCCTGATCATGGATTTCCGGTGTAAATTCATCTGGAGAACTCTAAAATGTAGAAACAATAGATAGTGTAATTCAACCAATAGTGTGAAGAATAGTTTTTAAATTCAAATGTTCTCTCCTTCAGTCTTCCTCTCTTTCCAGTGAGGGTCTTACCATGTGATGGTGATCCAGGAAGAGAGGAGAATCTAAAGAGAACCAGATAAACATCAATCATCATGTTTTACTATACAACTTCAACTTCATCATTGTTCCAGATTGAGATGTTTGCTTTATAGCTGTTACCCCTTTCTCTTCCCAACTCCTCATCCATCCTCTGGGTGTTCTCCTGGGTGTTCTCCTGGGTGTTCTCCTGGGTGTTCTCCTGGGTGTTCTCCTGGGTGTTCTCCTGGATGTTCTCCTGGATGTTCTCCTGGGTGTTCTCCTGGGTGTTCTCCTGGATGTTCTCCTGGGTGTTCTCCTGGATGTTCTCCTGGGTGTTCTCCTGGGTGTTCTCCTGGATGTTCTCCTGGATGTTCTCCTGGATGTTCTCCTGGGTGTTCTCCTGGATGTTCTCCTGGGTGTTCTCCTGGGTGTTCTCCTGGGTGTTCTCCTGGATGTTCTCGTGGATGTTCTCCTGGGTGTTCTCCTGGGTGTTCTCCTGGATGTTCTCCTGGATGTTCTCCTGGGTGTTCTCCTGGGTGTTCTCCTGGGTGTTCTCCTGGATGTTCTCCTGGATGTTCTCCTGGGTGTTCTCCTGGGTGTTCTCCTGGGTGTTCTCCTGGACGTTCTCCTGGGTGTTCTCCTGGGTGTTCTCCTGGGTGTTCTCCTGGATGTTCTCCTGGGTGTTCTCCTGGGTGTTCTCCTGTGTGTTCTCCTGGACGTTCTCCTGGGTGTTCTCCTGGGTGTTCTCCTGGACATTCTCCTGGATGTTCTCCTGGATGTTCTCCTGGATGTTCTCCTGGATGTTCTCCTGGGTGTTCTCCTGGATGTTCTCCTGGGTGTTCACAGATACCTCTGTGTTGAGACTGTTAGCCATCTCCAGTGGTCTCTCCAGGATGGTTAAAAAGTCCATCTCCAGGTTTGGGGATTTTCTAGATTCAAATCAACAGAATAGATAGAAACATACTTCTATAATAGTAAAATGTTATATGTAAATTTGACCTGTTTTCTGTCCTACTGTGAACATGTTGGTCACCATGGCAGCAGTGAGAAGGGCAGGGACAATCAGGCACCTTATGTTTGATGAAGAATGGGGCTCTGCCAGTCAGTGGGACACAATCCTTAATCTTTTTGCCCCTAGAAACTAGACCAGGCCAGGATGGTTCCTTAATTGTTCTCCTTTTCTTTCCTGCAGGGGTCATCAAAAAGAGAGAGAAAGAAAGTGTAAAGTGAAAAGAGGGAGAGAGAGAGTTTAAAGTGTTGTTATCTGGTTAACATACCAACAGGCTAGTATAATAGTCAGTTCAGAAACAGTCAACATGCTGTGCGGTATCTTTGTGTGAATCTCTATCACTCAATATCCCAGATCTGAGTGTAATGATAGCTCTATCGTCTGGCTGTGTTACCTCTACTGTGATATCTCCCTAACTTCTCTGCCAGATCTTCCCGGTTCATCCTCCTCAGAATCTTCAGTGTGATCTCCACAGCTCCCTCAGGGCCGTATCTCTTCACCATCTGATCCACTGTGACCTGTCTGTCAGCGTTCTCCAGCTGACTCTCTGGGATGGGAGGAAAGCCAGTCAGGTAAGGTGGAAGCTGTTTGCTTGGAGTCAGTTCCTGCTGAAATATCTTCAGCTCGTCTGTGCTCAGCTCCTCCAGAGTGGCCAGCAGCAGAGCTTCTCTTTTCTTCTCTGTAGGTTTCTAAGAAAACAACAACAGAACAGATAAAAATTTAATTTGGTGACAACCCTTTCTTTCTGTCAGTCTGTCTGTCTCCATGTCTTTTACCAGGTGTGGGTTATGTGAACCTAAACATCCCCTCTCCTCCTCACCGTGACCAGTTCATATTTGTCCTTTGTGATTCCAGTGTCTTTGCTGCCTGCTGCCTCTCTGTACAAGGCTCTAGAACTTCTAGCCAGATGGACATGTCTCTTCTCTCTTTTTTTTATCACTGCCAGTGTCTGAGTTGCTCCACCATCTTTGTTTCTGGCCATTATGAGTCTGTAATCGAACCCACAAATGCTGATTCTCCAGATACTCAACTAGTCTAAAGAAGGACAGTTTTATTGCTTCTTTAATCAGAACAACAGTTTTCAGCTGTGCTAACATAATTGCAAAAGGGTTTTCTAATGATCAATTAGCCTTTTAAAATGATAAACTTGGATTAGCTAACACAACATGCCATTGGAACACAGGAGTGATGGTTGCTGATAATGGGCCTCTGTACACCTATGTATATATTCCATAAAAAATAATCTGTTTCCAGCTACAATAGTCATTTACAACTAACAATGTCTACACTGTATTTCTGATCTATTTGATGTAATTTTAATGGGCAGGAAATGTGCTTTTCTTTCAAAAACAAGAACATTTCTAAGTGACCCCAAACCTTTGAACAGTAGTGTAAGTAAAGGGATAGAAATACTGACTACTGCAATCAAGAACATGAACATAGCCACACACACACTAATTTCTCTAACAGTGCAAGATCACATTTTAAAATGAGAGGGGGTGTGTGTGTGTGTGTGTGTGTGTAGGGATGCAGCCTGACCACCACCACTCATAGTGTACATGAGAGATTAGTTAATTATCTAGACTATATGTGTGTACTGTATCATTTCATACTGTAGAACTGACTATGACAGTGAGTACAGGTGATGTAACATATGAGGGTAGAACTGTAGAACTGACTATGACAGTGAGTACAGGTGATGTAACATATGAGGGTAGAACTGACTATGACAGTGAGTACAGGTGATGTAACATATGAGGGTAGAACTGACTATGACAGTGAGTACAGGTAATGTAACATATGAGGTTAGAACTGTAGAACTGACTATGACAGTGAGTACAGGTGATGTAACATATGAGGGTAGAACTGACTATGACAGTGAGTACAGGTGATGTAACATATGAGGGTAGAACTGACTATGACAGTGAGTACAGGTAATGTAACATATGAGGTTAGAACTGTAGAACTGACTATGACAGTGAGTACAGGTGATGTAACATATGAGGGTAGAACTGACTATGATAGTGAGTACAGGTGTTTAGCATATGAGGGTAGAACTGTAGAACTGACTATGACAGTGAGTACAGGTGATGTAACATATGAGGGTAGAAGTGATCCTACACTTCTCTAACCGTCCTCTTACCTGTGAGCTGAGCTGTCCTGAGCAACCAGATATCGAAGACAACTTCTTGGATGAACCAGGGTGAAGGAAGGAGGGGGAGCTGAACAGAAGTGGGGGTTTCGCGCCGTAGAGGGGCCTGGGTTGGACTGAGGACTTGTACGAGGCAGTGGGAATACCTGAGAAACATGTGAAATAGAGGGGAAGATAGGAGGGAGATAGAGAGTCAGTTAGGGTTCTTGTCTACAATCCTACTTCTCTGATCTCTCTAACTTCTCTGCCAGATCATTCTGGTTCATCTTCCAGATTAGGAAGCTCAGGAAGAGATATACAGTCATGATTAGAAAGTCTCATCTGTTTGTGAAATCTTCCCTACTGTATTGGTGATTGTATGTATGGAATGTAATGCATGTTGGATTGTTGTTTAATCATAATGGGGTCACCTGGATACATCCTCAATACAAATTACCAAAGAGGAGCCTGCTGAATGTTATTATGAAGTCAGTTGAATGTTGTTTCTGGTTAGACCTAGACTGAACTGTGGTTGTGATGTATAGATTGATGTACATTATTGTTATATTACCTCTAGTGTGATCTCTCTCTAACTGCTCTACCAGATCATCCAGATTCATCCACTTCAGGATCTCCACTGTGATCTTCACAGCTCTCTGAGGGCCGTAGTTCTCCACCATCTCATCCACTGTGACCTGTCTGTCAGTGTTCTCCAGCTGGCTCTCTGGGATGGGAGGAAAGCCAGGCAGCTGGCCACTAGACAGGTAGTTTTCAAATGTTTTCAGCTCGTTTATGTTCAGCTCCTCCAGAGTGTTCAGCAGCAGAGCTGGAACAGATAGAGAGAGAGAGAGATGTCCTCCATGTCAGATATATTTAATGTATTGTTTAGCTTCGCCTCCAGGCTTCTTTTTCTTATATCAGTATTGTATGTATTGTCAATAAGTTTGTCCCCCACAAACGTTACTCTTACTTACTGACTCTTCTGTTGATTGGTTTGAATTTGGGCAGCTCAAGAAGAGAAGTACAGCCATGATTACTGAGACACTATACTATTGATTCTAAATAAAATAAATTATTGATTTCACAATGAGATCACCTGGATACATACAATAAATAAGAGGGGTCTGCTGAACGTTATAATGAAGTCAGTTGAATGTTGTTTCTGGTTAGACCTACACTGAACTGTGGTTGTGATGTATAGATTGATGTACATTCTTGTTATATTACCTCTAGTGTGATCTCTCTCTAAGTTCTCTGCTAGGTCTACCAGCGTCATCCTCCTCAGGGTCCTCAGTGTGTTCCTCACAGCTCCCTCAGGGCCGTATCTCTCCACCATCTGATCCACTGTGTTGTGTCTCTCAGTGTTCTGGACACTAGTCAGGATAGACTGAAATGTCTTCAGCTGTTATTCAGTGAGCTCCTCCAGAGTGGTCAGCAGCAGAGCTGGAACACCCAACGTTCTCTAAAATAACAAAAGGTGACACGTGTGAGGAAGGAATAGAAAAACCTGACTAGTGATATAAAATAAAGAACATGAATATATGAATATTATTAAGACATACTAGAATATTTATACTGGTCTCTCAATATCACATATCATCATGAAATAGATTACTAAATACTTTAACACACATACACACACACACACACACACACACACACACACACACACACACACACACACACACACTGTCATAGCCAGTTCTACACTTCTACCCTCATATGTTACATCACCTGTACTCACTGTCATAGTCAGTTCTACCCTCATATGTTACATCACCTGTACTCACTGTCATAGTCAGTTCTACCCTCATATGTTAAAACACCTGTACTCACTGTCATAGTCAGTTCTACAGTTCTACCCTCATATGTTAAAACACCTGTACTCACTGTCATAGTCAGTTCTACAGTTCTACCCTCATATGTTACAACACCTGTACTCACTGTCATAGTCAGTTCTACAGTTCTACCCTCATATGTTACATCACCTGTACTCACTGTCAGTCAGTTCTACAGTTCTACCCTCATATGTTAAACACCTGTACTCACTGTCATAGTCAGTTCTACCCTCATATGTTAAACCCCTGTACTCACTGTCATAGTCAGTTCTACAGTTCTACCCTCATATGTTACATCACCTGTACTCACTGTCATAGTCAGTTCTACAGTTCTACCCTCATATGTTACATCACCTGTACTCACTGTCAATAGTCCGTTCTACAGTTCTACCCTCATATGTTAAACACCTGTACTCACTGTCATAGTCAGTTCTGCAGTTCTAGCCTCATATGTTAAACACCTGTACTCACTGCCATAGTCAGTTCTACAGTTCTACCCTCATATGTTAAAACACCTGTACTCACTGTCATAGTCAGTTCTACCCTCATATGTTACATCACCTGTAGTCACTGTCATAGTCAGTTCTACAGTTCTACCCTCATATGTTACATCACATGTACTCACTGTCATAGTCAGTTCTACCCGCATATGTTAAACACCTGTACTCACTGTCATAGTCAGTTCTACAGTATGAAATGATACAGTACACACATATAGTCTAGATAATTAACTAATTGCTCATGCACACTATGAGTGGTGGGGGTCAGGCTGCATCCCTACACACACACACACACACACACACACACACACACACACACACACACACACACACACACACACACACACACACACACACACACACACACACACACACACTTTAGACAGTATGTGGCTGTGATCTATATGTGGTTTGATCACAATGACATTTAACCTCTCAGACATGACCATTAGTCTTACCTTTATGAACCTCAGATAATTCTCCAGCCTAGAGATCTTAGACTCCAGACCATGACGCTTCTCTCCAGACGGGGTCGACCTGGACACAGGAAACAGTCACACACTGTTCTGTTCCCCTACACCACCACCACATGCTGTGGTCACTACACTGTTCTGTTCCCCTACACCACCACCACATGCTGTGGTCACTTCACTGTTCTGTTCCCCTACACCAACACCACATGCTGTGGTCACTTCATTGTTCTACATTCATTACACTCAGTTCATGAAAATGTCCCTCGTCTGACAAAACTCTGAGCCATTATACCGAGACAGGCACTGAATCGGAAGACTTAGCACCTGCACAGCCGTATGAGAGCGGGTCCCTGCCACACGCTGCTCCTCCTACAACCCAAAACCTGACCAATCCCATCTCCTCACCAGTTACTCAACCGGCTGATGTGAAAATTAAATCAACATTCACTGTAAGTGACGCCAACCCCCCTGATGTGCAAAGGGACGTTGTTGAACACATTATGAGGAAGCTACGTTCCATCACCATGCATCGTCAAGACCTCAGCGTGAACTCATCTTAAGTGACCCTGGCCTGTCAGACCTTCATCTTACTAGAACAATTCTTGATAGTCTTCTGCCACCAGCTGCAGACCTCACAAAGCATTTGAGTCCTCAAGCATCAGCCAACTGATTACCTTCAGCTGTTAGACTCAGCTTATGGCACAGTTAAAGATGGAGACAAGCTATTTGCCAAATTCATGGGCACCCTGCAAAACAATGATGAGAAGCCGTCCAGCCCCTTACAAAGGTTACAGGTTACCCTGAGCACGGCCATGAAAAGAGGTGGTGTTCCAGCTGATGAACTCGATCTTCATCTCCTGAGGCAGTTCTGCCTAGGTTGCTTGGACAAAGCTCTGATATTGGACCTCCAGCTGGAACAGAAGAAAAGCAAACCACCTTAATTTGCTGAAGTGTTGCTCCTCCTTCGCATAGAAGAGGATAAGCATGAAGCAAAAGTAACTTGCATGAAGCAACACCTTGGTGCTGCTAAGCAACTCTCTGGTGCCTCCAAGCATTGTGTAATGTCCCACCTGAAGCAAGCATGTCTTAGTCCTTCCTCTGTGGATACCAGTGAAAGTGAGCATTTAAAAAAACAGATAGCTGAACTCAAGTCAGCTCACAAACCTCAAGACACAAAATCGAAAACCCTCCAAAATACCTACTACCAATGTAGCTCCTAGTAAAGCCAACACAAAACAAACTAATGAGAAGCCTGTGAAGCAGCCAAGTTTAAGCCACATGCTTAACAGCAAGCCCGGGCTTGGTATTGCTTTCAGGAGGAGTCTGACAGACAAACAGACAGCGTGCCCCTTAGGGTTTTTGGAGTTCAATCGTATGCCACAAGGGATCACAAACGCACCAAGCACGTTTCAACGGCTAATGGAGCGCTGTATTGGCGACATTAACCTGAAGGAGGTTCTTGTTTTCATTGATGGACCTCATCGTTTTCTCAGAGTCCATTGAAGAACACAAAGTTCTTCAGCGTCTCAAGGAGTATGGGCTGAAATTATCGGCAGAAAAATGTAGGTTCTTCAAGACCTCTGTGCGATATCTAGGCCATGTTGTGTCAGAGAATGTTGAAACTGATCCCTGAAAATATTGAAATGCTAAAAACCTGGCCCTATCCAAAAACTCTCAAAGAGCTGCGGTCATTTCTTGGGTTTTCTGGTTATTACCGGAGGTTCAGCCAGGACTACTCTAGCATCATCAAGCCTCTAAACAACCTTACCTCTGGATATCCCCCACTACACAAGGGGAACAGAAAGAAAGAGAAAAGTAGTCAGTATCACAACCCCAAGGAGACATTTGGAAACCGATGGACACCTATCTG
This sequence comes from Salmo salar, assembly GCF_965601325.2. NCBI lineage: Eukaryota > Metazoa > Chordata > Actinopteri > Salmoniformes > Salmonidae > Salmo > Salmo salar. The sequence continues at coordinate 77,314,407 of NC_138292.1, read as the reverse complement.
TATGTGACTGAATTCACAGTTGTAACTGATAGTAATCCACTTACGTACACTAAACTAGATGCCACAAGCTGCAGGTTGTTGTCTGCCCTCTCCACCTACCGATGCACTTTCAAGATGTCCTCATAGCCAGCTTTCAGACGATTTCACGTCTCAGAAGGAGCAGGAAAGAATCCATCAGTTTACTCTCCATCATCTGGAAAAATCTGAATTCCAAAACAAAGTCCACAAAGATGCAGTCTGTGATTGACACACTGTTCACTACACTGACCTTGAAAAGAACTGCTATCCAATTGTGCTGGCTGAGTCTCTTGCCTTCCACTCCAGTGCAATACCAGATGCTTTCCAGGAGGCGGAACATCAAGATGGGTTTCCAGTCACTCCTCATTTGTCAGAGAAGGAGCTGATGGAAAACAAAGAGCTGACGCCAGCATCAGAGAGGTCGTCACTCAGTTGGGAACAGGGGAGAAACCTCCTCCCACTGTTAGAGCCGAGCTCCCAGAACTCCCTCTGTTGCTGCGTGAGTGGAACCAGTTGGAGCTAAAGAATGGTGTTCTTTACAGAAGGTAAGAAGGAGCCAAAAATACTTTGCAGTTAGTGCTTCCAGAAGAGCAAAGTGCAGTTGCATTGAAAAGTCTGCATGATGATATGGGCCATATGGGCATCGAGCACACGCTGGATCTCATACGATCCCGGTTTGATTGGACCAAAGTTGTCAATGTCTGTGGAGGAGAAGATTAAGACCTGTAACCGCTGTGTACAACGTAAAACCCTCCCAGAGAAAGCTGCACCTCTAGTTAGCATTAAGACCAGCAGGCCTTTGGAGCTAGTATGCATGGACTTCCTTTCTTTGGAGCCTGATCATAGTAACACGAAGGATATACTGTTAATTACAGATCATTTTACCAAGTACACAGTGGCCATACCGAATCCCAACCATAAAACCCGCACTGTTGCAAAGTCTCTCTGGGACCACTTCATTGTGCACTATGGCTTTCCTGAAGGCCTCCACAGTGACCAAGGTCCTGATTTTGAGATTGCTGAGATTGCTGGAATCAAGAAAGTGAGAACAGCGCCATATCATCCAAGAGGAAATCCTGTTGAGCGTTTTAACAGGACGCTATTCCAGATGCTTGGTACTCTAAGCATGCATGACAAAACTCACTGGCGTGACTTCGTTAAACCACTTGTACATGCATACAACGGCACGAAGAATGAAGTCACCGGCTACACTCCATATGAATTAATGTTCGGGAGACAACCTAGACTACAAGTTGACATAGCTTTCAATCTACCTGGTAATGACCAGAAGAAATTGCATTCAGAGTATGTGCAAGACTTGAAGAGTCACCTGGAACAGAGCTACAGGATAGCCAACCGGAACGCTCTCAAAACAGCTGAACGAAACAAAACCAGATTTGACAGGCATGTCACAGAGTCCACCCTTGATGTTGGTGACAAGAGTTCTTATGAGAAATGTTAAACAGAGAGGGAAACATATGTTGGCTGATAAGTGGGAAACTGACATTTATGTGCTTACCAAACGTGCAAGTAAAATACCAGAATATACAGTCAAGCCTGAGAGCAAGGACGGTCCACTGTGCACACTGCACCGTGACCTTTTACTGCCTTGTGGATTATTGTCTACGACTACACTTGAAAAACCTGTTACTGTACGTCACAGCACATCCAAAAATCTCGCACACACCTTCAACCAGGTGCTGATGTGACCGAAGAGGATGAGACACATTCAGATTCTGATGACAACTTCTGGGTTGAAAAACCAAAGAGTCAAGAGTCTGTTAGGTTTACCAAGGTCTATGAAACTCACAGGTTGAGCAACCCTCCTTGTTGTTCCATCAAGGAAGAGCCTGATGAAGTTACAGCAGACCAAGAAGTCCTTGCAGAAGAAGTTCGAACAGTACATCAGACTGACAACTTACCTGAAGAACCTGAAACCCCTGACAGTGAGACAAACAACTTACCTGAACAGGATAACTTACCTGAACATTCTGCAGAATAAGAATAAGTATACGTTTTTCTCATCATTGACGAAGAGTTACCTGTTTTCTCTGACATGTCTGAAAGTGCTGAAGAGACAAATAACACAAGGGATAATGTCCCTGTTGAACATGCTCCAGTTGATAATAGCAAACAGCAACATGAGGAAACTGCCAGTGCTGTCCGACATTCTTTCAGGCAGCGAGAGAGACCAGAAAGGCTTCAGTACTATCAGTTTGGAAATCCCCTAACCTTTGTTATTCAGTCCTTGTTCCAAGGTTTAAGTGCAGCCTTCACAAGTTCACTGAACAGATCTGATCACTCAGAAGTTAAACAAGAAGTGTTTCCTGTGCAAGCTCGTCCAGTGACCATACAGCCAACAAGAAGATTCAATGGAACAAAAAACCTTCAAGAGGGGAGGGTGTAACGCAGGTCAACTAATGTTGAATACTTACATTTTATAGTGAGGTTCCAGTAACCAATCATATAATTTTGTGATATGTTTTAAAGGTTGACAGCTATTCCAAATCAGCTGTCAGAAGCTGCATGACGAGCAGTTTATTATGAGCCAATCAAAACTCAATATTCTATCTTAGTCCCTCTCCTAACTTCACGTTATACACCAGTGGGCGCCAAACATGCTAAAAAATAGCTAGAATGGAAAGTGAAGAGCTACCACCATTCCATGGAATTAAAACTAAGTTTCAAATCGTCGTGATAAATTGTATAAAACTGAACTAAAAAGAGAAAAACTGATATTAACACTAAATTACAGTGAGGGAAAAAAGTATTTGATCCCCTGCTGATTTTGTATGTTTGCCCACTGACAAAGAAATGATCAGTCTATAATTTTAATGGTAGGTTTATTTGAACAGTGAGAGACAGAATAACAACAAAAAAATCCAGAAAAACACATGTCAAAAATGTTATAAATGGATTTTAATTTTAATGAGGGAAATAAGTATTTGACCCCCTCTCAACCAGAAAGATTTCTGGCTCCCAGGTGTCTTTTATACAAGTAACGAGCTGAGATTAGGAGCACACTCTTAAAGGGATTGCTCCTAATCTCAGTTTGTTACCTGTATAAAAGACACCTGTCCACAGAAGCAATCAATCAATCAGATTCCAAACTCTCCACCATGGCCAAGACCAAAGAGCTCTCCAAGGATGTCAGGGACAAGATTGTAGACCTACACAAGGCTGGAATGGGCTACAAGACCATCACCAAGCAGCTTGGTGAGAAGGTGACAACAGTTGGTGTGATTATTCGCAAATGGAAGAAACACAAAAGAACTGTCAATCTCCCTCGGACTGGGGCTCCATGCAAGATCTCACCTCGTGGAGTTGCAATGATCATGAGAACGGTGAGGAATCAGCCCAGAACTACACGGGAGGATCTTGTCAATGATCTCATGGCAGCTGGGACCATAGTCACCAAGAAAACAATTGGTAACACACTACGCCGTGACGGACTGAAATCCTGTAGTGCCCGCAAGGTCCCCCTGCTCAAAAAAGCACATATAGATGCCCCTCTGAAGTTTGCCAATGAACATCTGAATGATTCAGAGGACAACTGGGTGAAAGTGTTGTGGTCAGATGAGACCAAAATGGAGCTCTTTGGCATCAACTCAACTCGCCGTGTTTGGAGGAGGGGGAATGCTGCCTATGACCCAAAGAACACCATCCCCACCGTCAAACATGGAGGTGGAAACATTATGCTTTGGGGGTGTTTTTCTGCTAAGGGGACAGGACAACTTCACCTCATCAAAGGGACGATGGACGGGGCCATGTACCGTCAAATCTTGGGTGAGAACCTCCTTCCCTCAGCCAGGGCATTGAAAATGGGTCGTGGATGGGTATTCCAGCATGACAATGACCCAAAACACACGGCCAAGGCAACAAAGGAGTGGCTCAAGAAGAAGCACATTAAGGTCCTGGAGTGGCCTAGCCAGTCTCCAGACCTTAATCCCATAGAAAATCTGTGGAGGGAGCTGAAGGTTCAAGTTGGAGAATGACTTGGAGAAGATCTGCAAAGAGGTGTGGGACAAAATCCCTCCTGAGATGTGTGCAAACCTGGTGGCCAACTACTAGAAACGTCTGACCTCTGTGATTGCCAACAAGGGTTTTGCCACCAAGTACTAAGTCATGTTTTGCAGAGGGGTCAAATACTTATTTCCCTCATTAAAATGCAAATCAATTTATAACATTTTTGACATGTGTTTTTCTGGATTTTTTTGTTGTTATTCTGTCTCTCACTGTTCAAATAAACCTACCATTAAAATTATAGACTGATAATTTCTTTGTCAGTGGGCAAACGTACACAATCAGCAGGGGATCAAATACTTTTTTCCCTCACTGTATCTACCCGAATGTGCTGTGAAGGGGTTGAGGGAAAGATTGAAGCCAGGATTTGATGAGTTTTCGTAAAGAGAACGAGCTGCTAGCGATTATGCTAGCTAAGCTATTGCTAGCATTTTGTGCTTGTTCTAACTGAACTTACATTTAGGCTAGCTCAGCTATCGATCAATTGAAAAAGCAAAAATTTGTGATCATGCTAATCATGCATGGCAAACTATTTTAGTTTTCATACTTTTATAAAATGTGATTATCTATTATCATAATCCATTTTGGTACACATTTATGTTTTAGATGACTTTATAAGAAATGGTGTGTAGGTGTAAGCACTAGTACTTTCCATTTGCTCAGGCTAGTCTATTGTTCAGTCCACGTGAGCCTGGTGCTGTAGTGGTGTAAAGTCCTTTGCATTGCCCAGGCTAGTTTATTGTTTAGTTAAAGTGTAAAGCATTTTGACAAAGTTTTATTTTCTTATTCCTGTAAGACAGTGGTTCCCAAACTTTTTATAGTCCCATACCCCTTCAAACATTCAATCTCCAGCTGCGTACCCCCTCTATCACCAGGGTCAGTTCGCTCTTAAAAGCCTGCCACACACACACTATACAATACCTTTATTAAACATAAGAATGAGTGTGAGTTTTTGTCACAACCCGGCTCGTGGGAAGTATTATTTAACATTTTTACATATAAAACCTTAGTTATTCACAATTTTTGATGAACAAATAACACAGGTTAACGTGAAGGGTATGCTTGAAAGGATGCACATAACTCTGCAATGTTGGGTTGTATTGGAGTCTCAGTCTTAAATCATTTCCCACACAGTCTGCCTGCATTTAGTTTTCATACTAGTGAGGGCCGAGAATCCACTCTCACATAGGTAGTGGTTGCAAAGGGCATCAGTGTCTTAACAGTGCGATTTTCCAAGGCAAGAAGCTCTGCGCACAGCCCTATCCAGAAATTTGGCAGTGGCTTCTGATTCAATTCAAATTTCACAGAACCGCTTGTTGTACTTTCGATGAGGCTCTCTTGTTCAGATATCAGTAAGTGGACTGGAGACAGGTCATGAAAGGGATAATGAATCCAGTTGTTTGTGTCGTCCGTTTCGGAAAAGTACCTGCGTAATTTTGCACCCAACTCACTCAGGTGCTTAGCTATATCACATTTGACATTGTCCGTAAGCTTGTTCATTTGCACACAAAAAATCATACAATGATGGAAAGACCTGTGTGTTGTCCTTGTTAATACAGACAGAAAAGATCTCCAACTTCTTAATCATAGCCTCAATTTTGTCCCGCACATTGAATATATACTGCTCAAAAAAATAAAGGGAACACTTAAACAACACAATGTAACTCCAAGTCAATCACACTTCTGTGAAATCAAACTGTCCACTTAGGAAGCAACACTGATTGACAATAAATTTCACATGCTGTTGTTCAAATGGAATAGACAACAGGTGGAAATTATAGGCAATTAGCAAGACACCCCCAATAAAGGAGTGGTTCTGCAGGTGGGGACCACAGACCACTTCTCAGTTCCTATGCTTCCTGGCTGATGTTTTGGTCACTTTTGAATGCTGGCGGTGCTTTCGCTCTAGTGGTAGCATGAGACGGATTCTACAACCCACACAAGTGGCTCAGGTAGTGCAGCTCATCCAGGATGGCACATCAATGCGAGCTGTGGCAAGAAGGTTTGCTGTGTCTGTCAGCGTAGTGTCCAGAGCATGGAGGCGCTACCAGGAGACAGGCCAGTACATCAGGAGACGTGGAGGAGGCCGTAGGAGGGCAACAACCCAGCAGCAGGACCGTTACCTCCGACTTTGTGCAAGGAGGAGCACTGCCAGAGCCCTGCAAAATGACCTCCAGCAGGCCACAAATGTGCATGTGTCTGCTCAAACGGTGAGAAACAGACTCCATGAGGGTGGTATGAGGGCCCGACGTCCACAGGTGGGGGTTGTGCTTACAGCCCAACACCATGCAGGACGTTTGGCATTTGCCAGAGAACACCAAGATTGGCAAATTCGCCACTGGCGCCCTGTGCTCTTCACAGATGAAAGCAGGTTCACACTGAGCACATGTGACAGACGTGACAGAGTTTGGAGACGCCATGGAGAACGTTCTGCTGCCTGCAACATCCTCCAGCATGACCGGTTTGGCGGTGGGTCAGTCATGGTGTGGGGTGGCATTTCTTTGGGGGGCCGAACAGCCCTCCATGTGCTCGCCAGAGGTAGCCTGACTGCCATTAGGTACCGAGATGAAATCCTCAGACCCCTTGTGAGACCATATGCTGGTGCGTTTGGCCCTGGGTTCCTCCTAATGCAAGACAATGCTAGACCTCATGTGGCTGGAGTGTGTCAGCAGTTCCTGCAAGAGGAAGGCATTGATGCTATGGACTGGCCCGCCCGTTCCCCAGACCTGAATCCAATTGAGCACATCTGGGACATCATGTCTCACTCCATCCACCAATGCCACGTTGCACCACAGATTGTCCAGGTTTTGGCGGATGCTTTAGTCCAGGTCTGGGAGGAGATCCCTCAGGAGACCATCCGCCACCTCATCAGGAGCATGCCCAGGCGTTGTAGGGAGGTCATACAGGCACGTGGAGGCCACACACACTACTGAGCCTCATTTTGACTTGTTTTAAGGACATTACATCAAAGTTGGATCAGCCTGTAGTGTGGTTTTCCACTTTAATTTTGAGTGTGACTCCAAATCCAGACCTCCATGGGTTTATAAATTGGATTTCCATTGAATATTTTTGTGTGATTTTGTTGTCAGCACATTCAACTATGTAAAGAAAAAAGTATTTAATAAGATTATTTCATTCATTCAGATCTAGGATGTGTTATTTTAGTGTTCCCTTTATTTTTTTGAGCAGTGTAGTTGCGGAGAGTCCCTGTAATCCTAGATTTGGATCCATCAGGCAAGAAAAACCACACCCAGATAGGCCAGTCATGTGAGAAACTCGTCATCATGCAAGCAGTCAGACAAGTGAAAATTATGGCAGTAAATAAAACTTTCAGCTCATCCCTCAATAAAAAAAAAATGTGTCAATACTTTGCCCCTTGATAACCAGCGCACTTCTGTATGTTGTAAACGCGTTACATGGTCGCTGCCCATATCATTGCAGAAAATACACGAGAGTTCAGGGGCCTTGCTTTAACAAAGTTAACCATTTTCATTGTAGTGTCCAAAACGTCTTTCAAGCTGTCAGACATTCCCTTGGTAGCAAGAGCCTCTCGGTGGATGCTGCAGTGTACCCAAGTGGCATTGGGAGCAACTGCTTGCACGCGCGTTACCACTCCACTATGTCTCTCTGTCATGGCTTTTGCACCATCAGTACAGATACCAACACATCTTGACCACCAAAGTCCATTTAATGTCACAAAGCTGTCCAGTACTTTAAAAATATCCTGTTGTCCTGGTTTCCAGAAGGGGATGTCTTCCTTAATTGACCCCCATAAACATAACAGACATATACCAGGAGCTGTGCCAGGCCCGACTCGTCTGTTGACTCATCCAGCTGTAATGCATAGAATTCACTGGCTTGTATGCGAAGCAGTAATTGTTTCAAAACATATCCTGCCATGTCACTGATGCGTCGTGAAACAGTGTTGTTTGATGAAGACATTGTCTGCATAGTTTTTTTGGGCCTTTTCCCCCAGCATTGTCCCAGCCATATCTGCGGCACCAAGAAGAATTAAGTCTTCCACAATAGTATGGGGCTTGCCTGTGCTAGCCACTCGGTAGCTCACCATATAATATGCTTCTAGCCCCTTCTTATTAATGATATCTGTTGCTTTTATACATGTCTTACTACTCAAAAGTCGAAAGTCGCTCAAAAAACTCCCGTGGCCTATTTTTCAAATTCTCATGTTTAGTTTCTAAATGTCTGCGCAAGAGTGAAGGTTTCCCGTGAGAGAATAACAGTTAATGTGATTGGATGTTAATTATTTGACAGCAGGTATTCCCCCACAGGGGTATGCGCAATGCTGTCGGGGGTACGCTATACATTTGGATGAGGTTTTTTTCTCGCCTGAGTGGCATCGTTTCACTGCCAAAAATAACATTTAACCATCTCGTGTTCTCCGAAATAACATCACAATGTCAAATACAGGTAGCCTATTAATGGTTATATGAAAGGTACTCATGGTATATATATTGTGTGATCCTGTTTGTAAAACAGGTCAGGTTTTTTGAGTATGTATTCAGTTCCACCATGGATGGCGAGCCGCCCGAACCAAGGACATCGATAAGCATGCAAAGATTTATTTTCCTTTTCCTTGGAGGACACTGAATTTGCACTGCCAGACTACGTTGTGGTAGGATTCTTTGTTGCAAGACATCATTGAACCATACATTGCAGTGGGACTGTCATAAGGACAAACTACATTTAAGCACCTTACAGTGTTTATTGACATTTTTATTGACTTCTTGCTGATTTCATCTCATAGCGGTTTAGACAGTATGTCAGTATTTGTGAATTGGGTTTTTCTGTGGATTTCATTCATGTTTATTGTATTTCTATTGAATATTAAAATCTGAGATACCCTCAGATTAAAATAGAGTTGGGGGCACCCTAGTAAACTATAGGTGGGATATAAGGCCGATATCTAAGTCTATTGTAATGTTCATGTATTGAATTCATATTGAGCTCATTGTACAAATTTCACACATCAATATTTACTCAAGGTGATTTTCTATTTACCAAATGATTCAGTTGTGCGGTTTTCATTTCTCTCTACTGCTCCAGTAGTGAACCTAACTGCTCCAATAGAGTTTAAGCTTAAACATCCAGTAGCCCATAGTGTTAAGCAATTGTTACATATGGTAGTTATTAATATTAGACTCATTTAATGTTATTATCTCCACTCACCTTCCAGAAGAGGCGCTGGGGAGAGCGGCAGACTGCTCATCACTGTTGGTCTCTGCCTGCTACACACACAAAAACACACACATACACACGCACACACACGCACAGTAGATTACAGTGTCTTCAGAGAATACTGTGATCAACAGTATGTGGTTTGCTCACATTGACTTTAGACATGGCCACAAGTTTTACCTTCAGCACCTCCAGCTTCTCCTTCAGACAAGAGATCTCAGTCTCCAGACGACGATACTTCTCCTCAGACCGGGACAACCTGAACACAGGAAACAGTCACACACTGTTCTGTTCCCCTACACCACCACCACATGCTGTGGTCACTTCACTGTTCTGTTCCCCTACACCACCACCACATGCTGTGGTCACTACACTGTTCTGTTCCCCTACAGCACCACCACATGCTGTGGTCACTACACTGTTCTGTTCCCCTACACCACCACCACATGCTGTGGTCACTACACTGTTCTGTTCCCCTACACCACCACCACATGCTGTGGTCACTACACTGTTCTGTTCCCCTACACCACCACCACATGCTGTGGTCACTACACTGTTCTGTTCCCCTACACCATCACCACATGCTGTGGTCACTTCACTGTTCTGTTCTCCTACACCACCACCACATGCTGTGGTCACTACACTATTCTGTTCCCCTACACCACCACCACATGCTGTGGTCACTACACTGTTATATTCCCCTACACCACCACCACATGCTGTGGTCACTACACTATTCTGTTCCCCTACACCACCACCACATGCTGTGGTCACTACACTGTTCTGTTCCCCTACAGCACCACCACATGCTGTGGTCACTATACTGTTCTGTTCTACACCACCACCACATGCTGTGGTCACTACACTGTTCTGTTCCCCTACACCACCACCACATGCTGTGGTCACTACACTGTTCTGTTCCCCTACACCACCACCACATGCTGTGGTCACTTCACTGTTCTGTTCTACACCACAGCCACATGCTGTGGTCACTACACTGTTCTGTTCTACACCACCACCACATGCTGTGATCACTACACTGTTCTGTTCCCCTACACCACCACCACATGCTGTGGCCACTACACTGTTCTGTTCCCCTACAGCACCACCACATGCTGTGGTCACTACACTGTTCTGTTCTACACCACCACCACATGCTGTGGTCACTACACTGTTCTGTTCCCCTACACCACCACCACATGCTGTGGTCACTACACTGTTCTGTTCCCCTACACCCCCACCACATGCTGTGGTCACTTCACTGTTCTGTTCCCCTACACCACCACCACATGCTGTGGTCACTACACTGTTCTGTTCTGTTCCCCTACACCACCACCACATGCTGTGGTCACTACACTGTTCTGTTGCCCTACACCACCACCACATGCTGTGGTCACTACACTGTTCTGTTCTACACCACCACCACATGCTGTGGTCACTACACTGTTCTGTTCCCCTACACCACCACCACATGCTGTGGTCACTACACTGTTCTGTTCCCCTACACCCCCACCACATGCTGTGGTCACTTCACTGTTCTGTTCCCCTACACCACCACCACATGCTGTGGTCACTACACTGTTCTGTTCTGTTCCCCTACACCACCACCACATGCTGTGGTCACTACACTGTTCTGTTCCCCTACACCACCACCACATGCTGTGGTCACTACACTGTTCTGTTCCCCTACACCACCACCACATGCTGTGGTCACTACACTGTTCTGTTCCCCTACACCACCACCACATGCTGTGGTCACTACACTGTTCTGTTCCCCTACAGCACCACCACATGCTGTGGTCACTACACTGTTCTGTTCTACACCACCACCACATGCTGTGGTCACTACACTGTTCTGTTCCCCTACACCACCACCACATGCTGTGGTCACTACACTGTTCTGTTCCCCTACACCACCACCACATGCTGTGGTCACTACACTGTTCTGTTCCCCTACACCACCACCACATGCTGTGGTCACTACACTGTTCTGTTCCCCTACACCACCACCACATGCTGTGGTCACTACACTGTTCTGTTCCCCTACACCACCACCACATGCTGTGGTCACTTCACTGTTCTGTTCCCCTACACCACCACCACATGCTGTGGTCACTACACTGTTCTGTTCTCCTACACCACCACCACATGCTGTGGTCACTACACTGTTCTGTTCTGTTCCCCTACACCACCACCACATGCTGTGGTCACTACACTGTTCTGTTCCCCTACACCACCACCACATGCTGTGGTCACTACACTGTTCTGTTCCCCTACACCACCACCACATGCTGTGGTCACTACACTGTTCTGTTCCCCTACACCACCACCACATGCTGTGGTCACTACACTGTTCTGTTCCCCTACAGCACCACCACATGCTGTGGTCACTACACTGTTCTGTTCTACACCACCACCACATGCTGTGGTCACTACACTGTTCTGTTCCCCTACACCCCCACCACATGCTGTGGTCACTTCACTGTTCTGTTCCCCTACACCACCACCACCACCACCACATGCTGTGGTCACTACACTTTTCTGTTCTCCTACACCACCACCACATGCTGTGGTCACTACACTGTTCTGTTCCCTTACACCACCACCACATGCTGTGGTCACTTCACTGTTCTGTTCCCCTACACCACCACCACATGCTGTGGTCACTACACTGTTCTGTTCTCCTACACCACCACCACATGCTGTGGTCACTACACTGTTCTGTTCCCCTACACCACCACCACATGCTGTGGTCACTTCACTGTTCTGTTCCCCTACACCACCACCACATGCTGTGGTCACTACACTGTTCTGTTCCCCTACACCACCACCACATGCTGTGGTCACTTCACTGTTCTGTTCCCCATCAGCACCACCACATGCTGTGGTCACTTCACTGATCTGTTCCCCTACAGCAGCACCACATGCTGTGGTCACTTCACTGTTCTGTTCTCCTACACCACCACCACATGCTGTGGTCACTACACTGTTCTGTTCCCCTACACCACCACCACATGCTGTGGTCACTACACTGTTCTGTTCCCCTACACCACCACCACATGCTGTGGTCACTACACCGTTCTGTTCCCCTACACCACCACCACATGCTGTGGTCACTTCACTGTTCTTTTCCCCTACACCACCACCACATGCTGTGGTCACTACACTGTTCTGTTCCCCTACACCACCACCACATGTTGTGGTCACTACACTGCTCTGTTCCCCTACACCACCACCACCACATGCTGTGGTCACTTCACTGTTCTGTTCCCCATCAGCACCACCACATGCTGTGGTAACTACACTGTTCTGTTCTACACCACCACCACATGCTGTGGTCACTACACTGTTCTGTTCCCCTACAGCAGCACCACATGCTGTGGTCACTTCACTGTTCTGTTCCCCTACAGCAGCACCACATGCTGTGGTCACTTCACTGTTCTGTTCCCCTACAGCAGCACCACATGCTGTGGTCACTTCACTGTTCTGTTCCCCTACACCACCACCACATGCTGTGGTCACTACACTGTTCTGTTCCCCTACACCACCACCACATGCTGTGGTCACTACACTGTTCTGTTCCCCTACACCACCACCACATGCTGTGGTCACTTCACTGTTCTTTTCCTCTACACCACCACCACATGCTGTGGTCACTACACTGTTCTGTTCCCCTACACCACCACCACATGTTGTGGTCACTACACTGCTCTGTTCCCCTACACCACCACCACATGCTGTGGTCACTTCACTGTTCTGTTCCCCATCAGCACCACCACATGCTGTGGTCACTTCACTGTTCTGTTCCCCTACACCACCACCACATGCTGTGGTCACTTCACTGTTCTGTTCCCCTACAGCAGCACCACATGCTGTGGTCACTTCACTGTTCTGTTCCCCTACACCCCCACCACATGCTGTGGTCACTTCACTGTTCTGTTCCCCTACAGCAGCACCACATGCTGTGGTCACTTCACTGTTCTACATTAATTTCACTCAGTTCATGAGGATGATGTAATAGAGGTATAGAAGAGATGTTAGAGGGTCAATTCACCACTTTTAAAGTTGATTATCTCTCCAGCACCAGAAGACTCATATATTCAATGTTATCAGAGTCTATAGCAAATCAAATAAATGTATTTATAAATCCCTTTAATATCAACAAAGTGCTTTACAGAAACCCAGCCTAAAACCCTAGAGAGCAATGCAGAGGCAGAAGCACAGTGACTAGGAATAAACTCTCTAGAAAGGTAGGAACCTAGGAAAGAAACCTAGAGAGGAACCAGGCTCTGGGAGGTGTCCAGTCCTCTTCTTTACCGCTAGAGAACAGACTAATACAGAATGTGAATTACACCTGTGGGGTCTCTATTATTACTAATGATAAAATATGTAATTTAATGTAAAAATGAATAACTTTTAACGTGGCATGAACACAACCAGTCATGATGCTTTCATCTGATTGTCAAACAAATCACTTCTAAAAGTAGTCTACCTGTACATGTTGATCAACTCCTAAATAATTCCAGCATCTAAACAGTGGACTGCATGTATACTGACACCATGTGATGAATAGAAACAGACATCTGTTTATAAAACACCATAAAGTGTGAATAATGATATTCAGTGGTTGACATTGATTAGAACTACATTAATTGATGCTTCTTGATGACAAATGTACCTTTTTGGGGAAATCTGAAAAGGGACAGAAACTGTCCCAGGAACAACTGGATGGTCACCCTAACACACACGTACTAGACTAGGCTACAATGTGTATTACCATGAACTTCTAATAGGCCTTCCAGTAACCAGTGATGTAGTGGTCAAAATATTGGTGGGTAAACTCTGATAGCTGGTCACGGTGAAAAGAGTAATGCTCCCAATACTTTCAATGCATTTTTCTGAAAAAGTGGGTCAACTGTGTTTACCGTGCAGTAGACCTACACCACTGATGGTAGCCTACACTCTCAGATGAGGACATTTTACACACATCAACACACGCAAAGGTATGCGAAGGGATTTTGACTTATAAATTATATATACAGGACCAGTCAAAAGTTTGGACACACCTACTCATTCAAGGGTTTTTCTTAATTGTTACTATTTTCTACATTGTAGAATAATAGTGAAGACATCACAACTATGAAATAACACATAAGGAATCATGTAGTAACAAAAAAAGTGTTGAACAAATCAAAATATATTTTGTATTTGAGATTCTTCTAAGTAGCCACCCTTTGCCTTGATGACAGCTTTGCACACTCTTGGCAAAGCATGCCATTCCATGAGAACAACATTTTTTTTTCAACTCGAATCAATGACCCGAATCAGTCCTTCATGACAACAAAATCATAAACAGAGTAGGCTGGCTAATAAGTGCTTAGCTTTGGGGTCAAGCTCAGGTAAAACAATTTGGCTAATCTATACTTCCATATATCCAAGTCCTATTCTTGAAGATCAAGGGGTATTACATTTATTGGAATGACTGGAATTCTGATATGCTTTGGTTTTAATGTAAAGATATAATTTAATCGTATTATTATATGGGGTTGAAAGCGATGGGTTAGAAGAAGCCTACATAACCACCACAAAGTAAAATTGAACATCCATATATGGCCAGCTATGTAAACACTAACACTGATTTATCCTGTAAAATATGTCGTTCAATTGGTAACATACATTTTTGTCTTCTTCTAATGGCTCTTCAAGGGAAAGTAATCTAAAAGTAATGAAATGTGATCAGATTACGTTACTGAGTCTGGGGTAATCCCAAAGTTAGGTTACTGATTACAATTTTGGACAGGTAATTTGTAACTGTAACGAATTACACTTAGAAAGTAACCTACCCAACCCTGACGGTTTATTTAAGCCCCCCCTTGCTCCCCCATAATTCGCACCCTGGACTAATATCCTCTATGTTCACTCACATTCCAGAAGAGGTGCTGGGGAGTTCGCTGGACGGCTCCTCACTCTCCTCCCCTGCTGGCTTCCTTTCCTTTTCAGAGGCAGCTACCTCCTACACACACACACACACACACACAGTCTGTCTTGTCTGCAGTCTTTTCTATTGAGGACCACACCAGGTTAGGGTCTATGCGTGTAATAAAACTTAATGGATGAGATAGTCATTGTTGAGAACACTGTGTCTCTTGACAACATCACTTGATTGAAATCGCAACAGTTTACCCTTTAACGTTACAAAGTAAATTATAAACGACTTCTGCTTTCTTCACTCCTTCGAATGACGTGCAAACTGCTAGCTATGAATTAATATGATATTACTGCGTTATGAATTCATAGCAAGACTAGAATATATAGTTCATAGGCCTACATTAACATGTCTATTACATCACATGTTCTTGCATTTTATCGTGTAAATTACTTTTACCCGTTACTTTGATCGGGTCAATCTCGCACTTCGTATTGCTGTAAGTCAAATATGAAACGGATACAATGTAGCCTACTTTACTGTATCAACAAACTTTTCAGGGACGTTTACAGATAAAATAGCAACATACTAATATTTCCTTCAAACTATATTGTCTTACTATTGATGAGTCCATTTTCAGACACTCCAGGCGCAGCCAGCCGACTGGAAAATAATAAAGCCGGATGGTAGAGCGCTACAGTTTCATTTCGTTTTGAGCAGCCCAGACCATCCCATGACACATCCTACCTATAGGTCTCTAGTAGTGCGTCGCCCTCTTGTGGACAAACTGATACCAAACCAAAATAGGTGTGAGAGTCAGTCAAGAGACCATGGTTAAACCATTCTAATTTAGCGGTGAAGTCGATATAACATCTCTGATATGATCTTGTTCTTTGTTTCCAGTTGGATCACAGCTTGTATTTGTAATAAAATAATATTCTGACTCATGGCTTT
The DNA here is from genome assembly GCF_965601325.2 of Salmo salar. Classification (NCBI taxonomy): domain Eukaryota; kingdom Metazoa; phylum Chordata; class Actinopteri; order Salmoniformes; family Salmonidae; genus Salmo; species Salmo salar. The sequence goes on along the minus strand of NC_138292.1, from coordinate 77,298,290 downwards.
GTAGGATTTATTCAAGATATGAAGAATGCATACAAAACAGATGTTATTCATTGTCTTCTTGTCAGCCTGTCTGTATGGTATGGGATCTAGGAGTAGGGTTGCAAAATTCTGGGAACTTTCAATAAATTCCCTGGTTTTCCCAGGAATACGGACATTACACTGATCCTTGTCTCTATGGCCCCCTAGTGGTTCAGCAGGACATTACACTGTAATGTGTGACGATGGGGAAGAGGTGGAGGAGGAGGAAGAGGAGGAGCCATGGGCATGTGATGCTGTGAGGGAGGAATGTGAGAGATAGATACAGACATAATATGACATTTGAAATGTCTTTAATCTTTTGTTTCTTCTGTGAGTGTAATGTTTACTGTTCAATTTTACAGTTTATTTCTATTTTGTTTATTATCTACTTAACATATGTTTCCCATGCCAATAAAGCCCTTGAATAGAGAGAGAGAGACTAGAGAGTCAGCCTAAAACATGTAATACATGTTAGATGGAAATGAATACAGTAGAGTCATTCATACATGTTGTCATATTATCATTAGACAGGTCAATTCATACCTGTTGTCATGTTATTATCAGACAGGTCAATTCATACCTGTTGTCATGTTATCATCAGACAGGTCAATATCCACCCTGCACAGCCAGAAGAGGACTGGCCACCCCTCATAGCCTGGTTCCTCTCTAGGTTTCTTCCTAGGTTTTTGGCCTTTCTAGGGAGTTTTTCCTAGGGAGTTTTTCCTAGCCACCGTGCTTCTTTCACATGCTTTGCTTGCTGTTTGGGGTTTTAGGCTGGGTTTCTGTACAGCACTTTGAGAATATCAGCTGATGTACGAAGGGCTATATAAAAATACATTTGATTTGATTTGAAATTTGAATTCATACATGTTGTCATGTTATCATCAGACAGGTGAAGTTTGGGTCCCATGTTTCATGAACTGAAACAAAAGATCCCAAAAATGTTCCAAATTTCACTCAGTCATAGAACATGAGAGTTTCATTGAATCTGACAGGTCACACTTCCAGATACCAAAGAATATACCACTTTTACCTGGAAACCATTTTCATATACTCTATTAACCTTAGTGACCGTTATATTTCCACCAACCATTTAATTTGCTTGGCTTCTTCTTCGGGGATTTAGGGTCAACTTGAGGATTATATTAATGCATTTTGGTAAATGTAGTATTTTCCCCATACTGAACAACATTTTTTATATATATATTTAACTAGGCAAGTCAGTTAAGAACAAATTCTTACTTACAATGACGGTCTATGAACAGTGGGTTAACTGCCTTGTTCAGGGGCAGAACAACAGATTTTTACCTTGTCAGCTCGGGGATTTGATGTAGCAACCTTTCGGTTACTGGCCCAACGCTCTAACCACTAGGCTACCTGCCGCCCCATTTAAGTGATTACTGAAATATAATAACTACAGGTTTTGTTTTGCTTGATCATTGATTTTAAGAGCTTGTCCTGAAAATCAATTGTTTCATAAATATTTTATATGCATGTATATAACAACATGTTTGGTATAGAATTTACAATATGTATATTTGTATAGACTACAGTGATAGAATAGAAGAGGCATTTTAATTCAATTTAATTAAACTCTATTTCCGTTAATTAAAATTGCAATTCGGTATCCTGATTATTACCTCAATTCAAATTTAATTCAAATTCAATAATTTAATTATATTTATTATATATTATATTTGCCTTGGTTGGCAGGAGGGGCTGCAGGGGAAACAGCTGAAACTGGGAGGGGGAAATTATGTATTAAAACCCTATCTAGGATGATAAGATACTGTCAAGGATAATAAGATACTGTCTAGGATGATAAGATACTGTCTAGGATGATAAGATACTGTCAAGGATGATAAGATACTGTCTAGGATGATAAGATACTGTCTAGGATGATAAGATACTGTCTTGGATGATAAGATACTGTCTAGGATGATAAGATACTGTCAAGGATGATAAGATACTGTCTAGGATGATAAGATACTGTCTAGGACGATAAGATACTGTCTAGGATGATAAGATACTGTCTAGGATCAACTTGATCTCTAGTTTGTTATTGAGAGGTTTATAATGGTGGTGAATCTCTAGTTTGTTATTGAGAGGTTTATAATGGTGGTGAATCTCTAGTTTGTTATTGAGAGGTTTATAATGGTGATGAATCTCTAGTTTGTTATTGAGAGGTTTATAATGGTGATGAATCTCTAGTTTGTTACTGAGAGGTTTATAATGGTGATGAATCTCTAGTTTGTTATTGAGAGGTTTATAATGGTGATGAATATCTAGTTTGTTATTGAGAGGTTTATAATGGTGATGAATATCTAGTTTATTATTGAGAGGTTTATAATGGTGATGAATCTCTACTTTGTTATTGAGAGGTTTATAATGGTGGTGAATATATAGTTTGTTATTGAGAGGTTTATAATGGTGATGAATCTCTAGTTTGTTATTGAGAGGTTTATAATGGTGGTGAATCTCTAGTTTGTTATTGAGAGGTTTATAATGGTGGTGAATATCTAGTTTGTTATTGAGAGGTTTATAATGGTGATGAATCTCTAGTTTGTTATTGAGAGGTTTATAATGGTGATGAATCTCTAGTTTGTTATTGAGAGGTTTATAATGGTGGTGAATCTCTAGTTTGTTATTGAGAGGTTTATAATGGTGGTGAATATCTAGTGTGTTAGTGAGAGGTTTATAATGATGGTGAATGTCAGTGGAAGGTCAACAGTACCTGTAGAGGTGACATCTGTTGGTGAGGCTGAGGATGAAAAGAGAAGGTGTTTTACTATCTGACAAAAGGTACGTTCATTATAGACAACCATAAGCATATGACATAATCACATCATAGTCCAATAACAATAATACTATCAGAGAACTACAACATGTAAAAGTACTACTATTAGAGAACTACAACATGTAACAGTACTACTATCAGAGAACTACAACATGTAACAATACTACTATCAGAGAACTACAACATGTAACAATACTACTATCAGAGAACTACAACATGTAACAGTACTACTATCAGAGAACTACAACATGTAACAATACTACTATCAGAGAACTACAACATGTAACAGTACTACTATCAGAGAACTACAACATGTAACAATACTACTATCAGAGAACTACAACATGTAACAATACTACTATCAGAGAACTACAACATGTAACAGTACTACTGCTCCTGGTCTGTCTTCATTTGATTTGAGCTCTGAATGTCTGTTGCCATGGCAGCCAGACAAGTCTGTTCCATACAAGTTCATCACCTTCCTTTTCTTTCAGAAGCACATCAACTTCTTTAACTATAGTTTGTAAGAACAACTGGAATGTGGGGTAGTAGTAGTTTTCATAGGAATCAAAATTCACAAACTCTGCTTTCTGAAGTAAAGAGACATTGCTAGTCAGTGAAATGATAAGTGAGAATGAAATGAGAATTGACATAGTAATAAAAAATGTATTATTCAAATATAGCCCACATTTATGTTTGGTTGTATTCGATGTCCATCTGCAGAATAAGTGGAGAGGCTGTATTCTTTTTTCAGGGTAAGTTTACACTGAGAAGTTTAGAATTTCTCTTATTTCATCTCTTTCAATCAACTCCTGCACCTTGAAAGGACCAACAATAGACAGGTTAATTATGTTTCAAAATGACTTAAAAATAAAATTAATTGCAGAGAATGTGAGTCAAAAAAATACGTAAAGCTTGAGAATAATGCAATAAGATGAAAAAGGTCAACAGATGGAATTCAGTGAAACTTGCTACTTGAGCCTTGCTACTCTCCATAATGGTTTGATTACATGTTTGGCCATTATGCTAGTATTACATTTCTCATCGTGTGTTTGATTGAATTCCAGACAGATAGAAGTGGGTTTCTAGGGTTGTAGGGTTCCAGCTCACCTCTTTTCTCACAACATTACTGGGAAGCAACAACACATTCAGGATGGACCTCTGTTCAGGGACAAACGGTGGGTAGAATAACAACACAAGCCCCTGGATAGAGAAGATGGGAGCATCTTAAGCATCTTAAGAAGATGGGAGCATCATAAGCAGAGAATCCAGTGATGTTTATAATGATATGTTTCTGTACATGAAACGGATACTACTACTGTACTGTACAGATAAAATATACTTAACCATGAAATAACATTATACTCAGTTTTCCTTCAACTATATTTCATACCATGGACGGGTCTGTTTTCATACACTCCAAGAAGAGAGTGCCAGCCGAAGTAGAGCGCTACAGTTTACTTTCGTTTCCAACCACCCAGCCCATCCTTCTTCAATGAGGTTTAACCTTGATTGGCATCTAATAAATGTTGCATCACAGGTGGGATGAGAGAACTCGATCTGGTGACCTCTCTGCTACGGTGCTCCCAGGAAGAGGGAGGCTGTAGGACAAGAGAAAACACTAGCTAAGGTTTAAACAGTCTTCTCCAAAGACTGAATATAATTTCTAGAGAAATAATTACTGTTGTAAATGTTTGTTCTCAATGCATCAGTCAGGGTTAGACTAAAATAAGTCAGTCCAATGATGGTGATGATGATGACTGCACTTTGGGACCTGTGATCACAATAATCTCATAATAGTTTTTTTTTATTCAATTAAATGAAGGATTTCATGAATGAATGGATCAGATAAATGTGTTTATGTAGGAATAGCTGTAAAGGTTCAAATCCTAACCTTTATATATCTATGCAGTGTAGTCTTCTATAAATCAAATCAAATGTTTATTCATCATGTGCACAGGATACAGTGGGTGTAAATGGCACAGTGAAATGCTTACTTGCAAGCTTCTATACACAATGATATAAAAAATATGTCCCTTATTTGACCTTTAAAAGTTTGAGAAACAGACGCCTCAGAAGTCCTCAACTGGCAGCTTCATTAAATCGTACCCGCAAAACACCAGTCTCAACGTCAACAGTGAAGAGGCAACTCCAGGATGCTGGCCTTCTTGGCAGAGTTGCAAAGAAAAAGCCATATCTCAGACTGGCATATAAAAAGAAAAGCTTAAGATGGACAAAAGAACACAGACAGTGGACAGAGGAACTCTGTTTTCTTTTGTTTTCTTTCAAAAACAAGGACGTTTCTAAGTGACCTCAAACTTTTGAACGGTAGTGTATTTTCAAAGAAGTGTGGATCATCATTATTTTGACCATATAGATTATTAATGAGCCAAATCTGTTTATGGTCCATCTACCTTGTGGATCTGTTTGAACAATTTGCACATTCGGATCAAAATTGTTAATTAATATCATCACCCTATTTGAGTTTCTTTGCCCATGGGAGAAGTATACAGCTATACCATGGTATTTGCACTGCTACTGAATAAACCTCCAATTGTTCTCCACTCATCCACTGGCTAAAACCTCCCCCCATCCCAAGTTGGATTGTGGTCCCAGTGAGTGACAGACCACCCTTGTCCCCCTGGATCTTAGGACCTTGGAGAGATTGTGACCCATCCTTTATAAAAGAGCACACAGTGCCTACCACAGAACAGAAACAGATTAACTGACAAAAGCATTTCCAACACCCTCTCTCTTGTATACAGTTATTTAAAAATATATACAGTTGAAGTCGGAAGTTTACATACACTTAGGTTGGAGTCATTAAATCTCGTTTAACTTTTTAGTGATAGGGGGCAGTATTCGGAAATTCGGGATGAATGACGTGCCCAAATTAAACTGCCTACTACTCGGGCCCAGAAGGTAAGATATGCATATTATTAGTAGAATTGGATAGAAAACACTCTGAAGTTTCTAAAACTGTTTGAATGATGTCTGTGAGTATAACAGAACTCATATGGCAGGCAAAAACCTGAGAAAAATCCAACCAGGAAGTGGGAAATCTGAGGCAATGACTTGAAAAAACTACAGCCTATCTAACACACAGTGACTTAGGGTTCATTTTGCACTTCCAAAGGCTTCCACTAGATGTCAACAGTCTTTAGAACCTTGTTTCAGGCTTTTGCAGTGAACAGAGAGCGAACAAGAGGACCTGGAAGTTGGTGAGTCAGAAAAGGATATGAGTTCAGTGGCGCGCATTCACGTGAGAGGTAGCTGTGTTCATAACGTTTTTGAAGACATTGGAATCGTCCGGTTGGAATATTATGGAAGATTTATGTTAAAAAGGCCCTAAAGATTGATGCTATACATCGTTTGACATGTTTCTACGAACGTAAATAGAACTTTTTTTAACTCTTCGTCATGAAATTTTCGGCGTGCTTCCTACATTTGGAGTAGCTTACTGAATGCGCTAACAACAAGGAGGTATTTGGACATAAATGATGGACTTTATGGAACAAAACAACATTTATTGTGGACCTGGGATTTCTGAGAGTGCATTCTGATGAAGATCATCAAAGGTAAGTGAATATTTATAATGCTATTTATGATTTTAGATGACTCCAAAATGGCGGGTACCTGTATTGCCTGATGTTGTTTTCTGAGCGCCGTACTCAGATTATTGCAAAGTGTGCTTTCCCCGTGAAGCTTTTTTGAAATCTGTCACAGCGGTTGCATTAAGGAGATGTTTATCTATAATTCTTTGAATAACAGTTTAATATTTTATCAAGGTTTATGATGAGTATCTTGTAAATTGTTGTGCTCATTCACTGGAAATTTTGGAGGCAAAATATTTTCTGAACATCACGCGCCAATCAGGGGCGGAAATCCCCGGGGGGACGGGGGGGACACGACCCCTCCATCCTGGGAAAAATATGATTTGTCCCCCCCAAAATATCACTAAAACATAACTATGTAATTTAAATAATATTAATAATACGCAATGAAAGCAATTGTGCTGATTATAGACACTTAATAGCGCGTTTTTAAGTTTCAAAAGATTGCGACCCCCCCACCCTTTGCCTCACAATGGTTTGATCCACTGCCAGTTCCTTAGTTGGCAAGGTAAAAGAGGGGTCGTATCCACTGTCTGAAAGGCACTCAATGAACGTAACTGACGTGAGGTTAATCCAGTCAATCGCGCACACACACTAGCTGAATATGCAGAGCTAGCGGGCAAATATTAACTATTAAGCTAGCTAGTAATTATTCCATTTATGTGGCCTCGTCAAAGATGGAATCTTTGCTATCGTCAATTTATTCCAAGATCAGCATGCAGATTATGTAAATTAGTGCTTCAAAGTCCCTGTGATAAGGTTAGCGATAAACTGAAGTCCAAACTGAACAGAACTACACTCTCTTCTACCATTGTCTTAAATATATTTAATGGTCTCGTTGCAAAAGCTAAATTGTCGCACGGGAACTTTTATTTATTTCTTTTATTTCACCTTTATTTAACCCGGGTAGCAAAGATTATAGCAAACACCACTGAAACGGAATTGGTGCTCGCTAACTTTGCAAATTCAGCTATTGTTGGAAGCCAGCCAATATTAAAATTACAAAAGGTTGCAGCATATGTTGTGTAAATGGTGAACTCATACAGCTGTCAACTCTTGTCATTTTAATCCATTTCACATTTGCTAGCTACCTTTTAGATTGAAGCCCAAATAGAATGATTGAAGATGATAGAAGCCCATCTCCTACTGTAAATAACCTACACACTGTGTGTGTAGCCAGCCAGCCAGCCAGGTAGAAAAATGGCAGAAAAATAAAAGACGGACATCAGAGTATTTTTCAATACACCAAAACGCATAGTAAGAACCCTAGTAGCCTAATATCTCAAAGACTAGTTGATAAAATGTTCATAAGAAAGAAATGAAATTCTAATGGAAATGTTTCACAATGATGTCATTAGGCAGAGCAGGCAACAGATGGCACACAGACAGCAGAGTTGGGGACAGATATGCAGGGACAGACTGGCAGAGACAGGAGGTCTCAGGTAAGTTTGTTGAGTCTTTGTTTGGCAACATTATGAAAGGTTCTCAATTTTTTTTACTTGTAAAATAGGAACATAATTGGAAAATGCCATGGATACCCCCACTCTCAACTTAAACTGGTGACTGAACTAAGATTTGTTAAAGGCAATGGTATTGCTGTTGTGATTAGTTGTGTAGTTTTGGGTACCGGTAGTTAGGAGTACGGCAAACACCTTATTTCTTTGGTTCCTCAATATACATTTACCATATTACAATGTAGGCTATGTGTTACAGCACTACTTTTGGTGTCCCCCTCAGGAATTGCTCTTGAGAAAATTTCATGTAATTGTCCCCTCCAAAGTTGATTCTCAGATTTTCGCCCCTGTCGCCAATGTAAAATGGGGTTTTTGGATATAAATATGAACTTTATCAAACAAAACATACATGTATTGTGTAACATTGACTCCTAGGAGTGTCATCTGATGAAGATCGTCAAAGGTTAGTGCTTCATTTTAGCTGTATTTCTGGTTTTTGTGACGCCTCTCCTGCTTGGAAAATGGCTGTGTGGTTTTTCTTGTTTAGGCTCCGTCCTAACATAATCTAACTTTATGCTTTCGCCGTAAAGCCTTTTTGAAATCGGACAATGTGGTTGTATTAAGGAGAAGTTTATCTTTAAAATGGTGTAAAATAGTTGTATGTTTGAGAAATTTGAATTATGAGATTTTTATTGTTTTAAATTTGCGGCCCTGATATTTCACTGGCTGTTGAATAGTGTGAACCGTGGGTGGGACGGTAGCGTCCCACGTAGCCCAGAGAGGTTTTAACAAACTATAGTTATGGCAAGTCGGTTAGGACATCTACTTTGTGCATGACACAAGTCATTTTTCCAACAATTGTTTACAGACAGATTATTTCACTTATAATTCACTGTATCACAAATCCAGTGGGTCAGAAGTTTACATACACTAAGTTGACTGTGCCTTTAAACAGCTTGGAAAATTCCAGAAAATTAAGTCATGGCTTTAGAAGCTTCTGATAGGCTAATTAACATAATTTGAGTCAATTGGAGGTGTACCTGTGGATGTATTTCAAGGCATACCTTCAAACTCAGTGCCTCTTTGCTTGACATCATGGGAAAATCAAAAGAAATCAGCCAAGACCTCAGAAAAAAATTGTAGACTTCCACAAATCTGGTTCATCCTTGGGAGCAATTTCCAAACGCCTGAAGGTACCACGTTTATCTGTACAAACAATAGTACGCATAAACACCATGGGACCACACAGCCGTCATATCGCTCAGGAAGGAGACGCGTTCTGTCTCCTAGAGATGAACATACTTTGGTGCAAAAAGTGCAAATCAATCCCAGAACAACAGTAAAGGACCATGTAAAGATGCTGTATGAAACGGGTACAAAAGTATCTATATCCACAGTAAAACGAGTCCTATATCGACTATGGTTTGCAACTGCACATGGGGACAAAGATCATACTTTTTGGAGAAATGTCCTCTGGTCTGATTAAACAAAAATAGAACTGTTTGGGCATAATGACCATTGTTATGCTTGGAGGAAAAAGGGGGATGCTTGCAAGCCGAAGAACACCATCCCAACCGTGAAGCACGGGGATGGCAGCATCATGTTGTGGAGGTGCTTTGCTGCAGGAGGGACTGGTGCACTTCACAAAATAGATGGCATCATGAGGATGGAAATTATGTGGATATATTGAAGTAACATCTCAAGACATCAGTCAGGAAGTTAAAGTTTGGTCGCAAATGGGTTTTTCCAAATGGACAATGACCCCAAGCATACTTCCACAGCTGTGGCAAAATGGACAACAAAGTCAAGGTATTGGAGTGGCCATCACAAAGCCCTGACCTCAATCCTATAGAAAATTTGTGGGTAGATCTGAAAAAGCATGTGTGAGCAAGGAGGCCTACAAACCAGACTCAGTTACACCAGCTCTGTCAGGAGGAATGGGCCAAAATTCACCCAACTTATTGTGGGAAGCTTGTGGAAGGCTACCCGAAACGTTTGACCCAAGTTAAACAATTTAAAGGCAATGCTACCAAATACTAATTGTGTGTATGTCAACTTCTGACCCACTGGGAATGTGATGAAATAAATAAAAGCTGAAATAAATCACTCTCTACTATTATGTCATTTCACATTCTTAAAATAAAGTGGTGATCCTAACTGACCTAAGACAGGGATTTTTTACTAGGATTAAATGTCAGGAATTGTGAAAAACTGAGTTGAAATGTATTTGGCTAAGGTGTATGTAAACTTCCGACTTCAACTGTATATATATATATATGTATATATATATAAATCTTGCATATCTTAATTTATTTCCACAATTAAATAATAACATGTGTAATAATGTAGGCAGTTTATACAAAGGATTGTTACCTATAACCAGGACTGACATTACAAAAATCACATTTTTGGCAAGGAATTATTATTTTGGCAAATCATTATTGTGATTCATCCTACAGTATATTGTCCCTAACACCATTACCCCATAACAACAGATGTGGGATACACACACACACAATCCACCCTTCCCACACAAACAACCACATACTCAGATGTTCAGCAGTTGTTCCATCACCGAGCCCAACTCGAGAAGACTTGACGTGTGAACGCATATACAGTTGTAGACATACTGTATACAATTCAGACATTGTTTGGGAACTTCTTCTCTAAGTATTCAGCCAGTTTGTTCTGGTCCATCTTCCTCAGGATCTCCAGTGTGATCTTCACAGCGCCGTCGTCAAGGTATTGCTGCACCATCCTATCCACTGTGACCTGTTTGTTAGCGTTCTCCAGCTGGCCCCTTGGGATTGAAGTAAAGCCCTCCACACCCTGAATCAGGTGCCACTGAAATGCCTCCAGCTCTTTTGAAACCAGCTCTGCCAGAGTGCCCAGCAGCAGATAAGAAACATTTGTTGTCCCTGGATACAGAAAAATAAAACAATGAGAAATATAACGTGACATAGTAATAACTAAAATAAACAGTCCTGAAGGATCATATTCTCCTTGTATGTAAACAACAAGTCCCTGTTGTGTGATGATTCCATCTTGCTGAGTCTACCTTTAATAATTGTAATTGAATTAGGAAAGAAGTGGAAGGCACTCAACCACAGTAGTCAAACAATTAACTCATAATTGAAAAGAAAAAGGCGAAACACTTGCTCACCATTAAGTAACTGTTTTCTTTCCCTTATCTTTAGGAGTCTAAAAAGCTACATTAGTGTGTTTACTGAAAAAAATCTGATATTGGGGAACTCTCTCCTCCACCACAATTAAATATCTTGGGGGAAGACAGGAACTTATATTTACCTGCTGTAGCACCACCTGGTGGTTTAACTGGATAAAAAGAGACCTTGATTACACATGATCCTCAAGAAATTGTCATTTGACAGACCATCCATATCATTAAATAGTGGGTATATAGTATTTAAAGTGAGCTAGGCTACACTGCAGGCAAGATCCAATGAAAGGCACTGTACACCATCATTCATTTAACAACACAAAACCATTAGGATCATTTGAGTTCTTCACATTTGATTTCCTCATAGTATCATTGTTTATGATAAGGAAACCATCGGTGATGAGACTAAGACAGGTAGAAGGTTTGATGAGAACCGTTACCTGAAGAGGGAACTTCTGTTGGGGAGACTGTGGATGAGAAAGAGAAGGTGTTGTACTATATAGTACAATAATGATGTATCATAATGAATCTAATTGAATATCCATATACCGGCATACTGGATTAGTAAGGGTTTTGATTCAATAACATTCAGCCATCTACTATGTGAAAAGCTTATTGGAAACCATTTACCTGCTGAGTCATCGCTTGGGGGCGTGGCTATGGATAAAAGAGAATACATTTACCTTTAACCAGACATTGTTTATGGTAAATAGGTCATATCAGGGTCTTGTATTGAGGCTCTACATAAGGCTGCAGTATTCACCAGTTTAAGGACCAGACAGGAAATGGGTTTAGAATATTTATTGAGGAAATGGAATGTGAACGTGGAGTCAGTCGGGAAATGAGATGGATCATATGAATCAGAGGAGGGATTCAGGAGAAGAATGAGAATGGACCGGATGAAGCAGAAGGCTGCAGAGGAGGGATTCAGGAGGGGAATGAGAATGGACCGGATGAAGCAGAAGGCTGCAGAGGAGGGATTCAGGAGGGGAATGAGAATGGACCAGATGAAGCAGAGGACTGTAGAGGAGGGATTCAGGAGGGGAAATGAGAATGGACCGGATGAAACAGAGGGCTGCAGAGGGAGGATTCAGGAGGGGTTGACTCTGTAGGGTTTGACTTGGAGCCTCAGGTAGACTTCACCGTCAGGCCGTGGTAATTAGGCTGCTGTGGTGAAGGAAATCCCAAAAAAGAGAACTCGAAGTCAGTCGGACCCTGGAGAGGAAGTGAGCTGTTTTGGACTGCAGGTGCTGAATGGTTGGCGGTATCACTTGAGGTAGTTAAGGTGTATGGACGAGATGCCCACAGAGTGAGCCAAGCTTTGACCCCAGGAGAGCAAGACAAAAATAATCCCTGGAAAGAGAGAAACCTTTAGAGTAACCAGGATCGGCTGGGGAGCCAATTCTCTTTGGCTGGTTGGGTAGGATACGGTGTTTGAGGTAGATGTTGTCTGTGAAATGAGGCAGAGACTGGAGGACTGTGCCTGAGTTAATGCAGGTTCTGAGAGATGAGCATGTTGTGGGCTGTCCTGATGTTTTTGATGTCAGAATGGATGTATGAATGATAGGCTTGAGAGGACCAGCGGCCAAGAAGTTGTATAGTGTGGTCTGTGATGTCGTGTCGAGATGCCATGGATGCAGCTCCGATGTGGAAAGAGTGTCCGGAGAATTGATCATCAGGATAGCCATACAGTGATAGTATTGGTCTCAGATGGGAATGGAACCATTGGCGAAGTAAAAAAAAATATATATATATATATAGAGAGAGAGAAAAATAGTATCACATACTGTATATGAATAATTTGTTAATATTGCACACTGTACAGCCCATGGTAATGACAGCAAATGGAAGTGGTAGATTGTTGCGCCACCAAAACGAACGGCCAGATCCATAACAACGGAGTGGTAGTCATCCAACTCCTAGCTATGAGAAGGGTGAGCCGAGCAGATAACGTCTGTGTTGTATGAGAGGGGCCAAGGACGGGGTCTGAGGGACCGGAGGTGGGCAGAGAGAGGGGCCAGAGGGACCTGAGGTGGGCAGAGAGAGGGGCCTGAGGGACCTGAGGTGGGCAGAGAGAGGGGCCAGAGGGACCTGAGGTGGGCAGAGAGAGGGGCCTGAGGGACCTGAGGTGGGCAGAGAGAGGGGCCAGAGGGACCTGAGGTGGGCAGAGAGAGGGGCCAGAGGGACCTGAGGTGGGCAGAGAGAGGGGCCAGAGGGACCTGAGGTGGGCAGAGAGAGGGGCCAGAGGGACCTGAGGTGGGCAGAGAGAGGGGCCAGAGGGACCTGAGGTGGGCAGAGAGAGGGGCCAGAGGGGCCTGAGGTGGGCCAGAGGGACCTGAGGTGGGGAGAGGTGGGCAGAGAGAGGGCGAGCCGTTGTCAGAGAAGTGTTCACAGGGCTAGACGGACCTAAGGTGGGGAGAGGTCCTCACTGGCAGAGAGAGGGAGTGAGCCGCTGCTGCAGCAGCAGTCACAGGGCCAGTGGGACCTGGGGTGGGATGAGCCAGAGGCTGTGAAGACAGAGCAGGCAAGGTAGCCGTGAGGTCAGCGAGACCTGAGGGAAAGAGAGAGGACAAGCTGGGGAGGAAGATGAGTGGCCAGAGCAGGAGGACAAGGTGGGGAGGAAGACGAGTGGCCAGAACATGATAACAAGGTGGGGAGGAAGACATCTGGCTTTGTGAGGTTATTAATGGTGATGAATCTCTAGTTTGTTATTGAGAGGTTTATAATGGTGATGAATCTCTAGTTTGTTATTGAGAGGTTTATAACGGTGATGAATCTCTAGTTTCTAATTGAGAGGTTTATAATGGTGATGAATCTCTAGTTTGTTATTGAGAGGTTTATAATGGTGATACATCTCTAGTTTGTTATTGTTCAAAAAGGACTACTACTACTACTTCTGCTACTACTACTGCTACTACTACTACTACTGCTACTAATGCTACTGCTGCTACTGCTACTGCTGCTACTGCTACTACTGCTGCTACTGCTGCTACTGCTACTACTCCTGCTACTACTCCTGCTACTGCTCCTGCTACTGCTCCTGCTACTGCTCCTGCTACTGCTACTGCGTGTTACCTGGAAGCCAGACATGTCTGTACCAGACAGATTCTTCACCACCATTTTCTTTCAGAAGAAGATTAACTTCCACAACAACAGTTTGTATGAACAACTGGAATGTTGGGAAGTAGTTTTCATAGGATTCAAAATCTACAAATTCTGCATCCTGACAGAAAGATACAGTGTTAGTCTATTAAATGATATGATGTTAACTTTATATATTCAGTTATTATAAGATAATGTTCACGTGCAAGCAATGTCTCTTCTCTCCCTTGCTCAGAATTCACCTTTGGTTGAATTAGATATTCATCTGTAAGATCTGTGGAGAGCTCGTATTCTTTATTTGGAGTTAGTTGGCAGCGAGGATTTGTTTCAATATAGATGCATTTGTCTCCATTCCTTCTTTTCCACTCCTCCTGCACCTTGAAATGTATTCATACAATCACGTTGTTATTCTTTATTTAAATCAGAAAACATTATCCAAGTAATAACATTACCAAAACATGAATTTGTGGTTTAATGTCCTGTGTGTTTACCACAGTGTGTGCTTGATTGAATTGACATTCATGATATTCTTACCTCCCTGATCACAGCATTTCTGGGAAGCCACAACACATTCAGGATGGATCTCTTTTTAGGAACAACTGGAGGTTTGTAGAACAACAAGACAAGTGCCCTTATAGGAACGGTGGGTGAGTCTTCATCCTTGACTTCACCATAAGCAGAGAATCCACTGATGTTTATTATGATGTGTGTTTCTGTTATCTCACGGGGAGGGATAAACTCTATGATGTCATCAGTCACATGGGCTACAGACAGGAAGTCACATTCACCACCTGGTAAAGAAAGAGAACATTTAGAGCTGTCTCTGACCAACAAGACAAACATAACAATGTTGAGACTAAAGCAGAAAATAAAATATATAATAATGTGTAAATAATATGGAAATAATGAGAATATGTTCTTTCAGAAGAGTCCTGAAACATGAAAAGTGAAGTTAACCCTTCATGATATGATTACTCACTATTGTAGATCTCACAGTGTGGGAGGTGTAGTTGACAGACAGACCCCTTAAGGCATGTAAACTTGAACAGGGGTCCTGCAGGTCTCTTGCCATTCTGGGCTAGAAGCCTCCAGTCCCAGGGGACTGTCCTATAGAGCACCTCTCCCTCTCCCTCCATCCTAAACACCAGGCCTGTTATACTGCACCGGAACAGACCTGCATGGGGACACTGGAATCTAGAACAAACAATGGTGAAGAATGACATTTTAATCAAATTTCCTGGATTTAAGGTATTATCCTTTAATACAAACTACCAATGAGAAACATTAAATATATCAAGTTACCGGTACTCTCCCCTGTTGTCCTTATTATGGATTTCAGGAGTAAATTCATCTGGAGAACTCTAAAATGTAGAAACAATAGATACTGTAATTCAACCAATCATGTGAAGAATTGTTTTTAAATTCAAATGTTCTCTATTTACAGTGAGGGTTTTACCATGTGATGGTGGTCCAGGAGGAGAGGAGAATCTAAAAATAATCAAATAAACATCAATCAACATGTTTTTCTATACAACTTTAACTTCATCATTGTTCCAGATTAAGATGTTAGCGGTATAGCTGTTACCCCTTCCTCTTTCCAACTCCTCATCCATCCTCTCTGTGTTCTCAGCTACCTCTGTGTTGAGACTGTTAGCCATCTCCAGTGGTCTCTCTAGGTTGGGAGGACAGTCGATCTCCAGTGGTCTCTCTAGGATGGGAGGACAGTCCACCTGTTTTCTCAGAAATCTACACAATACCCCATATTGACAATGCAAAAACAGGTTTCTAGAAATTTTACAGCAAAAATAAAATGTAATATTTACATAAATATTCAGACCCTTTACTCAGTACTTTGTTGAAGCAGCTTTGGCAGCGATTACAGCCTTGAGTCTTCTTGGGTATGACGCTACAAGCTTGGCACACCTGTATTTGGTGAGTTTCTCCCATTCTTCTCTGCAGATCCTCTCAAGCTCTATCAGGTTGGATGGGGAGTGTCGCTTCACAGCTATTTTCAGGTCTCTTTAAAGATGTTCGATCGGGTTCAACCCGGGCTCTGACTGGGCTGCTCAAGGACATTCAGAGACTTGTCCCGAAGCCACTCCTGCGTTGTCTTGGCTGTGTGCTTAGGGTCGTTGTCCTGTTGGAAGGTGAACCTTTGCCCCCAGTCAGAGGTCCTGAGCACTCTGGAGCAGGTTTTCATCAAGGATCTCTCTGTGCTTTGCTCCGTTCATCTTTCCCTCGATCCTGACTAGTCTCCCAGTCCCTGTCGCTGAAAAACATCCCCACAGCATGATGCTGTCATCACCATGCTTCACCGTAGGGATGGCGCCAGGTTTCCTCCAGACGTGACGATTGGCATTCCGGCCAAAGAGTTCAATCTTGGTTTCATCAGACCAGAGAATCTTGTTTCTCGTGGTCTGAGAGTTCTTTAGGTGCCTTTTGGCCAACTCCAAGTGGGCTGTCATGTGCCTTTTACTGAGGAGTGGCTTCCGTCAGGCCACTCTACCATAACGGCCTGATTGGTGGAGTGCTGCAGAGATGGTTGTCCTTCTGGAAGGTTCTCCCAGCTCTGTCAGAGACCATTGGGTTCTTGGTCACCTCCCTGACCAAGGCCCTTCTCCCCCGATTGCTCTGTTTGGCCGGGTGGCCAGCTCCTGGAAGAGTCTTGGTGGTTCCATTTTAAGAATGATGGAGGCCTTCAATGCTGCAGACATTTTTTGGTAAGCTTCCCTAGATCTGTGCCTCGACACAATTCTCTCGGAGAACTACGGACAATTCCTTCGACCTCATGGCTTGGTTTTTGCACTGACATGCGCTGTGAACTGCGGGACCTAATATAGACAGGTGTGTGCCTTTTCAAATCATGTCCAATAAATTGAATTTACCACAGGTGGACTCCAACTTGTAGAAACATCTCAAGAATGATCAATGGAAACAGGATGCACCTGAGCTCAATTTCGAATTTCATAGCAATGGGTCTGAATACATAAGTAAATATGTTTTTTCAGTTTTTTTATTTTAATACATTTGCAACATTTTCTAAAAACCTGTTTTCGCTTTGTCATTATGGGGTATTTTGTATAGATTGATGAGGAAAACAATACATTTAATACATTTTAGATTAAGGCTGTAACGTAACAAAATGTGGAAAAGTCAAGGTGTCTGAATACTTTCCGAATGCACTGTGTATGTCAATTAACAAGATTACAACCAGGTAAAGGTGACAAAACAAAGAGCACTGTACAATTTCTTAGACATTGTTTAACAAACAATTAGAAACATTGTGGGGATGGGATCAAGAGAGCAGTTAGAGGATTCGTTAGCAGATCTCTGGTCAAAAAGGTACATTGGATACATTTTTCTGTCCAGAAATGACTTTTTCAACAGTCTATATTTTTTCTACAGTTGTCCATGGTGACATTATATTTTCTAATTTGTCAGCAAGTTGTGGTTCTCGTAGAGTGAAGGAAAGATGATTATTCCCTCACTCAATGTGATCTCTCTGTAAAACAAAAAATAAAGATAATTCATATATTAATATTGTTAAGACGTACTATAATATTTCTACTGGTCTCTCAATATCACATCCTCATATCATCATGAAATAGATTACATTAGGAACTTTAGCGCATGCACGCACCAACGCACACACACACACACACACACACACACACACACACACACACACACACACACACACACACACACACACACACACACACACACACACACACCACACACACACACACACACACACACACACACACACACACACACACACACACACACACACACACACACACACACACACACACACACACACACACACACACACACACACACACACACACACACACACACACACACACACACACACACACACACACACACACACACACAGTGTATTTATTACATAGCTGTGATCTATATGTGGTTTGTTCACCGGTCTGAAATGACTAGTCTTACCTTGATGACCAGTGCCCTAGTCACCTCCCTCTGCCTCTCCAGATGGTGATGCTTCTCTCCAGACCGGGTCAACCTGGACACAGGAAACAGTCACTTCACTGTTCTGTTCCCCTACACCACCACCACATGCTGTGGTCACTACACTGTTCTGTTCCCCTACAGCACCACCACATGCTGTGGTCACTACACTGTTCTGTTCCCTTACACCACCACCACATGCTGTGGTCACTACACTGTTCTGTTCCCCTACAGCACCACCACATGCTGTGGTCACTTCACTGTTCTGTTCCCCTACACCACCACCACATGCTGTGGTCACTACACTGTTCTGTTCCCCTACAGCACCACCACATGCTGTGGTCACTACACTGTTCTGTTCCCCTACAGCACCACCACATGCTGTGGTCACTACACTGTTCTGTTCCCCTACACCACCACCACATGCTGTGGTCACTACACTGTTCTGTTCCCCTACACCACCACCACATGCTGTGGTCACTACACTGTTCTGTTCCCCTACACCACCACCACATGCTGTGGGCATTTTACTATTCTATAGTAATTTCACTCAGTTAATGAGAATGATGCTATACATTATGATAGAGATGTTAAATGGTCACTCGACTGCTTTTAAAGTGAATTATCTCTCCAGCACCAGACCAGTAGACTCATATATTCAATCTCACCAGTGACTACATAGTTCTTATATCAGACTAATATACTAAATGTCCGCTCACATTCCAGAAGAGGTGCCGGTGAGTTTGGCCCTCTCTGCCACTGCAGGCATCTGTTCCCTCTCAGAAGCAGCTACCAGCTCCTACACACAGACACACACAGACACACAGACACACAGACACACAGACACACAGACACACAGACACACACACACACACACACACACACACACACACACCACACACACACACACACACACACACACACACACACACACACACACACACACACACACACACACACACACACACACACACACACACACACACACACACACACACACACACACACACACACACACACACACACAATGGAACAAATAAGTAGACATTAAGTAAATAAAACAAACATATCCTTATCTCAAAAGTTCAAACAAATATAATATTTTAGTGCCAACTGATATAGTTTTAAATGACATCATCATGATTTATAAAAAATAAAATAATACTATATATACACAGTGTATATGTATACACTTTACAGTGACGAATGTCCATTGGGGAAGAGTAAAGACCGTTGAGGGAGGAATGTCCATAGAGGGAGCAGCAGTCAGACAGAGTAAATGTCCATTGTGGACAAAGTGAAACAAAACAATCAAAAATATAATAAAATAGAGAAGATAATATATTCATATTAACAACTGATCTGATTGTACACTGAACTAAAATATAAACACAACTTGTAAAGTGTTGGTCCCATGTTTCATGAGCTGTAATGAAAGATTCCAGAAATGTTCCATATGTACAAAAAGCTTATTTCTCTCAAATGTTTTGCACAAATTTGTTTACATCCCTGTTAGTGAGCATTTCTGGGTTGCAGACCACGGCTGAAGGCTCTGAGTTGCAGACCACGGCTGAAGGCTCTGAGTTGCAGACCGCCACTGAGGGCTCCGGGCTGAGGAGCGTCGATGGAGACTCCGGCTGAGGAGCGTCGCTGGAGGCACCGGCTGAGGAGCGTCGCTGGAGGCACCGGGCTGAGGAGCGTCGCTCGAGGCTCCGGGCTGAGGAGCGTCGCTGGGGGCTCCAGACTGAGGATGCGCACTGGAAGTCCAATGCGTGGGACTGGTATAGGTGGCGCCAGACTGGTAACACGCACCTCAAGTCGAGTGCGGGGAGCAGGAACAGGACACCCCGGACTGGGCAGGCGCGCTGGAGGCCTGATGCGTGGAGCTGGCATAGGAGGCGCCAGACTAGTAACATGCACCTCAGGGCGAGTGCGGGGAGCAGGCACAGAACGTACTGGGCTATGGAGGCGCACTTGAGGGAGAGTTGCTCACAGCAGGCACAGGACGTACTGGGCTATGGAGGCGCACTGGAGGGAGAGTTGCTCACAGCAGGCACAGGACGTACTGGGCTATGGAGGCGCACTGGAGGGAGAGTGCGAGGAGCAGGAATCGGTCTCACCGGACTGGGGAGACGCACTAAGGGCCGAGTGCTCACAGCAGGCACTGGCTGTACCGGGTTATGGCTGCGTACTGGAGGAATAGTGCGAGGAGCAGGAATCGGTCTCACCGGACTGGGGAGACACACTAAGGGCCGAGTGCTCACAGCAGGCACTGGCTGTACCGGGTTATGGATGCGCACTGAAAGGAGAGTGCGAGGAGCAGGCACAGGACGTACTGGACTATGGAGGCGCACTGGCGGGAGAGTGCGAGGAGCAGGCACAGGACGTACTGGGCCGCGGATGCGCACTGGAGGCCTGGAGCGTATGGCTTGCACAACCCGCCCTGGCTGGATGCTCACCTCAGCTCAACAACTGCAGGGTGCGGGCACAGATCACACCGGCCTGTGAATGCGCCCTGACGACACAGTGCGCATCACCGCACAACACGGTGCCTGCCCCGTCACTTGCTCCCCACAGTAAGCACGCGAAGTTGGCTCAGGACTCCACCCTGACTCTGCCCAACTCTCCGTGTGCCCCCCCCCCCCCACATTTTTGGGGGGTTGCCTCTCGCACTTGCCTCTGGGTGGATATAGCGCCTCATAGTATCGCCGCTCTGCCTTCGCTGCCTCAAGTTCCTCCTTCGGTCGGCGATACTCCCCAGCCTGCCTCCAGGGTCCTTTCCCATCCAGGATTTCTTCCCAAGTCCATTTCTCCTGCTGCTCCATTCCACGCTGCTTGGTCCTTTGGTGGTGGGTGATTCTGTCACGGCTGTTCGAAGGAGCGGACCAAAATGCAGCGTCGGTTTCGTTCCACATATTTATTAGATAGTGAAACTGAATGCAATAACAAAGTAAACTTAAGTACAAAACAACAAACCTTGACGCAGGAGGAACAAACACACTCACAAAATATAATCACCCACAAAACAGGAAGAGAAAAACCCCTACTTAAATATGATCTCTAATCAGAGGCAAATGAGGATCAGCTGCCTCCAATTAGAGATCAACCCCAAACAATCCCAACATAGAAATAGAACAACTAGAACTAAAACATGGAAATAGAAAACTATAGAAAATGACATCTTACTAGGGTCAGGATGTGACACCACACACACACACACAACCTCTCTTTGGGAAAGGTTTTGACCTTAGCCATGTTTACTGTATTTCTTTATCTCTAACTAGCTCTACAGCCTGTTTTATTTGACCCAGAAATATTTGTGTTGCAAACTATTCAGTGAAGGGCTCTAAAGTGTCAAAATGTCCTTCAATGTAACTGTCTGGGTTAATATTCTAATTACAAAAGTGTTTTTAAAATTATAGTATTATAGTAAAGCGATTATTATTAACATTAGCAATGAAATAGTAACAAAACATGTTTGAGAGAGAAATGGAGAGGGAGTTGATTTAATATTTAAACTTTGATTAAGTGGCATCATTTTACAGCATACTATTAATAGATGACTAATAACATTTAATGGATGCGAATCCTATTCTGTGCCAGTGTCACAACTATACAATTTTAGTTTTTTAGCTATCAGAGAAGAAGAAATCAACCCTGATCATCCACCGATCCATACAATGACACTATCTGGTGCTGAAAAAAATAGGGGAAAATGGAGATTAAATCAGAGGAGGCGCCGAGAAAAATAAAATAAATGAATGTGGTGATGAACTTAAGTCCAGTATCCACTGAAGGAAACTCTTTTGAGCAGCCCCCTGAACAACTTGTACGAGTACAACATGAACCTGCACCTCCAGAGCTGGAGCAACCATCTGAGTCCTTGACTCCAGAACTAGAGCAATCCCTTGAGCCTTAATCTCAAACACTGGAGCAACGACTTGCTTCTTCCACTCCAGAAAAAGTGAAAAAGGTATCAAAGCGTTGCAAGCGGCTGCAAAAGGAAAAATGAGCACTAAAGAAGAAAATTCTCCAACTGGAAATGCAACTAAAACAATCACAACAAAAAAGTGACAAATTACGAAGGGCATGCAAAGGTCAAATAAATTCAAACGCAATCTAAGTGAAAAATACAGGCCACGAGGGAAAAAGAAAATGTCTTTATTGAGGAAAACACAGGTCATTGCATTTCCCAGTAGAAATGAAAATAGTCGCCTTCTCTCAGTGAAGAAAGACACGGTCACGCAAAAGAAGAAGTAGGTTCAGAGGCGCATACTCATGACATTTCTAAAAGAACGCAGAGTACAATTCAGAGGTGGATGGGACACTCGCTGTCATACAGACAGTTTTTACGACTGAGGCCATTTTACATTACAGAGCCGAAGGAACATGACCGCAACACCTGAGCGTGTCTCGATCACGAGAATGTGAAACTTCTAGTTGACAGTTTGAGCCAAAATGGGTTGCTGAAAACCTCAAGCGTTTCCGAGTTACTGTCTTCCATTGTCTGTGATCTCAAGGACAAGCAATGCATGTACCGTGTTTGTGCAAAGTGTTGCTATGATGAAAAAGAGCAGGCCCTACCTGATGAGAATGCACCGATTTTCATGGCAGCAGTGGCAAAGGGAGAAATCAAGCAACGGAGAAAGGTCATTCACAAATTTTGTGAAAAAAACAGAGATGGGCACGTGGCTCGATCTGGTTAAAAACTTCAACAACAAACTGGATGCTCTTGTGAGGCACCAGTTTACCTGGCTGCACCAAGTTGAGCAGTGCCAAAATTATTGTTATTGGTGAAGGAATCACATTTAATCAATATTTGTGGGCTGTAGTGATATGTGTCATTCAGGGTAACAAAATATGGTCATACAGTATAACACCAGTATTTTATATTAAAATACAATAACTTTGTTTTGTTGACTCAGAGGAGACAAAAACAAATCTCCAAGGATGAAGTGAAAGATATTTTCATAGATTCTAGAATTTTTTTCAGTGTAAGGCAGGAAGTTTTTGTAAAAAGCCTTCAACAAATTTTGAGTTGTACCCGTGACACATCAAATATGTGGTATTCAAAATAAAATTATGTCATTTTTTCTGGGTAATTATATTTCTGCCAGTCTAAACATGGATATATAACCTTGTGATTATGAAAAATGGGCATAAAAAAAGACTTGGCGTTATACTGAATGACATTTTACTAGGGTACATTCATATGAATCACAATCAAAATTAATTATTGGCTTTATTCTTGAATATAACTAATATAAGGGCATAGGTGACACAGCAATGAACAAAGAAAACTTTAGGGAATTGTAATTGCTGTTTAATGTTTTTGCTACTCTGAAAACCTCCCTGATCTCCTCTTTGTCTCTAACTAGCTCTACTACCTATTGTATCTACTCAACTCTCTGATTCTCTATCTCCTCTTTATCTCTTACTATCTCTACTACCTATTTGCCATCTCTTTAATCTAAGATACAGGAAAGTGTGTGCCCTCAGGCCGCTCAACAACTACATCTACATCAACAACTCCATCAGACTCCCATTCAGAGCGACACACAAAAGCATCCAGGGTCAATGCCCTGCTCAAGGGCACGTTGACAGATCTCCCACCAGGCCAAAAACGTGACCCCGAACCCTCCAAGATCCCCCACAATTCCTCAATAACTGTCCCTCAACCATTTGAGACCCCTCCCACAGTCCCCCCCCCAAGAATAAAAATAAACAATACAATGAATTCCATTCCCCACCCCCAAGAACCCCCCAATGCACCAAGAACCAAGAGAATGAACTAGAGAAAAAAGAATGTCAGAACAAAACAGCAAATAACAATGCAAAAAAAGAAATAAAAAAAATGTATACTTTTTTTAAACAAAGGACATCAAGGACAACTAAATCTTAACAGCAATGGCAACTATATATGTTTGTGTGCATGTCTGCCACTATTACATGTATGTGTGTGTTGTATGCGTTTATTTGAATGAGAGTGTGTGTATATGCATGTGTACAAACACCTGCACAGCATCAGCCTCAGGCAAACTGGCATTAGTTGTAAAAACACTGCCCCTCAGTGTCATTCAAACATAGTTTTTATAATGTTTTATTTTGATTTATTAAAAAAAAAAGTTTATCTTTGACCATCATTCTATCTCCCACACAACAAGTCCACTCCCACTTGTCTCCAATTCCACATCCCAACCCTCAGCTTCCCTCAGCCCATCCCATCTATCTCTGCTGGCCACCCACTTCGGGTTTCTACGCAACACATATTTTTCAACTTTGCTGTGATGTTTAACGTACAATTTCAATCAATCTAATCGAATAGAATCCACAGATTGCGAGTTGAAGATATATACTTTTACTAAGAGTATTAGTATATTAGTAATTGACTGACCCGGTCTCTCCAGATCTCCTAACAGTACTATTTCTAGCGTAAATTTCGGGAACCTGAGACCAGAAACAGGCTACCTGAGGGCAATACCAAAAGAAGTGGTCTGTTGATTCTGTATCCTCACAACAAAATATGCAGAGCTTCGATGATTTTATGCACCCAAATATTCAAAATTTTGTTGGTGGCAAGAATTCTATACAATAGTTTTAACAGAAAAGCACAAAGTCTTGAATCTTGCATTGTTTCATATATCAACTCATACTCCCTATACCATGGAATCGGTACATCAAAAAGCTCTTCCCAACTATTTTGCAATCTGTATGGCACAGTTGTCAACATCCTGGTCCTCCAATGAAACTGGTATACTGTCCTATTTATGCTATTTTTATTCCTCCGCCAGTTTTGATCCTTTATGTTGGGCAGACAGATCAGTTCCCTACCTCCTCCCGCTGCCACCTGCCTCCTCCATTTTTAGGGTAATGCTGTAATCAATTGGTTATACTCTTGGATTGAGCAGACCTTCCCGTACAATTCTGATAACTCCATGAAGAACATAACTCTACCATTCCAATTTACAATATCATTTAACAACAAAATACCCCTTTCAAACATCTTTTTTGAGTTTAGCCATAATATTTGTTGTAATATTTTGTTCTATCTTTTCAGGGAGATGAAATTGAAATTGTAGCCAGCTCTGCAATGCTTTGAAGAAAGCATAATTTTCAATTAATTGGCAAAAAGGCCATTTTTAAACAATGGATGAGCTTTTCTTAGCAATCTACTTGAGAACCATTAAGGGTTCAAGTAAAACGTTTGAATAAGTGAAGCTTTTAGAGAGAGGTTTAGTGCTTTTATATTTAATAATCTTAATCCACCCAATTCATATTCATTATATAGATAGGCACGTTTAGCGTCCCAGATAAAGTGAAATATTTTTTGCTCATATCATTTGAAAACAAATCATCAGGAGTAGACAGCGCCATAAATAAGTGAGTAAACTGAGATATGACTAAGGAGTTAATCACGGCAATTTTTCCATAAATTAACAGGTATTTACCTCTCCATGGTTGCAAGATCTTGTCCATTTTTACAAGTTTTCTATTGAAATTCATTGTTGAGAGCTTATTTATATCTTTTGTGATATGAATACCAAATATGTTTACTTCACCATCGGCCCATTTCATAGGTAAACTGCAGGGTAATGTAAAAGTTGTATTTTTTAAAGACCCAATACGTAATATTGAACACTTGTCACGTCCTGACCTTAGAAAGCTGTTATTTTCTATGGTACAGCAGGTCAGGGCGTGACGGGGTTTTTTCTAGTTTAGTTTTTCTATGTTGTCAGGTTCTAGTTTTGTATTTCTATGTTGGGTTTTGTTTGGGATGATCTCCAATTATTGGCAGCTGGTCCTGGTTGTCTCTAATTGGAGATCATACTTAAGTAAGGTTTTTTTTTCCACCTGGGTTTGTGGGAGAGTGTTTTTGAGTACATGTTCACTCTGCTTCACGGTTTGTGGTTGTTGTTGTTCAGTCTCTTTATATGTATTGCATAGTTTCACAGTGTAAATAAAATGTGGAACGACACACACGCTGCACTTTGGTCCGCTCCTCCTTACGACAGCCGTGACAACACTTATCATAATTAGGTTTTAGTCCAGAGAGTACAGAAAAGTTATCTAGATCTTCAATGAGACATTGCAGGGATCTAGCTTGCGGACTTAGTATAAAACTTGAGTCATCGGCATACATGGACATCTTTATTTTTAAGCCTTGGATTTCTATTCCTCTAATGTTATTGGAGCTGATTTTAATAGCTAGCATTTCAATGGCCATAACAAATAGATATGGTGCCAGCGGACACGCCTGTTTAACTCCTCTTGACAATTCAAAACTCTGAAAAGTAGTCGTTGACTATTTTACACCTGGGGTTGCTATACATTATTTTGACCCATTTTATAAGAGAATACCCTGAAATTGAAGAAATCTAGGCATTTATAAATAAAACCCAGTCTTACTTTATCAGATGCCTTTTCAAAATCCTCTATAAATACCAGGCCTGGCTTCTTAGATGTTTCATGATGTAATATTATTTCTAGTAGTTGTCATATATTATCTCCAATGTATCATCTATGTAAAAAACCTGTCTGATCAGGATGAACAATACTTGGTAAAACCCTTTTAATTCTGAGTGCTATACATTTCGCTAGTATTTTGACATCACAACATTGAAGTGTAAGGGGCCTCCAGTTTTTTAGATAGGCTGGGTCTTTATATTTGCCATCTGGGTCTTGTTTTAATAATAGAGAAATCAGACCTTCCTGCTGAATACCTGACAGACTACCATTTCTATTGGAGTAGTTAAAACAATCTAACAATGGAGCTTTTAGTATATCAAAAAAGGCTTGATATACCGCTGCCAGTATGCCATCAAGTCCTGGGGTTTTTCCAGACTGAAAGGATTTAATAGCCTAAAAAATGTATTCTTCTGTAATTTGGGCTTCACTCTGATCGTTCTGTACATTTCTCAATTTTCCATTTTTTATATTATTTGGAAATAATTCCTTACCGTAATCTTCATTCAGTGAGAGAGGACTAGATGGAAAAGAGAACATCTGCCTAAAATAATTAGCTTCCTCTTTTAAAATATAATTTGGAGAATCAGAGATGATTCCGTCTTCAGTAACAAGTTTCTGCAAATTCTTTTTGTTAGTGTTCCTGTATTGGAGATTCAGGAAGAATTTTGTGCATTTTTCTCCATATTCCATCCAGTTTTCTTTATTTTTGTAATAGATTATATTAGATCGTTCTTGAAAAAGTTCCTCAAGTTCTTTTTGTTTTTCCTCTAACTTATTTTGTATCTCTGTAGTATCGTTTTTATTGCTATCTACCTGCACTATTAGTTCATGGATTTCCCTTGTTAATCTTGTCTCTTTAGCCAGAATCTGCTTTTTTATTATTGATGAATATTGAATTGAATGACCCCTGAAGGTACATTTAAAAGGTATCCCAAACAATAAGGGGATTTGCTGAGCCTATATTATACTGGAAAAATTCAGTTATAAATTTGTCCTCCAGTAAACTTTGATTAAATTTCCAATATCCCCATCCACATGGAAAATCTATAAGAGTTATGTGATTGCCAATTAGATGATGATACGATCGCATTCTCTCTCCTATTAAAACTTTTTTAACCTTTGACACAAGAGAGAAAGAGACAAGAAAGTAGTCAAGACGACTAGCTTGATTAAGTCTCCTCCATGTATATCTCACTAGGTCGGGGTTTTTTAGTCTCCAAATATACACTATTTCTAATGTGTCCGTAATATTTCCTTAAGGGCACGGTGATGATAGTTTGTAGAGTGATTACCTTTACAGTCAATTGAGGTACTTAACACTGTGTTATAGTCTCCTACCATAATGAACTTCCAAAAGTTATTCCGCTACTCATGAATAGCAAAGCACCCGTTGATTCAAACAGCCGACCAATCAGCTTGCTACCAACCGTTAGTAAACTTGAAAAAAATGGTGTTTGACGAGATACAATTGTATTTCATTGTGAACAAATTAACAATTTCCTTTCAACATGCTTATAGGGAGGGACACTCAACATGTACAGCGCTTACTGCAACACTTAAAGAGATGCAGTAAGTTTTAGAATGGGTGGCAAGTAATCAGAGAGCGCTAAATACTTTAAAAATGAAAAACATTGTATTTGGGACAAACCTTGAACCTCAACTAAATCTTGTGATGAATAATGTGGACATTTTAGAAAGTTGAAGAGACTAAACCGCTTGGTGTAACCCTGGATTCTACATTTTCATGGTCAAAAGATATTGATGCAATGGTAGCTAAGATGGGGATAGGGGGATAAGTCCTACAGGCCCTAGTTTGGTTGCACTTGGACTACTGTCCAGTCATATGAAAGAGGGACGTAGGCAAACTACAATTGGCCCAGAACAGAGCAGCACGTCTGGCCCTTAAATGTACACTGAGAGCTAACATTAATAATATGCATGTCAATCTCTCCAGACTCAAAGTACAGCAGAGATTGACTGCATCACTACTTGTCTTTGTGAGAGTTGACATATTGAAATCACCAAGCTGTCTGGTTAAGCAACTAGCTCACAGCTCAGACACCGATACATACCCCACAAGACATGCCACCAGAGGTCTCTTCACAATACCGAAGTTCAGAACAGACTACAGGAAACACACAGTACTACATAGAGCCATGACTACATGGAACTCTCTTCCACATCATGTAATTCAGTCAAGCAGTAAAATCAGATTCAAAAAGCAGATAAAACTACACCTTATGGAACAGCATGGACTATAAAGAGACACACACAGGCACATATACACACAGGCACATATACACACAGGCACATACACACACAGGCACATATACACACGCATTCGCACACAAATGCTAACACATGTACTCTACACACAGATTTTAATATTGTTACTTTCTGTATAATTGATTTTGTATTGTAGATATGTTGTGGTAGAGTAGTGTGTAATAATATGTTGTATTGTAGATATGTTGTGGTAGAGTAGTGTGTAATAATATGTTGTATTGTAGATATGTTGTGGTAGAGCAGTGTGTAATAATGTCTTGTTTTATGTACTGTTTTACTGTATATATTAATTGTAAATGCGTAATCATGATTGGACCCCAGGAAGAGTAGCTGCTGCCTTGACAGGAACTAATGGGGATCCAGAATAAATACAAATACTACCTGTTGTATCTAACAGATATTTCTGGGGAGTCTATTAGTTCTGAATAACTTTGAATATTCTGGTAAAAAATAATGTACATTTAAAAACAACGTTTTGAAATGAATAAAATAATAGCTTAATGTTTCAATTCTATAACATTATAGACATTGTACTATAGCTCATAGCTTAACTTTAGTGAGGTTCATATGAATGGAGAGATTTATAAAATAAAGATTCTTACCTTGCTGGTAACAGAAGTTCATCTTGCTGTTCTCAGAGTTTATGTTTGAATGACAAACTTCAACCCTGCTTTACTGTCAATGAGAACGGAGTGACTGAGTCAACAATGTACTTGATGAAACAGGAAACACAGGTGTACGTCTCAAATGGCATCCTATTTTCTACATAGTTCACTAACTCTTTCCTGATGTGCCCTGGTCAGAAAGAGTAAACTAAAGTGAATTTGGTGCCATTTCTAAGGGAAAAGGGCACCATTTGGACTGCTAACAAGAACTCCTCTCACTTACATACACAAACAGAAACACACAGTCTTGTACAGCTAACCTCGTGGACACACACACATACAAATGCTAAATCTCACACTTTACAAGATTTTGATATATTACATTTTCTGAATTATTGATTTTGTTTTGTAGATATGTTGTGGTAGAGCAGTGTGTAATAATGTGTTGTATTGTAGATATGTTGTGGTAGAGTAGTGTGTAATGTGTTGTATTGTATATATGTTGTGGTAGAGTAGTGTGTAATAATATGTTGTATTGTAGATATGTTGTGGTAGAGCAGTGTGTAATAATGTGTTGTATTGTAGATATGTTGTGGTAGAGTAGTGTGTAATGTGTTGTATTGTGGATATGTTGTGGTAGAGTAGTGTGTAATAATATGTTGTATTGTAGATATGTTGTGGTAGAGTAGTGAGTAATAATGTGTTGTATTGTAGATATGTTGTGGTAGAGTAGTGTGTAATAATGTGTTGTATTGTAGATATGTTGTGGTAGAGTAGTGTGTAATAATGTGTTGTGTGAAGTACTGTTTTATTGTATGTAATTGCGTAATCATGGTTGAACCCCAGGAAGAGTAGCTGCTGCCTTGACAGGAACTAAATGGGGATCCAGAATAAATACAAATACTACCTGTTGTATCTAACAGATATTTCTGGGGAGTGTATTAGTTCTGAATAACTTTGAATATTCTGGTAAAAATAATGTACATTTAAAAATAACTTTTTGAAATTAATAAAATAAGAACCTAATGTTTAAATTCTATAGCATTATATACATTCTATTATAGCTCATAACTTAACTTTAGTGAGGTTCATATGAATAGAGAGATTAAGAAAATAAAGATTCTTACCTTGCTGGTAACAGAAGTTAATAACCTTGCTGTTCTCAGAGTCTATGTTTGAATGACAAACTTCAACTCTGCTTTACTGTCAATGAGAACAGAGTGACTGTATCAGCAATTTATTTGATGAATCAGGAAACACAGGTGTGTACGTCTCAAATAGCATCCTATTTCCGACATAGTTCACTAACTCTTTCCTGATGTGGTCTGGTCAAAAATAGTGATCTAAAGTGAATTTGGTGCCATTAATAAGGGGACAGGGTGCCATTTGGACTGCAAACAAGAACTCCTCTCACTTACTCACACACACACAAACAAAATCACACACACAAACAAAATCACACACAGTCTTGTACAGCTAACCTTGTGGACACACACACGCAAATGCTAAAACTCACACTCTACAAACACATAGATTTTGATATATTTTATTTTTCTGTATTATTGATTTTGTATTGTAGATATGTTGTGGTAGAGTAGTGTGTAATAATGTGTTGTATTGTAGATATGTTGTGGTAGAGTAGTGTGTAATAATGTGTTGTATTGTATATATGTTGTGGTAGAGTAGTGTGTAATAATGTGTTGTATTGTAGATATGTTGTGGTAGAGTAGTGTGTAATAATGTGTTGTATTGTAGATATGTTGTGGTAGAGTAGTGTGTAATAATGTGTTGTATTGTAGATATGTTGTGGTAGAGTAGTGTGTAATAATGTGTTGTATTGTAGATATGTTGTGGTAGAGTAGTGTGTAATAATGTGTTGTATTGTCCATATGTTGTGGTAGATTAGTGCAAATTGAAAAACTTTTTTTAATTAATAAAAGAATAACTCAATGTTTGAATTATATAGTATTCTACACATTGTACTATAGCTCATAACTTAACTTTAGTGAGGTGCATATGAATGGAGAGATTTAGAAAATAAATATTCTTACCTTTCTGGTAACAGAAGTTAACCTTGCTGTACTCAGAGTCTATTTATGACTGAGAAACCTCAAGCCTGATTTCAACCCTGCTTTACTGTCAATGAGAACAGAGTGACTGTATCAACAATGCATTTGATGAAACAGGAAACACAGGTGTGTTCGTCTCAAATGGCATCCTATTTCCTATATAGTTCAAATGTTTCCTTATGTGCCCTGGTCAGAAATAGTGTACTACAAAGTGAATAGGGTGCCATTTGGGACGCAAACAAGAACTCTTCTCATGTACTCACACAAACAAACACAAACACACACACACAAATCTGTATCTCTAACTAGCTCTACTACCTATTGTATCTACTCTCTGATTCTCTATCTTCTCTTTTTATCACTTTTCAGGAGAAGACCCAGATGCAGACAGTGTCGAAGTAACAAAAGTTTATTACATAGACAGGGGCCAGGCAAAATGACAGGTCAAGGGCAGGCAGGCGTCCGTTACACAGATCAGAATCCGAAAGTTATAGAAAGGCAGGCAGTTTCAGGGTCAGGGCAGGCAGAGGTCAATAATCCAGATCGTGTCACAAGGTACAGAACGGCAGGCAGTTTCAGGGTCAGGGCAGGCAGAGGTCAATAATCCAGATCGTGTCACAAGGTACAGAACGGCAGGCAGGCTCAGGGTCAGGGCTAGGCAGAGGTCAATAATCCAGATCGTGTCACAAGGTACAGAACGGCAGGCAGGCTCAGGGCAGTCAGAATGATCAAAACCAGGAAAGCTAGAAAAAGGACCTATAGAGATAGACAGGAGCAAGATGAAAAACACTGGTAGGCTTAACGAACAAAACAAACTGGCAAAAAAACAAAAACACAGGTATAAATGCACAGGGGATAATGGGGAAAATGAGCGACACCTGTGGAGACAGGTGGAGGGGTGGAGACAAGCACATAGACAGGTGAAACAGATCAGGGTGTGACACTTTATCTCTAACGACCTCTACTACCTATTTGCCATCTCTTTACTCTAAGCTACAGGAAAGTGTGTGCCCTCAGCCCTAGAGGGAAGCAAAAGTCATTCCGCAAACATGAATAGCAAAGCACCCGTTGATGACTGACCAATCAGCCCACCAATCAGCCTGCTATCAACACTTTGCAAACTTTGGGAAAAGATTGTTTTTGACCAGATACAATTGTATTTCACAGTAAACAAATGAACAACTGACTTTCAACATGCTTATAGGGAGGGACACTGAACATGTACAGCGCTTACACAGATGACTGATGATTGGGTGAAAGAAACTGATAATAAACATCTTGTGGGAGTTGATTTGTTAGACTTCAGTATTATGGACCATAATCTAATGCTGAAAAAGCTATGTGTCAGGGCTTTATATCCCCTGCTATATTGTGGATTGAGAGTTACCTGTCTAACAGAACACAGATAGTGTTTTTTAATGGGAGCCTCTCCAACATAATCAAGGTATAGTCAAACATTTCCCAGGGCAGTTTTTTAGACCCCTTATTTTTTAACTCTTTACCAATGGCCTGCCACTGAGTAAAGCCTGTGTATCTATGTATGGCGATGACTCAACATTATACATGTCAGCTACCACAGCAAGTGAAATCAAGTGATACCATCGATCACCACATTGTTTTGGAGAGATTGGAAACCCAAATTGGTCAACACGGACAAGTTCTGACCTGGTTTAGATCTTATCTGTCGGAAAGATATCAGTTTGTCTCTGTGGATGGTTTGTCCTTTGACAAATCAACTGTAAATTTCGGTGTTCCTCAAGGCTCCGTTTTAGGACCACTATTGCTTTCACTATATATTTGACCTCTTGGTGATGTCATTCGGAACCATAATGTTAACTTTCACTGCTATGTAGACGACACACAGCTGTACATTTTGATGAAACATGGTGAAGCCCCAAAATTGCCTTCCCTGGAAGCCTGTGTTACAGACATAAGGTAGTGGATAGCGGCAAATTTGCTACTTTTAAACTCAGACAAAACAGAGATGCTAGTTCTAGGTCCCAAGAAACAAAGAGATCTTCTGTTGAATCTGACAATCTTGATGGTTGTACAGTCGTCTCAAATAAAACTGAAGGACCTCGGCGTTACTCTGGACCCTGATCTCTCTTTTGAAGAACATATCAAGACTGTTTCAAGGACAGCTTTTTTCCATCTATGTAACATTGCAAAAATGTATTCATGCTTTTGTCACTTCCAGGTTAATCTACTGCAATGCTCTACTTTCCGGCTACCCAGATAAAGCACTAAATAAACTTCAGTTAGTGCTAAACACGGCTGCTAGAATCTTGACTAGAACCAGATTTTTTTTATCATATTACTCCAGTGCTAGCCTCTCTACACTGGCTTCCTGTTAAGGCAAGGGCTGATTTCAAGGTTTTACTGCTAAACTACAAAGCATTACATGGGGCTTGCTCCTACCTATCTTTCCGATTTGGTCCTGCCACACATACCTACACATACGCTACGGTCACAAGACGCAGTCCTCCTTACTGTCCATAGAATTTCTAAGCAAACAGCTGGAGGCAGGTCTTTCTCCTAAGGAGCTCAATTTTTATGGAATGGTCTGCCTATCCATGTGAGAGACGCAGACTCGGTCTCAACCTTTAAGTCTTTATTGAAGACTTATCTCTTCAGTAGGTCCTATGATTGAGTGTAGTCTGGCCCAGGAGTGTGAAGGTGAACGGAAAGGCACTGGAGCAATGAACCGCCCTTGCTGTCTCTGCCTGGCCGGTTCCCCTTTCTCCACTGGGATTCTCTGCCTCAAACTCTAATACAGGGGCTGCTTCACTGGCTTACTGGTGCTCTTCCATGCCATCCCTAGGAGGGGTGCGTCACTTAAGTGGGTGAGTCACTGACGTGATCTTCCTGTCCGGGTAGGCGCCCCCCCCCCCTTGGGTTGTGCCGTGGGAGAGATCTTTGTGGGCTATACTCGGCCTTGTCTCAGGATGATAAGTTGGTGGTTGAAGATATCCCTCTAGTGGTGTGGGGGCTGTGCTTTGGCAAAGTGGGTGAGGTTATATCCTGCCTGTTTGGCCTTGTCCGGGGGTATCATCGGACGGGGCCACAGTGTCTCCCAACCCGTCTTGTCTCAGCCTCCAGTATTTATGCTGCAATAGTTTGTGTTGGGGGGCTAGGGTCAGTCTGTTATATCTGGAGTATTTCTCCTGTCTATCCGGTGTCATGTGTGAATTTAAGTATGCTCTCTCTAATTCTCTCTTTCGGAGAACCTGAGGCCTAGGACCATGCCTCAGGACTACCTGGCCTGATGACTCCTTGCTGTCCCCAGTCCACCTGGTTGTGCTGCTGCTCCAGTTTCAACTGTTCTGCCTGTGGCTATGGAACCCTGACCTGTTCACCGGACGTGCTACCTGTCCCAGACCTGCTGTTTTCAACTCTCTAGAGACAGCAGGAGCGGTAGAGATACTCTGAATGATCGGCTATGAAAAGCCAACTGACATTTACTCCTGAGGTGCTGACCTGTTGCACCCTCGACAACCACTATGATTATTATTATTTTACCCTGCTGTTCATCTATGAACATTTGAACATCTTGGCCATGTTCTGTTATAATCTCTACCCAGCACAGCCAGAAGAGAGCTGGCCACCCCTCAGGTTCCTCTCTAGGTTTCTTCCTAGATTTGGTCTTTCTAGGGAGTTTTTCCTAGCCACCGTGCTTCTACACCTACATTGCTTGCTGTCTGGGGTTTTAGGCTCGGTTTCTATACAGCACTTTGTGACATCAGCTGATGTAAGAAGGGCTATATAAATAAATATAATTGATTGATCACTGCAACACTTAACAAAGAGCTGCATTCTGTTTTAGAATGGATGGCAAGTAATCAGCTAGCACTAAATATTTCTAAAACTAAAAGCATTGTATTTGGGACAAACCATTCACTAAACCCTATACCTCAACTAAATCTTTTGATGAATAACCTGGAAATTGAGAAAGTTGTGTAGACTAAACTGCTTGGTGTAACCCTGGATTGTAGACTTTCATGGTCAAAACATTATTGCGATGGTAGCTAAGATGGGGATAGGTCTGTCTGTAATAAAGCGAGGCTCTGCATTCCTGACATATAAACAAGTCCTACAGGCCCTAGTTTGGTCATACTTGGACTACTGTCCAGTCATATGGTCTAGTAACACAAAGAGGGACGTAGGCAAATTACAATTGGCCCAGAACAGAGCAGCACGTCTGGCCCTTAAATTTACGCTGTGAGCCAACATTAATAATATGCATGTCAATCTCTCCAGGCTCAAAGTACAGGAGAGATTGACTGCATCACTGCTTGTCTTTGTGAGAGCTATTGATATATTGAAATTACAGAGCTTAATTAATAACCAAGCTGTCTGGTTAAGTGACTAGCGCACAGCTCAGACACCCATACAAACCCCACAAGACATGACACAAAAGGTCTCTTCACAATACCCAAGTCCAGAAGAAACTACGCGAAACACACAGTACTACACAGAGCCATGATTACATGGAAATCTCTTCCACATCCTGTAACTCAGTCAAGCAGTAAAATCAGATTTTAAAACCAGATAAATCTACACCTTACCAAACAGCATGGACTGTAAAAAGACAAACACACTGGCACACATATATTTCAATATTGTTATTTTCTGTATTTTAGATTTTTTATTGTAGATATGTCATGGTACAGTAGTGTGTAATAATGTGATGTGTTATACATTGTTTTATTGTATGTAATTGCGTAATCATGGTTGAACCCCAGGAAGAGTAGCTGCTGCCTTGACAGGAACTAATGGGGATCCAGAATAAATACAAATACTACCTGTTGTATCTAACAGATATTTCTGGGGAGTGTATTAGTTCTGAATAACTTTGAATATTCTGGTAAAAAAGAATGTTTTTAAATGTACAATGTTTTTTTAATTCCTTTCAACATTGTAATAAAAATTATGAATATTTAAAAACAAAAAACATGTTGTAAAGAATAAATGAATAACTCAATGTTTCAATTATTGTCACGCTTGTCGTCGGTAATGGAGGACCAAAACGCAGCAGGTATGTGTATGCTCATCTTGATTTTTAATTATCTTCAAAAATGAACATACAAAATAACAAAGAACGAACAATCGACAAAAAACAGTCTGGTAAGGCACAAGGCTATACACAGAATAATCACCCACAAATCACACACACAAACACACCCTAATATATGGGACTCTCAATCAAAGGCAGATAGACAACACCTGCCTTCAACTGAGAGTCCCAACCCCAATTAACCAAACATAGAAACACACACACTAGACTAACCATAGAATACAAACACATAGACCATCAACCAAAACCCCGGAAATACTAAATCAAACACCCTTTACACAAACACACCACCCCGAACCACATAAAACAAATACCCTCTGCCACGTCCTGACCAAACTACAAAAACAATTAACCTTATACTGGCCAGGACGTGACAATTATATAGCATTCTAGACATTATATTATAGATCATAACTTAACTTTAGTGAGGTGTAAATGAATGGAGAGATTTAGAAAATAAAGATTCTTACCTTTCTGGTCACTGAAGTTAACCTTGCTGTTCTCGGAGTTTATGTTTGAGTAACAACCTTCAACCCTGCTTTACTGTCAATGAGAACAGTGACAGTGTCAACAATGCATTTGATGAAACAGGAAACACAGGTGTGTACGTTTCAAATGGCATCCTTTTTCCTACATAGTTCACTAACTCTTTCCTGATGTGGTCTGGTCAAAACTAATGTACTATAAAGTGAACAGGGCGCCATTTGGACTGCAAACAAGAACTCCCCTCACTTAAAACAAAAACACACAACTTTAAAAGGTTAAAGGTTCATTCCTGAATGTATATTACCTGGAAGCAGGACAAGGTTTCCCCAGACATTGTCTTCTCTCACAGTAGATGTGCTTCCAGGATTTTCTTTCCACAGAAATAGATTTACCTCCATATTGTAACAATGCTTGGAATGCTGGGACGTAGTTTTCAGAGGAGTAATTGTCCACAAATGTTTTAATCTGGATGAAAGAAGATTAGGGATAACTCATGGTCTCAAATAAACCAGTTGGTGCAGAAGATCAGACAAGTCTGGCTTTTTAAAGTGCAGAAACTACATTGATATGTTAAATATGTGACATTATACTGTCAGGCTCTGACTTCACCTTGGGTTGAATCACTAGATCTGTCTGGACCAGATCAGTGGATAGACTATTGTTGCTGAGGGATTAGTTCACATTCAGAAGGTGTTATGATTTAGATTCCCTTTGAATCAGACAAGTATTTCATATCTTTCTTCACCTGGAGTACATTGATTATGGTTGAGGCAAATTAGTTAAGAATCATTACAGTCAACCAAAATTGCTCTTGTACAGCTAACAGTATGGGGACACACACACGCACCCTACAAACACATCGATTTTGATATTTTAGTTTTTCTGCATTATTGATATGTTGTGGTAGAGTAGTGTGCAATAATGTGTTGTATTGTACATATGTTGTGGTAGAGTAGTGTGTAATAATGTGTTGTATTGTAGATATGTTGTGATAGAGTAGTGAGTAATTGTAATGGCTGTTGAAGGGAGTAGACCAAGGCGCAGCGTGGTTAGTGCTCATCATGACATTTATTCGAATGAACACTGAATCAAAAAAAATGACTAAACAGAAAATAACCACCCACAAAACCCAAAGGAAAACAGGCTTCCTAAGTATGGCTCCCAATCAGCGACAACGATGTACAGCTGTCCCTCATTGAGAGCCATACCAGGCCAAAACAAAGAAATACAAAAACATAGAAAAAAGGACATAGAATGCCCACCCTAGTCACACCCTGGCCTAACCAAAATAGAGAACAAAACCCTCTCTATGGCCAGGGCGTGACAGTACCCCCCCCCAAAGGTGCGGACTCCGACCGCAAAACTTAAACCTCTAGGGAAGGGTCCGGGTGGGCATCTATCCACGGTGGCGGCTCACCACTGGCTCACCCCACTTTGGTGGCGCCTCTAGAGTGGGGTCCCTCACCGTGGGTCCCGGACTGGCGGGCGACTCTGGCGGCGCCGGACAGGCGAGCGGCTTTGGCGGCGCCGGACAGGCGGGCGGTGCCGGACAGGCGGGCGGCTCTGGCAGCTCCGGACTGGCGGGCGGCTCTGGCGGCTCCGGACTGGCGTGCGGCTCTGGCGGCTCCGGACTGGCGTGCGGCTCTGGCGGCTCCGGACTGGCGTGTGGCTCTGGCGGCTCCGGACTGGCGTGCGGCTCTGGACTGGCGGGACTTTCAGTAGGCCTGGCTCTGGGCGCAGGCACAGGACTCACCAGGCTGGGGAGACATGCAGGAGGCCTGGCTCTGGGAGCAGGCACAGGATTCACCAGGCTGGGGAGACTTGCAGGAGGCCTGGCTCTGAGAGCAGGCACAGGACTCACCAGGCTGGGGAGACTTGCAGGAGGCCTGGCTCTGGGCACAGGCACAGGACTCACCAGGCTGGGGAGACATGCAGGAGGCCTGACTCTGGGAGCAGGCACAGGATAGACCGGGTCCTGGAGACGCACTGGAGGTCTGGAGAGCACGGCCTGCACAACCTGTCCTGGCTTGATGCCCACTCTAGCATGGCACTTGCGGGGGGCTGGTATCGACCGCACCGGACTGTGCGTGCGGATGGGCGAGACCGTGCGCACTTCCACATAGCACGGTGCTCTCCACGCCAAACGCTCCCCACAATAAGCACAAGGAGTTGGCTTAGGTCTATTGCCTGACTTACCCCAACTCCCCATGTGCCCCCTCCCCAAAAAATTCTGGGGCTGCCTCTCAGGTTCCCGTAGCTCCCTTAACTTGTCCTCCCAGAACCGACGTTCTGACTACCATGTCCATTCTTCTCCCCGATGCTCCAATCCACACTGCTTGGTCTTCTTGTGGTGGGTGGTTCTGTAACGGCTGTTGAAGGGAGTAGACCAAGGCGCAGTGTGGTTAGTGCTCATCATGACATTTATTAGAATGAACACTGAATCAAAAAAACTAAAGTGCAACAGCTAAACAGTTCTGTCAGGTAACAAATGACTAAACAGAAAATAAC
Organism: Salmo salar; assembly: GCF_965601325.2. NCBI lineage: Eukaryota > Metazoa > Chordata > Actinopteri > Salmoniformes > Salmonidae > Salmo > Salmo salar. Next base: position 77,258,649 of record NC_138292.1, on the reverse strand, counting down.
CACCCACAAAACCCAAAGGAAAACAGGCTACCTAAGTATGGCTCCCAATCAGCGACAACGATGTACAGCTGTCCCTGATTGAGAGCCATACCAGGCCAAAACAAAGAAATACAAAAACATAGAAAAAAGGATATAGAATGCCCACCCTAGTCACACCCTGGCCTAACCAAAATAGAGAACAAAACCCTCTCTATGGCCAGGGCGTGACAGTAATAATGTGTTGTATTGTAGATATGTTGTGGTAGAGTAGTGAGTAATAATGTGTTGTATTGTAGATACAGTGCAGTCGGAAAGTATTCAGAAACCTTTACTTTTTCCATATTTTGTTACATTACAGACTTATTCTAAAATGGATTAAATAAATACAAATCCTCATCAATCTACACACAATACTCCATAATGACATCACAATACCCCATAATGACATCACAATACCCTATAATAACATCACAATACCCCATAATGACATCACACTACCCCAAAATGACAAAGAGAAAACAGGTTTTTAGACATAAAAAAACAGATGTCATGACTCTCCATGACTATCCTTGAGCATCCTCAGATCAGGTCATCAACATTTCCCACCTCTCCTGAGTGGCGCAGTGGTCTCAGGCACAACATCTCAGTGCAAGAGGTGTGACTACAGTCCCTGGTGCGAATCCAGGCTGTTTCACATCTGGCTGTGATTGGGAGTCCCGTAGCATGGTGCACAACAAGATAAAGATAGAGACAGCTGCTGCCTTCATACAGACTTGAAATCATTGGCCACTTTAATATATGGATCACTAGTCACTTTAACCTCTTACATCTAGACGTTCCGCTAGCGGAACACCTGCTCCAATATGGCGCGAATTACAAATTCCTCAAAAATACAAAAACTTCAATTTTTCAAACATATGACTATTTCACAGCATTTTAAAGACAAGACTCTCCTTTATCTAACCACACTGTCCGATTTCAAAAAGGCTAAACATTAGATTATGTCAGCAGAGTACCAAGCCAGAAATAATCAGACACCCGTTTTTCAAGCTAGCATATAATGTCACAAAAACCCAGAAGACAGCTAAATGCAGCACTAACCTTTGATGATCTTCATCAGATGACACACCTAGGACATTATGTTATACAATACATGCATGTTTTGTTCAATCAAGTTCATATTTATATCAAAAAACTGCTTTTTACATTAGCATGTGACGTTCAGAACTAGCATACCCCCCGCAAACTTCCGGGGAATTTGCTAACAATTTACTAAATTACTCACGATAAACGTTCACAAAAAGCAGAACAATTATTTTAAGAATTATAGATACAGAACTCCTCTATGCACTCGATATGTCCGATTTTAAAATAGCTTTTTGGTGAAAGCACATTTTGCAATATTCTAAGTACATAGCCCAGCCATCACGGGCTAGCTATTTAGACACCCGGCAAGTTTAGCACTCACCAATATCAGATTTACTATTACAAAAGTTTGATTACCTTTTGTTGTCTTCGTCAGAATGCACTCCCAGGACTGCTACTTCAATAACAAATGTTGGTTTGGTCCAAAATAATCCATCGTTATATCCGAATAGCGGCGTTTTGTTCGTGCGTTCCAGAAACTATCCGAAATGGTAAATCAGGGTCGCGCGCATGGCGCAATTCGTGACAAAAAAAATCTAAATATTCCATTACCGTACTTCGAAGCATGTCAACCGCTGTTTAAAATCCATTTTTATGCCATTTTTCTCATAAAAAAGCGATAATATTCAGACTGGGAATCTGCGGTTAGGTAAACAGAGGAAAGAAAAGAAAGCTTTCGGTCGACGCGGGCACGAGCCTGAGTCTCACAGTACTGTAACCAGCCACTACCCAAACGCGCTACTTTTTTTCAGCCAGAGCCTGCAAAGCCACGATTCAGCATTTTGCCGCCTTCTGAGAGCCCATGGGAGCCGTAGGAAGTGTCACGTAACAGCAGGATCCTTTGTTTTGGATAGAGATGACAAAGAAGGCCAAGAAATGGTCAGAGAGGGCGCTTCCTGTTTGGAATCTTCTCAGGTTTTGGCCTGCCAAATGAGTTCTGTTATACTCACAGACACCATTCAAACAGTTTTAGAAACTTTAGGGTGTTTTCTATCCAAAGCCAATAATTATATGCATATTCTATTTACTGGGCAGGAGTAGTAACCAGATTAAATCGGGTACGTTTTTTATCCAGCCGTGTCAATACTGCCCCCTAGGTAGAACCATTTTCAGGGGGTTATATGAATAACCCTACATAGAGTGTTCTAGGTAGAACCCTCTGCAAACCGAAGAATTGTATATGGTTCTACTTAGCACAATTTTCCTAAGAGTGCAGTGTCTACATAGTTCTAATATCAGACTATTTAATCTACACTTACATTTCAGAAGAACAGACAAGTATGTCAGACAGTTTGTCTCTCTCTGCTTCTGAGGCCCCTCAGTCCACACACACACACACACACACACACACACACACACACACACACACACACACACACACACACACCACACACACACACACACACACACACACACACACACACACACACACACACACACACACACACACACACACACCTATCTGCTGAGAAGGCTGTCATCTAAATAGTTTGTAAACAGTGATATTGGACGCCTCAGGAACTGACAATAGTCTTACTGTGCTGAATCTGTTGAAACAGGTGTGAGACATTTTCTCCTGTTCACGCGTCAGGTACTTATAATCCTCATCCAGGGTCAACCTGGACACAGGAAACAGTCACACACTGTTCTGTTCCCCTACAGCACCACCACATGCTGTGGTCACTACACTGTTCTGTTCCCCTACACCACCACCACATGCTGTGGTCACTTCACTGTTCTGTTCCCCTACACCACCACCACATGCTGTGGTCACTACACTGTTCTGTTCCCCTACACCACCACCACATGCTGTGGTCACTACACTGTTCTGTTCCCCTACACCACCACCACATGCCGTGGTCACTACACTGCTCTGTTCCCCTACACCACCACCACATGCTGTGGTCACTACACTGTTCTGTTCCCCTACACCACCACCACATGCTGTGGTCACTACACTGTTCTGTTCCCCTACACCACCACCACATGCTGTGGTCACTACACTGTTCTGTTCCCCTACACCACCACCACATGCTGTGGTCACTTCACTGTTCTTTTCCCCTACACCACCACCACATGCTGTGGTCACTACACTGTTCTGTTCCCCTACACCACCACCACATGTTGTGGTCACTACACTGCTCTGTTCCCCTACACCACCACCACATGCTGTGGTCACTTCACTGTTCTGTTCCCCACTCAGCACCACCACATGCTGTGGTCACTTCACTGTTCTGTTCCCCTACAGCAGCACCACCACCACCACATGCTGTGGTCACTTCACTGTTCTGTTCCCCTACAGCAGCACCACATGCTGTGGTCACTTCACTGTTCTACATTCATTTCACTCAGTTCATGAGGATGATGTAATAGAGGTATAGAAGAGATGTTAGAGGGTCAATTCACCACTTTTAAAGTTGATTATCTCTCCAGCACCAGAAGACTCATATATTCAATGTTACCAGTGTCTTAGCAAATCAAATGGATTTTATAAAGTTATTTTTATATAAGCAGTTGTCACAAAGTGCTTTACAGAAACCCAACCTAAAACCACAGAGAGCAAAGCAGAGGCAGAAGCACAGTGGCTAGGGAATACTCTAGAAGGCAGGAACCTAAGAAGAAACCTAGAGAGGAACCAGGCTCCCAGGGGTGGCCCTGGCTGTTCTGGGTAGATAATATAGTCTAGGTCCACTCACATTCCAGAAGAGGAGTTCGCTGGGCGGCTCTTCACTCTCCTCCCCTGCTTCCTTTCCTTCTCAGAGGCAGCAATTTCTAGTCTCAATCATTATTTGTATTAACTTTTCAAAAATGTTAAAAAAAAATATTTTTGCTTTGCTCTTATGGGGTATTGTGTGTAGATTAATGGGGGGAAAATTATGAAATACATTTTAAGTCTGTAACGTAACAAAATGTGAAAAAAGTCAAGTGGTCTGAATAGTTTCTGAATGCACTGTATAGGCCTCAGGCAGAGACAATAAGAAGACACAGTGGCAGAATAAATTCAACCACACCTTTGTTTCATCACAAGACTGGAGAGCAACATCTGTCCAGTGGAGTCCACAAAGGACATTACATGTACACCACTTCAACAAATCACCTCTGCTTAGTCTAATACAGTGACAACGAAAAGATACCAAACACAATTTTGTCCAATCAACGTAAGCAAAACGTAAACTAAATATAATGTGACTGTCCATGGTTCTGATTTCTGTGTGTGTGTGTTCGTGCAAGAAGAAAAACATGTTGACTCACCATACTTGTAGATTAACGCCAATGCCATCATCCTCTCTTTCAGAATAAACGGTCTATTATTTTTAGTTGTCCTAGACTACCGGCTAAAATGCTTGCCTGGTAGCCTAACCTCCATTCATGGGCAACGTTATCTAGTTAACATTAGTGTCACGTCCTGGTCAGTATAAGGTTAATTGTTTTTGTAGTTTGGTCAGGACGTGGCAGAGGGTATTTGTTTTATGTGGTTCGGGGTGTTGTGTTTGTGTAAAGGGTGTTTGATTTAGTATTTCCAGGTTTTGGTTTATGTTTAGTTAATTCTAGGGTTGGTCTAGTGTGTGTGTTTCTATGTTTGGTTGATTGGGGTTGGGACTCTCAGTTGAAGGCAGGTGTTGTCTATCTGCCTTTGATTGAGAGTCCCATATATTAGGGTGTGTTTGTATGTGTTGTTTGTGGGTGATTATTCTGTGTATAGCCTTGTGCCTTACCAGACTGTTTATTTGTCGAGTGTTCGTTTTTCGTGTTTTGTTATTTTGTATGTTCATTTTTGAGATTAATTAAAAATCAAGATGAGCATTCACGTACCTGCTGCGTTTTGGTCCTCCATTTCTACCGACAACAGCCGTGACAGAATCACCCACCACCAAAGGACCAAGCAGCAGAGGAAGGAGCAGACGGAGTTCGAGTTGGACTGGCGGGAGAAGTGGACTTGGGAGGAAGTTCTGGACGGGGCCGGACCTTGGCACCAGGCTGGGGATTATCGACGCCCGCAGTGGGAAATTGAGGCAGCCAAGGCAGAGAGGCGGTGGTACGAGGCCAAGTACGCGCTGAAGGAGAAGCATGAGAGGCACCCCCAAGAAAATTTTGGGGGGGGGCACACGGGTAGTTTGGCTAGGCGTAAGAAGAGCCGGAAGCCAGCTACTCGTGGTTATATGGAGGAGCGTATGGGGTGGAGAGCGCTATGTTTCGCTGAGGAGCGCACTATCTCACCCATACGCACGCACAGTCCGGTGCGCGTTATTCCAGCCCCTCGCAGGTGCCGTGCTAGAGCGGGCATCCAGCCTGGTAGGAGGATGCCTGCGCAGCGCATCTGGTCGCCGGTACGCCTCCGAGGACCAGGCTACCCAACTCCCGCTCTACGCACGGCTACCATCAGGCCCCTGCACAGCCCAGTCTGCCCTGTACGAGCACCCCGCTCGTACAGGGCTACTAGTTCCATCCAGCCAAGGCGGGTTGTGCAGGAGGTAAGATTTAGACCGGCTGTGCGCCTCCATAGCCCTGGGTTTCCAGCTCCTGTCTCTCGTGCGGACCCGGAAGTGCGTCAACCCAGTCCGACTCGTCCTGTTCCCGCTCCCCGCACTAGCCTGGAGGTGCGTGTACATAATCTGGTAAGCCCAGTACCAGCACCACGCACCAGGCTACAAGTGCGTCAACCCAGCCTCGCCAGTCAACAGTCTTCATCAGAGCTGCCCGCCAGTCAACAGTCTTCATCAGAGCTGCCCGCCAGTCAACAGTCATCATCAGAGCTGCCCGCCAGTCAACAGTCATCATCAGAGCTGCCCGCCAGTCAACAGTCATCGTCAGAGCTGCCCGCCAGTCAACAGTCATCGTCAGAGCTGCCCGCCAGTCAACAGTCATCGTCAGAGCTGCCCGCCAGTCAACAGTCATCGTCAGAGCTGCCCGCCAGTCAACAGTCATCGTCAGAGCTGCCCGCCAGTCAACAGTCATCGTCAGAGCTGCCCGCCAGTCAACAGTCGTCAGAGCTGCCCGCCAGTCAACAGTCGTCAGAGCTGCCCGCCAGTCAACAGTCGTCAGAGCTGCCCGCCAGTCAACAGTCGCCAGAGAGGTCAGACTGCGCTGAACTGCCGGAGTGGTCAGACTGCGCTGAACTGCCGGAGTGGCCAGACTGCGCTGAACTGCCGGAGTGGACAGACTGCGCTGAACTGCCGGAGTGGCCAGACTGCGCTGAACTGCCGGAGTGGCCAGACTGCGCTGAACTGCCGGAGTGGCCAGACTGCGCTGAACTGCCGGAGTGGACAGACTGCGCTGAACTGCCGGAGTGGCCAGACTGCGCTGAACTGCCCGGAGTGGTAAGACTGCGCTGAACTGCCGGAGTGGTCAGACTGCGCTGAACTGCCGGAGTGGTCAGACTGCGCTGAACTGCCGGAGTGGCCAGACTGCCCTGAACTGCCGGAGTGGCCAGACTGCCCTGAACTGCCGGAGTGGCCAGACTGCCCTGAACTGCCGGAGTGGTCAGACTGCCCTGAACTGCCGGAGTGGCCAGACTGCCCTGAACTGCCGGAGTGGCCAGACTGCCCTGAACTGCCGGAGTGGCCCGAGTGGCCAGACTGCCCAGACTGTCCCGAATTGCCAGACTGCCCAGACTGTCCCGAATTGCCAGACTGCCCAGACTGTCCCGAATTGCCAGACTGCCCAGACTGTCCCGAATTGCCAGACTGCCCAGACTGTCCCGAATTGCCAGACTGCCCAGACTCTCCCGAATTGCCAGACTGCCCCGACTGCCCCCCGGCGATGCCAGACTGGTCCGACTGCCCCTCGGCGATGCCAGAGTGGCCCGACAGCCTGGAACGGCCGGAGCCAGAGCCACCTCCAGAAATAGGTGGGTTGGGGAGGGGGGGTGTAGCACAGTGCCGTCGTTGACGGCAGCCACCCTCCCTTCCCTCCCTTTAGAAAAGGGGAATTTTTTTTTGGTGTTGCTTGGGGTTATTTTTTAAGGTGCTTCTGGGGTAGCACCTTTAAGGGGGGGGGGTACTGTCACGTCCTGGTCAGTATAAGGTTAATTGTTTTTGTAGTTTGGTCAGGACGTGGCAGAGGGTATTTGTTTTATGTGGTTCGGGGTGTTGTGTTTGTGTAAAGGGTGTTTGATTTAGTATTTCCGGGTTTTGGTTTATGTTTAGTTAATTCTAGGGTTGGTCTAGTGTGTGTGTTTCTATGTTTGGTTGATTGGGGTTGGGACTCTCAGTTGAAGGCAGGTGTTGTCTATCTGCCTTTGATTGAGAGTCCCATATATTAGGGTGTGTTTGTATGTGTTGTTTGTGGGTGATTATTCTGTGTATAGCCTTGTGCCTTACCAGACTGTTTATTTGTCGAGTGTTCGTTTTTTCGTGTTTTGTTATTTTGTATGTTCATTTTTGAGATTAATTAAAAATCAAGATGAGCATTCACGTACCTGCTGCGTTTTGGTCCACATTTTCTGATGACGATTTCGCATTATCGTCAGAAGACGAAGACAATTGTGACAATTAGCCTTCTACATCTAGCTACATAATTATTGAACTTCCATCCTCTCAGGCCAGGGGTACAACAATGTATGAATTAATGGTTGGATCAGTATCGCTGTTATAATCATTGGCCAGTATGGAGAATTAAGTAAAACCACAAGTCCAAATCCCTAGCTCCATCTTAATTTAGGAAAGGGACTATTTTAGCTAGCCGCCGCCACACAGAGAACACCAGTAGCTACCCTCACACAGAGAACACCAGTAGCCTACCTTCACACAGAGAACACCAGTAGCCTACCCTCACACAGAGAACACCAGTAGTCTACCCTCACACAGAGAACACCAGTAGCCTACCTTCACACAGAGAACACCAGTAGCCTACCCTCACACAGAGAACACCAGCAGCCTACCCTCACCCAGAGAACACCAGTAGCCTACCTTCACACAGAGAACACCAGTAGCCTACCCTCCACACAGAGAACACCAGTAGACTACCCTCACACAGAGAACACCAGTAGCCTACCTTGACACAGAGAACACCAGTAGTCTACCCTCACACAGAGAACACCGGTAGTCTACCCTCACACAGAGAACACCGGTAGTCTACCCTCCACACAGAGAACACCAGTAGTCTACCCTCACACAGAGAACACCGGTAGTCTACCCTCACACAGAGAACACCAGTAGTCTACCCTCACACAGAGAACACCGGTAGTCTACCCTCCACACAGAGAACACCAGTAGTCTACCCCCCACACAGAGAACACCAGTAGTCTACCCTCCACACAGAGAACACCAGTAGTCTACCCTCCACACAGAGAACACCAGTAGCCTACCTTCACACAGAGAACACCAGTAGTCTACCCTCACACAGAGAGCACCAGTAGTCTACCCTCACACAGAGAACACCAGTAGACTACCCTCACACAGAGAACACCAGTAGTCTACCCTCACACAGAGAACACCAGTAGTCTACCCTCACACAGAGAACACCGGTTGTCTACCCTCACACAGAGAACACCAGTAGTCTACCCTCACACAGAGAACACCAGTAGTCTACCCTCCACACAGAGAACACCAGTAGTCTACCCTCCACACAGAGAACACCAGTAGTCTACCCTCACACAGAGAACACCAGTAGACTACCCTCCACACAGAGAACACCAGTAGTCTACCCTCACACAGAGAACACCAGTAGTCTACCCTCCACACAGAGAACACCAGTAGTCTATCCTCACACAGAGAACACCAGTAGTCCACCCTCACACAGAGAACACCGGTAGTCTACCCTCACACAGAGAACACCAGTAGTCTACCCTCACACAGAGAACACCGGTAGTCTACCCTCCACACAGAGAACACCAGTAGTCTACCCTCACACAGAGAACACCGGTAGTCTACCCTCACACAGAGAACACCAGTAGTCTACCCTCACACAGAGAACACCGGTAGTCTACCCTCACACAGAGAACACCGGTAGTCTACCCTCCACACAGAGAACACCAGTAGTCTACCCTCACACAGAGAACACCGGTAGTCTACCCTCACACAGAGAACACCAGTAGTCTACCCTCACACAGAGAACACCGGTAGTCTACCCTCCACACAGAGAACACCAGTAGTCTACCCCCCACACAGAGAACACCAGTAGTCTACCCTCCACACAGAGAACACCAGTAGTCTACCCTCCACACAGAGAACACCAGTAGCCTACCTTCACACAGAGAACACCAGTAGTCTACCCTCACACAGAGAACACCAGTAGTCTACCCTCACACAGAGAACACCAGTAGACTACCCTCACACAGAGAACACCAGTAGTCTACCCTCACACAGAGAACACCAGTAGTCTACCCTCACACAGAGAACACCGGTAGTCTACCCTCACACAGAGAACACCAGTAGTCTACCCTCACACAGAGAACACCAGTAGTCTACCCTCCACACAGAGAACACCAGTAGTCTACCCTCCACACAGAGAACACCAGTAGTCTACCCTCCACACAGAGAACACCAGTAGTCTACCCTCCACACAGAGAACACCAGTAGTCTACCCTCACGCAGAGAACACCAGTAGTCTACCCTCCACACAGAGAACACCAGTAGACTACCCTCACACAGAGAACACCAGTAGTCTACCCTCCACACAGAGAACACCAGTAGTCTACCCTCCACACAGAGAACACCAGTAGTCTACCCTCACACAGAGAACACCAGTAGTCTACCCTCCACACAGAGAACACCAGTAGACTACCCTCACACAGAGAACACCAGTAGACTACCCTCACACAGAGAACACCAGTAGACTACCCTCACACAGAGAACACCAGTAGACTACCCTCACACAGAGAACACCAGTAGGCTACCCTCACACAGAGAACACCAGTAGCCTACCCTCACACAGAGAACACCAGTAGACTACCCTCACACAGAGAACACCAGTAGACTACCCTCACACAGAGAACACCAGTAGACTACCCTCACACAGAGAACACCAGTAGGCTACCCTGGCGCACCTGAAAAACAAAGCAATGAGCATTCTGAACAACTAACTGACAAAAGCAAACAATGACAAATCAACGGATAAATATGATGCTTTGTAATAAAGGCTATTTCTATCAAGGGCACATGGCAAACAAATGGTGAAAATGAGCAACTACAAAGGAAAACATAGGAGTTTAAAGGAGCTCAGCTGATGGTGACATTCAGCACTACTGAGTGGACAGCACCGCTGTCTAGCCAGCTATAGAATTCTACAGTATACCAGTTGTGGACAGGGAGACTGTTTATTTAGAGACCAATATACCACGGCTTAAGGCTGTGTCCAGGCACTCCGTGTTGCATCATGCTAAGAACAGCCAGTGGCCCTGGCTGTACCGGGGAGATAATAGAGATTATAAACTGGGTGGTTCGAGCCCTGAATGCTGACAGACATGGTAGACTAGCCGTATACCACACCCCCTTGGGCCTTATTGATTAAACATACTCTATGTCCACTCCTAGTGGTGGTCCTGGCTGTACCAGGGAGATAATATAGAATATACTCCATGTCCACTCATATCCACTCTGAGGGGTGTCCCTGGCTGCACCAGGTAGAGAATATAGAATATACTCTATGTCCACTCATATCCACTCTGAGGGGTGTCCCTGGCTGTACCAGGTAGAGAATAGATAATATACTCTGTCCACTCATATCCACTCTGAGGGGTGTCCCTGGCTGTAACAGGTAGATATTAGAGAATATACTCTATGTTCACTCACATTCCAAAAGAGGTGCTGGGGAGTTCGCTGGACGGCACTTCACTCTCCTCCCCTGCTGGCTTCCTTTCCTTCTCAGAGGCAGCTACCGCCTATACACACACACACATACGCGCACACACACACACACACCCATTGCACAACCACACACATGGCACTGTAACTGCTTGATATCAAACTAGGTTAGGGTCTTGGCCTGTAACAAAACATTATGGATGAGACAGTCATTGTTGAGAACACTATGTCTCTTACCATGTCTCTTGACAATATCTCCTGATTGAAATCGCAAAAGTTTACCAGCTACAATGTAGATGAACTATATCAGCCTTCTTCACTCCTTCGAATGACGTGCAAAGTGCTAGCTATGAATTAATAGGATATTAATGCTTTATGAATTCATAGCAAGATTAGAATATAGACCTTATAATGTAGACCTATGAACTACTACATGAAAGTTTGTTGCGCATTAATGTTGTTGTTTGACTGTACAATTTGTTGGTCCTTCATGTTGTTGTTTGACTGTAAAGTTTGTTGCTCCTTCATGTTGCTGTATGACTGAAAAGTTTGTTTCTATTTTAAATCCACTTAAAATAAAGTTTGATTAGATCCCTCTCTCCATCTATTGCTACTGGTCAATCCTTCCTCTGACCAACAATAGGCTACATACAGTATACTGCATAAACAGCCACTAGACCAAGTAGGGTGATGCATTGGAAAGGGCTGGAATAGTGGATAGAATGGTAGTTGGGTTGGCTGGAATAGTGGATAGAATGGTAGGTAGGTTGGCTGGAATAGTGGATAGAATGGTAGGTAGGTTGGCTGGAATAGTGGATAGAATGGCAGGTAGGTTGGCTGGAATAGTGGATAGAATGGAAGATGGGTTGGCTGGAATAGTGGATAGAATGGAAGCTGGGTTGGCTGGAATAGTGGATAGAATGGAAGCTGGGTTGGCTGGAATAGTGGATAGAATGGAAGCTGGGTTGGCTGGAATAGTGGATAGAATGGAAGCTGGGTTGACTGGAATAGTGAATAGAATGGAAGCTGGGTTGGCTGGAATAGTGAATATAATGGAAACTGGGTTGGCTGGAATAGTGGATATAATGGAAGCTGGGTTGGCTGGAATAGTGGATAGAATAGTAGGTAGGTTGGCTGGAATAGTGGATAGAATGGTAGTTGGGTTGGCTGGAATAGTGAATATAATGGAATACATGATGGAAGACATGAACTGAGTCAGACAGTAATACAGAGATGTACCGTATGTAGAATGATAGTTTCATAAAGTTCATGGAAAATACACAACACTTTGACCCTTGTAGAAACCTTGTCAGTCTGAGGGACATAACGTCTTATTGTGCTGCTAATCTGTTACACGTGTGCCTGTATGTGTGGGCATGCTAGCATGTTCAGTGGTTGCATGTGTGTTTCAGCATTTGTGTGTCCGTCTGTGTGGGTGTATGAATGTGTGTGTGTGTGTGCTTTCTATGGTGTGTGCGACTGTGTGTGGCATAGGGGCCAGCCGGGCCCTGCTCCCCTCCTACACTCCGCTGTGTAAAGCATGTGTGTGTGTTTGCATGCTAGTGTGTGTGTGTGTGTGTGTGTGTGTGTGTGTGTGTGTGTGTGTGTGTGTGTGTGTGTGTGTGTGTGTGTGTGTGTGTGTGTGTTTAACATCGTGCCCATCCAAGCTGAGCGCTGCTTCCCTCCACTCCTCTGTGTTAAGCTGTGTTCCAGTGAGACAGTCTGGTCAGTCTGTGTGTATGACAGAGGAAATAACATACCTTTACAGACCTCTACTACTACACAGTGTTACACTACACAGGACAGACCTCTACTACTACACAGTGTTACACTACACAGGACAGAGCTCTACTAATACACAGTGTTACAATACACAGGACAGACCTCGACAACTACACAGTGTTACACTACACAGGACAGACCTCTACTACTACACAGTGTTACACTACACAGGACAGACCTCTACTAATACACAGTGTTACAATACACAGGACAGAGCTCTACAACTACACAGTGTTACACTACACAGGACAGACCTCTACTACTACACAGTGTTACACTACACAGGACAGACCTCTACTACTACACAGTGTTACACTACACAGGACAGACCTCTACTAATACACAGTGTTACACTACACAGGACAGACCTCTACTAATACACAGTGTTACACTACACAGGACAGAGCTCTACTAATACACAGTGTTACACTACACAGGACAGACCTCTACAACTACACAGTGTTACACTACACAGGACAGACCTCTACTAATGCATAGTGTTACACTACACAGGACAGACCTCTACTAATACACAGTGTTACACTACACAGGAGAGACCTCTACTAATGCACAGTGTTACACTACACAGGACAGACCTCTACTAATACACAGTGTTACACTACACAGGACAGACCTCTACTAATGCACAGTGTTACACTACACAGGACAGACCTCTACTAATACACAGTGTTACAATACACAGGACAGACCTCTACAACTACACAGTGTTACACTACACAGGACAGACCTCTACTAATACACAGTGTTACACTACACAGGACAGACCTCTACTAATACACAGTGTTACACTACACAGGACAGACCTCTACTACTACACAGTGTTACACTACACAGGACAGACCTCTACTAATACACAGTTTTACACTACACAGGACAGGACTATTCATACTGTCCACTGGTACAGAGCAGCAGAGTCCTCTGGGGTTTGGAATAGTCAGTATTGTCATGATTATCTCTGTAACTCTTTTATCATTTCAGAATGGCTGTGTTGATTCTGTTGCTTTCAAAATATATTTTATATTTGAGATTCTTCGAAGTAGCCACCCTTTGCCTTCATGACAGCCTTGCACACTCTTTTCCCCACCTGTTTATACAATAGGCAGGTAATGAACTGAACATTCACTGATCATGTCACCTAAGGTTAGTGGGAGGTGGAATCCATGTTGCACAGATGTCAGTTTCACAAAATGTGTTCTGTTGATCAGGGAAGAGAAGGGGGTGGTTAGGGCATAGTTACATTCTTTACCCCACCATGACATCACAAACCTAATCATAATAGTCACGTTCCAGACCGACAACAATCCAGACGCCTGTCAGATCTCACAACGCCTGAATAAGTGTTTATCATATCAGCTAAACACGTCATACGCTACGCAATCTGATGCCAGACTGTGCAGTCCAAGACATGGCATGCAACATTGGTTGAAGCAATCTAACGTCAGCAATGTAGTCAGGCAGGAACACGACCAGAGTTACAACCTTTATACAGGTGAGATGTTCGGAGGACAGTTAAAAAAAAAAATGAAACGTGTTATGCAATTTTGAACCGAATTTCAACACCAAAAAATTGAATTTGCTCAAATTTAAATCACTTTTGAGTTGTCATTATGTGTCGCTTCAAAGAATGACTATAGACAACATCTTTTGAATTGATTGAATCCTCATATTGTGCATTTTCTGGTCATCAAATGCATTGTAACTTATGATTATGTGTCATGGTGCAACATAGACGCAGGGAGTCAGGAAGCAGGTGGTGATTTTAATAATAACAAAACAAGAGAAACGTCTGGACATGAAAACTGAACCAATACTGCCTGAAGAGTGATGCTAGGGAGTGCTAGATGAAGGGGAAGTAATCAAATCAAATCAAATGTTATTCGTCACATGGTTAGCAGATGTTAATGCGATTGTAGCGATTGTAGCAAAATGCTTGAGGTGTAGCGAAATGCTTGTAGTGATAGTGATGAAGTCCAGGTGTGATAGTGTCATGACGTTGCCCTCTTTGGGTACAGCGAGCATTTTTGTATATCTTTTGTTTATGCTTTCATTCCTTTTCGGGTCAGTTCCATAAACAAAGTCCCCATACAACCATCACTTAGTGCCACAACGCTACTCATTGGGGAATGAATGTAATTATATATATTTCATGAGTGTGTGTGCGTTGTTAACATCTGCCTAAGTTACTGCCCAGATCTTCCAGTCTGGACGACGGGTCCGGAACGGCGACCCCGAATCCGGACACCCACGGCCTATCCTTGTGGCGGCATGCCCGTTGTCAGAGAGCCTACCAAGGTAAACCACCAGAGGGGGGGACTGCAACGGCGATCAACAACCAGGACATCCCCTGGCACTTCCTGGGGTACTTTGCAGCTTTCAGGGAACCTACCAAGGTACACCACTAGAGGGGACCACAACAGCGATCACCAACCGGACATCACTGCCCATCCTTGTGGTGGACTGCTCCACTTTCAGAGAGCCTACCAAGTTCAACCACCAGAGGGGACTGCAATGATGATCTACAAATGGGACATCACGTGGTCATGATTTTATGTTGATTTGTAACTTGCAGGATAAACAAGATCCAAAACACCAGGGGGGGTATGTCATGACGTTGCCCTCTTTGGGTACAGCGAGTACAGTTGACCCCCTCCCCCTGCACCTCCCCCTGCACTTCTTCACCATCTCCCTCTGTCTCCTACACCCAGGCTGCTGTGGTCAGAAGGGGTCGTAAATTCCTAAGAAAATGTCCTGCCTCATGGCCACAGTATAAAGAGACAGAGTGTTTTCATGGAGAGAACAAAGGATTCTTCTACCTCACAGAATTGGAGAACCGAACGACATTTATGTTATGGAGAAGGTATAAAAGATCGGTGAAGAATCCAGCTACGAACTGGTACAATTTTGTGAAACTCATGAGAGACAATATGGCCATATTACCATAATAATGTTTATATACTAGCCTCAGCTATGAGACTTACATCTAAATGGTTGTATAAAATGAATGAATAAGGATAGAACTGTTTGTGATATTATGCAATGTGATTTTGGACTGTTAATGAAGGAAACTCCAATTCCCTTTGGAGTCTTAACTAAGTCATCGGCACGCCCCCAGGGACACAGACAGGACCTGGCGTCATGTGACAGCCTTTTCTACATTCAGTATATAAACCCCCACCCAGGGTTTCTTTCCTTAGACCAGGCCTCCACTCCATTACGAGTTGGCTAATAGGTTTGACCATGCATCCCTCTACTGAACTTTAACCATACCACGTGGTTAAACTATTAGACTATCGATACAAAATAAGAACAAGTCTTTGATATTAATTACTAGTCTGCAGCTAGGAATTCGGTATCATTGAACGCGAAGACCGAAGAAACATCCATTCTATTACGACATGAATGAATGTCACTCTGAACTATCCATCCTAACCAAGAGAGAGAGATAACTCTCCAACAGAACAACCTTTCCAACAAAGATCCTGACGACACACTGAGCGTAAATATATATATTGATTGCAATTTTTCCCAAATGAGTGAGCGTTCATGTGCAAAGGATTAGCAGTGCATTTGTATAATATTCAATTCTGAACCACCCCTTGTGTCTAACAAGCCGCCATGCCGGTTTAGCCCACTAGGGCACATTCCTTTATCATTTCTTTGTAACCATATCTGTTTGTTTTGCATTTCTGTTTAATTATTTACTTTAGTAAATAAATGATTTTAAGACAATTGATGTATGGATGACTCATAGTGGAGACTGGGTTCGTGCAGATAACCAACAATTTACGATGTTTGGAATGAGACTGACGAGGTAAATAACACATTAATGAGGAGACAAATCGATCAGATATTATAATATCTGAAAGTTATATTAGGAAAATTATAACTTTGTAATATTAATATTTTCCTTGGTGCCCCGACCTTCTAGTAATTACAGTTACACGATTAATCAGTTTAATCGCGTAATAATAATTACAGAGTTATTTGATAAACATGTCTTCAAGTTAATGACGCCAAAGACACGACAATAGTGATGAAGTCCAGGTGTATCTCATGATGAGGCGCAAGTGTGCATAATGGGTGTTGCCAGGACTGGTGGTTAGTAAACCATCGAGGTCGAGCGCCGGAGCAGGAGTAGACACATGGCAAATAATTCAGTTGTGTCATTACAATGTAATGACTATGCTTAGTATTTGTATGACAAAAAAACGGGGAAAAAAAACAGGTAAATCTTTCTAATCCTTTGTAAATTTGGCTTAGAACCAAACACAAACACATTGAGACAGGTATATCTGGTTTGTTAGCACAGATCACAGGTTTGAAACTCATTCCAAGAATAGATCAATTAAAGAAAGCATTCCAATCTGTAAATGTCTTTGCACTGACCTTTACACCGTTGTTGTCTAGTTTCCCGTCAGTTTGTCAGGTGCCTCTAGGAGGAAGACGAAGAAACCCGTAGTTCTTGATTCTGGGCATTCAAACTACCTCCCATCCGTCTGAACAAACTGAATAAATAGATTCTTGCAAGGTTTGGAGACTTTTTGATTCAATAATTTGCCAAGACAGCAGCTACTCTTCCTGGGGTCCAGCAACATTAAGGCAGTTATACAATTTAAAAACATTACAATACATTCATAACATATTTCACAACACACTAAGTGTGCGCCCTCAGGCCCCTACTCCACTACCTCATATTTACAACACAAAATCCATGTGTACGTGTGTGTATAGTGTGTATGTTATTGTGTGTGTATGCATGTCTGTGCCTATGTTTGTGTTGCTTCAGTCCCCACTGTTCCATAAGGTGTATTTTTATCTGTTTTTTTAAATCTAATTTTACTGCTTGCATCAGTTACCCTGTTAGGGCTAGGGGGCAGTATTTGCACGGCTGGATAAAAAAATGTACCCGATTTAATCTGGTTACTAATCCTACCCAGTAACTAGAATATGCATATACTTATTATATATGGATAGAAAACACTCTAAAGTTTCTAAAACTGTTTGAATGGTGTCTGTGAGTATAACAGAACTCATTTGGCAGGCAAAACCCTGAGACATTTTCTGACAGGAAGTGGATACCTGATGTGTTGTATTACCTTTAAACCTATGCCATTGAAAAACACAGGGGCTGAGGAATATTTTGGCACTTCCTATTGCTTCCACTAGATGTCACCAGCCTTTACAAAGTGTTTTGAGTCTTCTGGAGGGAGATCTGACCGAACAAGAGCCATGGAACGATGATGGCCCATTAGACACCTGGCGCGCGAGTTCATGTTGGGTACCCTCGTTCCAATACGTTATAAAAGAGAATGCATTCGTCCACCTTGAATATTATTCATGTTCTGGTTAAAAAAGGCCCTAATGATTTATGCTATACAACGTTTGACATGTTTGAACGAACGTAAATATATTTTTTCCCCTCGTTCATGAAGTGAAGTCCGGCGGGCTTAGATCATGTGCTAACAAGACGGAGATTTTTGGACATAAATGATGAGCTTTTTTGAACAAAACTACATTCGTTATGGACCTGTGATACCTGGAAGTGACATCTGATGAAGAGAATCAAAGGTAATGGATTATTTACATAGTATTTTCGATTTTAGATCTCCCCAACATGACGGCTAGTCTGTATCGCAACGCGTATTTTTCTGGGCGCAGTGCTCAGATTATTGCAAAGTGTGATTTCCCAGTAAGGTTATTTTTAAATCTGGCAAGTTGATTGCGTTCAAGAGATGTAAATCTATAATTCTTTAAATGACAATATAATATTTTACCAATGTTTTCTAATTTTAATTATTTAATTTGTGGTGCTGACTTGACTGCCGGTTATTGGAGGGAAACGATTTCCTCAACATCAATGCCATAGTAAAACGCTGTTTTTGGATATAAATATGAACTTGATAGAACTAAAAATGCATGCATTGTATAACATAATGTCCTAGGAGTGTCATCTGATGGAGATTGTAAAAGGTTAGTGCATCATTTTAGCTGGTTTTATGGTTTTGGTGACCCTGTCTTTGAATTGACAAAACATTACACACAACTCTTGTAAATGTACTGTCCTAACATACTCTAAATTTATGCTTTCGCCGTAAAACCTTTTTGAAATCGTAAAACGTGGTTAGATTAAGGAGATGTTTATCTTTCAAAGGGTGTAAAATAGTTGTATGTTTGAAAAATTTGAATTTTGACATTTATTTGGATTCAAATTTGCCGCTCTTGAAATGCACCTGCTGTTGATGGAGTGCACCACGGGTGGGACGCTTGCGTCCCACCTAGCCCATAGAGGTTACTTGATGTAGGCTAGAGTTACATGTAGTCATTGCTCTATGTAGTACTGTGCGCCTCCCATAGTCTGTTGTGGACTTGGGGACTGTGAAGAGACCTCTGGTGGCATGTCTTGTGGGGTATGCATGGGTGTCTGAGCTGTGTGCTAGTCATTTAAACAGACAGCTTGGTGCTATCAACATGTCAACACCTCTCACAAATACAAATAGTGATGACGTCAATCTCACCTCCACTTTGAGCCAGGAGAGATAGACATTAATATTATTAATGTTAGCTCTCTGTGTATATCCCAGGGCCAGCCATGCTGCCCTGTTTTGAGCCAATTGCAATTTTTCTAAGTCCCTCTTTGTGGCACCTGACCACACGACTGAACAGTAGTCCAGGTGCGACAAAACTAGAGCCTGCAGGACCTGCCTTGTTGATAGTGTTGTTAACCTGTTAGGGCTAGGGGGCAGTATTTACACGTCCGGATAAAAAACGTACCCGATTTAATCTGGTTATTACTCCTGCCCAGAAACTAGAATATGCATATAATTATTGGCTTTGGATAGAAAACACCCTAAAGTTTCTAAAACTGTTTGAATGGTGTCTGTGAGTATAACAGAACTCATATGGCAGGCAAAAACCTGAGAAGATTCTGTACAGGAAGTACCCTCTCTGACCATTCCTTGGGCTTCTTGGCTCTGTTTATTGAAAACTTAGGATCTTTGCTGTAACGTGACACTTCCTACAGCTCCCATAGGCTCTCAGAACCCGGGAAAAAGCTGAATGATGTAATTCCAGCCGCTGGCTGAAAAACGTTAGCGCCTTTGGATAGTGGTCGATCAGAGGACCATCAACCTGAGGCGCATGCACGGGCAGACACTATGTTTTTATTTTCTCTCTCTTTGTACTAAAACACGATTTTCCGGTCGGAATATTATCGCTTTTTTACGAGAAAAATGGCATAGAAATTGATTTTAAACAGCGGTTGACATGCTTCGAAGTACGGTAATGGAATATTTAGAATTTTCTTATCACGAAACGCGCCGGGCGCGTCGGGCGCACCCTTCTTTACCCTTTCGGATAGTGTCTTGAACGCACAAACAAAACACCGCTATTTGGATATAACTATGGATTATTTTGAACCAAACCAACATTTGTTATTGAAGCAGAAGTCCTGGGAGTGCATTCTGACGAAGAACAGCAAAGGTAATAACATTTTTCTGACTTTGGTGAGGGCCAAACTTGGTGGGTGTCTAAATAGCTAGCCCTGTGATGCCGGGCTATCTACTTAGAATATTGCAAAATGTGCTTTCACCGAAAAGCTATTTTAAAATCGGACATAGCGAGTGCATAGAGGAGTTCTGTATCTATAATTCTTAAAATAATTGTTATGTTTTTTGTGAACGTTTATCGTGAGTTATTTAGTAAATTCACCGGAAGTTTGCGGGGGGTATGCTAGTTCTGAACGTCACATGCTAATGTAAAAAGCTGTTTTTTGATATAAATATGAACTTGATTGAACAAAACATGCATGTATTGTATAACATAATGTCCTAAGATTGTCATCTGATGAAGATCATCAAAGGTTAGTGCTGCATTTAGCTGTGATTTGGGTTTATGTGACATTATATGCTAGCTTGAAAAATGGGTGTCTGATTATTTCTGGCTGGGTACTCTGCTGACATAATCTAATGTTTTGCTTTCGTTGTAAAGCCTTTTTGAAATCGGACAGTGTGGTTAGATTAACGAGAGTCTTGTCTTTAAAATGGTGTAAAATAATCAAGGAAAATTGTATTACCTTTGCTGTTCTTCGTCAGAATGCACTCCCAGGACTTCTACTTCAATAACAAATGTTGGTTTGGTTCAAAATAATCCATAGTTATATCCAAATAGCGGCGTTTTGTTCGTGCGTTCAAGACACTATCCAAGGGTGACGAAGGGTTACGCGCCCGACGCGTTTCGTGACAAAAAAATTCTAAATATGCCATTACCGTACTTCGAAGCATGTCAACCGCTGTTTAAAATCAATTTTTATGCTATTTTTCTCGTAAAAAAGCGATAATATTCCGACCGGGAGTCGTTGTTTTCGTTCAAAGACTGAAAGAAGTAAAAGGGACTCTTCACGGGCACACGTGCGCCAGTCTCATCGTTTTCAGATGGCCACTTACAAAATGCACTACTGTTTTTCAGCCAGAGAGAGCAGAGTCATAATTCAAAGTTCTGCCGCCTTCTGAGAGCATATGGGAGCATCAGAAAGTGTCACGTTACCGCAGAGATCCTTTGTTGTGGAAAGAGATGGCAAAGAAGGCCAAGAAATGGTCAGACAGGGTACTTCCTGTACAGAATCTTCTCAGGTTTTGGCCTGCCATTTGAGTTCTGTTATACTCACAGACACCATTCAAACAGTTTTAGAAACTTTGGAGTGTTGTCTATCCAAAGCTAATAACTATATGCATATTCTAGTTTCTGGGCAGGAGTAATAACCAGATTAAATCGGGTACGTTTTTTATCCGGCCGTGAAAATACTGCCACCTAGCCATAACAGGATAAAGAACAACCTCCATGTTCTGTTAGACTCTTTATCCACAATATAACAGGGGTTGTAAAGCCATAACACATACATTCTTCCAGCAGAAGACTATGATCGATAATGTCAAAAGCCACACTGCAGTCTAACAAAAACCCCACAAAGCCCCCACATTCTTTTTATCATCAGTTTCTCTCAGCCAATCATAAGTAATTTGTCTAAGTGCTGTGCTTGTTGAATGTCCTTCCCTGTAATCGTGCTGAAATTCTTTTGTCAATTTGTTTATTGTAAAACAGCATCTGGTCAAAGACAATTATTTCGAAAAGTTTACTAAGGGTTGGTAACAGACTGATTGGTTGACTGTTTGAGCCAGTAAATGGGGCTTTACTATTCTTAGTTATCATAATTACTTTTGCTTCCCTCCATGCCTGAGAGCATACACGTTCTAGTAGGCTCAAATTCAAAATATGGCAAATAGGAGTGGCAACAGAAACAGAACAACTAGAAACTACATACAACACACAACTTCTGCCACGTCCTGACCAAATACTAAACAACTACTCCCTCTGCTGGTCAGGACGTGACAGTGTCGATGACTTTCCTCTTTAGATACATATCTTATCTTTTAACACATGTCCATTATTATCCAATGGAATGATGATGAACTAGTTCTGCATGTTTCCAAACAGGGAAAGAGAAACCGTAGATAACTGCCATGATTAAAAACAGTCATGAGATGTGCAGGGGTTAGTTCAGGTCAGGCTCACTAGCATGGTGACTATAGTATATGTGTTTCTTGCATATCCCAACACCCGCAGAGAGCTGGGGTCTTTAGACAGGGTCAGACAATATTAACAACATCCCTGGAGCCATTGAGGTTAAGTGTCTTGCTCAAGGGCACAATGACAAATGTTTCACCTTGTCTGCTCCTGGAGTTGAACCAGCGACCTTTTGGTTACTGGTTCGGTTACGATGCTCTGACCTCAGGTAGCAGTACAGAACAACACTAAGGTGTGTTATAGAGCAGTGCACTAGATAGCTGACAATGCCTCCAAGACAATTTCCCCATTCACAGAGATCACATTTATGGTAAATGCATACAAATGTCTGCTGAAGGTGCATTGTCAGCAGTCTAGTGCTCTATAACATGCCTTGTATTGAATCCCAGCCTATGTGTGTCTATACAGTATTGGATTGAATCCCAGCCTGTGTGTGTGGATACAGTATTGGATTGAATCCCAGGCTATGTGTGTCTATACTGTATTGGATTGTATCCCAGCCTATGTGTGTCTATATACAGTAGTTGACCATCATTTCTTATTTTGATAGTGGAGTCTCTTCTAGTTCTAAAGTACAGTTGTGTTCTAATACAGTATAATGGAACCCTTCCACTTTACAATGGGAGTGTAACAATGGAGCAGAACGTTCTGTTTTCTCTTTTCCAAACTGGTTGAATGGCTATTTTACCCTGTAACACAGCAACAAGTCTGGCAGATACTAACACAAAGTCCTACTGACTTCAGTCTTGAAAGGCTATTTTGATGTTGGCTGCATGATGCGTTGATAATGAAGGGGGCTGTGCTTTTACTGGTTGTCTCGCCACCTTGTCACATTCCTATGCTTAGACATTGCTGACGACTGACAGATCCTACAATGCCTGGCTAGGTATTTTAAGTATCAGCTAACCACATCATATGTTATAGCAATTTTCCAGTCGATGACACAGTCGATGACTTGGCACAGTTGCGTCATTTTGCCTTAGCTGTGGAACGCACCACTTCTCACTCACACTCACAGCCTTGAGCACCGCCACCTTCCATTACAACTGTTATATTTTCAAATCTAAACAATGAGAGGTCTCAACCCCCAAGAAAAAAAAAACATGAGAGAGAATCAATCAATGCATCCGCAAAATTTCTGAGAGAATATTGCAACGGCTTCTTGTCATGTAATTTGACTCCAACGAAATTAATTTGAATTCGGAATATTTGCTTGTTGTATAGCACACTGTATTACTTATATAACTAATATAAGGACAGGACATAAGACGGGAGTAGAAATTAACGTGGGCATTGTTTAATGCGTTTCACAGGAAGAACATTCCAAGCGTTGTTAACGTAGGTAAGCAAGGGGGGGGGGTTACAGGTGCCCTAAAGGGACAAAACTAGAATATCAATACACAACATATTCCTCCCCTTTTGCCTTTTGATGACTCATAAGGAAAAAGTAAATATTCACTGTTTTGCCTATTGTTTTCTTTTTAATATAATATTTCAGAATAACCGTTTCTAAACAAGGGATAGAGGGTAGACTGCCTCATTCCCCAGACTTAACCCTGGGGTGTATTCTGCCCCAATGTCGGAGGTTAGTCTGAACTATATAGTCTACCTGTCAGGGGGTCGTCTATTCTCTTGCAGGGTAATGACGACGTACAGGTGAGTCTACAGTCACATTATCTCTGAGTCTGAGTGGTGATGGTGTATGCCCAGACTGGGGTGCAACAGTACCCTGAGTAGGCACTCTGGATGGTTCAGGTGAGTCTGGAGCACTTTCCACATTTGTAGGTTGCTGCAGTGGATGTTCAGGTGATAGCTCGTAGTCATGGTAGGTCTCCAGTAGCTGATCTTGGTTTGTCACTTGACATGAGTCCTCTCTGAGGTTGGTTCCTGGCAACAGTTGATCCACGTGTCTCCTCCAGATGATGTTTTCCGGTGTGTGAACTGTGTAGGACACAGGCCCTGTTTGTGCAACCACTGTGGCTGGTATCCACTTTAGACCTTTGCAGTAGTTCCGAGCAAGAACTCTCTCTCCAGCTATGAAGCTTCTGTCCTTTGCTTCGCTCCGTCTCTCCACCTGTGCTCTCTGTTGTGTCTGTACAACCTGTTTTGTCTTTGGAGGTCTCAGGAGGTCGAGTCGCATGCGAATCTGTCTTTTCATCATGGCTGACGCGGGTGCCACTTTGGTTGAAGTGTGGGGAGTGTTTCTGTAGGTTAACAGGAAGGTGTTTAGACGCCTATTGAGGGAGCCATTCCCTTGTGATGATTTTAACCTGTTAGGGCTAGGGGGCAGTATTTACACCGCCGGATAAAAAACGTACCCGATTTAATCTGGTTACCACTCCTACCCAGTAACTAGAATATGCATATACTTATTACATATGGATAGAAAACACCCTAAAGTTTCTAAAACTGTTTGAATGGTGTCTGTGAGTATAACAGAACTCATTTGGCAGGCAAAAAACTGAGAAGGTTTCATGCAGGAAGTGGCCTGTCTGACAAGGTGTCATTCTTCTTGTCTCTGTTTATTGAAGAGTGAGGATCTTAGCTGTCCCGTGACACTTCCTACGGCTGCCATAGGGTCTCAGAAGGCGGTAAAAAGCTGAATCGTGGCTTTGCAGGCTCTGGCTGAAAAAAAGTAGCGCGTTTGGGTAGTGGCTGGTTACAGTACTGTGAGACTCAGGCTCGTGCCCGCGTCGACCGAAAGCTTTGTTTACTTTCCTCTGTTTAGCTAAATGGACATTCCCGGTCGGAATATTATCGCTTTTTTACGAGAAAAATGGCATAAAAATGGATTTTAAACAGCGGTTGACATGCTTCGAAGTACGGTAATGAATATTCAGATTTTTTTTGTCACGAATTGCGCCATGCGCACAACCCTGTTTTACCATTTCAGATAGTGTCTGGGACGCACGAACAAAACGCCGCTATTCGGATATAACGATGGATTATTTTGGACCAAACCAACATTTGTTATTGAAGTAGCAGTCCTGGGAGTGCATTCTGACGAAGACAACAAAAGGTAATCAAACTTTTATAATAGTAAATCTGATATTGGTGAGTGCTAAACTTGCCGGGTGTCTAAATAGCTAGCCCGTGATATCTGGGCTATGTACTTAGAATATTGCAAAATGTGCTTTCACCAAAAAGCTATTTTAAAATCGGACATATCGAGTGCATAGAGGAGTTCTGTATCTATAATTCTTAAAATAATTGTTATGCTTTTTGTGAACGTTTATCGTGAGTAATTTAGAAAATTGTTAGTGAATTCGCCGGAAGTTTGCGGGGGGTATGCTAGTTCTGAACGTCACATGCTAATGTAAAAAGCTGGTTTTTGATATAAATATGAACTTGATTGAACAAAACATGCATGTATTGTATAACATAATGTCCTAGGGTTGTCATCTGATGAAGATCATCAAAGGTTAGTGCTGCATTTAGCTGTCTTCTGGGTTTTTGTGACATTATATGCTAGCTTGAAAAATGGGTGTCTGATTATTTCTGGCTTGGTACTCTGCTGACATAATCTAATGTTTTGCTTTCGTTGTAAAGCCTTTTTGAAATCGGACAGTGTGGTTAGATTAACGAGAGTCTTGTCTTTAAATAGCTGTAAAATAGTCATATGTTTGAGAAATTGAAGTAATTGCATTTCAAAGGTTTTGAAAATCGCGCCACAGGATTCAAGTGGCTGTTACGTAGGTGGGACGAATTCGTCCCGCCTAGCCTAGAGAGGTTAAAGCTTGCTTCATCGTTTGGACAAACCTTTCAGCGAGGCCGTTCGTTGCAGGGTGATACAGCACTGACTTGATGTGCTCAATTCCATTTGCTTCCATGAATGACCGGAACTCTTCAGACACCAGTTGGGGACCATTATCACTAACGAGTTGCATTGGCAAGCCGAAGCGACTGAAGATTGACCGTAGCTCTTCGATGGTTATCTCCGCTGAGGTGCTCTTCATCACTGTGACCTCAGGCCATTTGCTGTGTGCATCAACTACAACTAAGAACATACGATCCTCCAGTGGGCCTGCATAGTCTATGTGAACTCGCTGCCAAGGCTCCTCTGGGAAGTCCCATGGGTGTAGTAGCGCTAGCTGAGGCATGTTCCTCATCTTTTGACATGCAGAACATGACTTGACCTTGTCTTCGATAGCTGCGTCCAGACCTGGCCACCAAAAGTAGCTACGTGCAATCTCCTTCATTCGCACCATGCCACAGTGCCCTGAATGGAGTTCTTCAAGCACCTGCCTTCTCAGTGGCGGTGGTATGATGACTCGAAAACCCCATAGCAAGCATCCAAACTAAACTGTGAGCTCGTTTCTCCTCACTAGGTAAGGATGTAGGCTGTCCAACATCACTCCTTCTTTTCCACGAGTGACAATGTCCACGACCTTAGACATCACTGGATCAGTGTGGGTGAACTTTTTCACTTGGACAGATGTAACTGGGCCGTTCGTCACTTCCTTGAAGTAGAAGATTTCAGCCTGGGAGTGCTCAGTGTGTGCGACAGGTAAGGGAAGCCTTGAGAGGCCGTCTGCATTGCAGTGCTGCTCAGACCTTCTGTACTTGATATCATACTGGT
Source organism: Salmo salar (assembly GCF_965601325.2). Classification (NCBI taxonomy): domain Eukaryota; kingdom Metazoa; phylum Chordata; class Actinopteri; order Salmoniformes; family Salmonidae; genus Salmo; species Salmo salar. Next base: position 77,231,820 of record NC_138292.1, on the reverse strand, counting down.
GAGCAGATAACAATAACGCCTATCGCTGCATGCGGCTGGCTGCAAGCGACGGAATGCCGGTGTGGGGACCAAAGATGGAGGTGAGGGGTCTATGGTCCGTCAGCAGTGTGAATCGTCGGCCAAACAGAAACTGATGAAATTTCTTAACTCCAAACACAATGGCGAGTGCTTCACGCTCTATCTGTGCATAATTGCTCTCGGCTTTACTTAAGGTCCGTGATGCGAAAGCAATTGGCCTTTCTTCACCTGATGGCATGATGTGTGAGACAACTGCACCAACGCCATAAGGCAATGCATCACATGCCAACTGTAATGGCAAGTTGGGGTTGAAGTGGGTTAGGGCCTCTGACTGAGCTAAGGCTGTTTTCGCTTTCTTGAATGCCTCCTCACATCTGTCTGTCCACTTCTACTGTTTGGTTTTGTTCAAAAGTTCATGCAGTGGCTTTAACATGTTAGCTAGGTTTGGCACAAACTTTGCGTAGTATGTCAGTAGTCCTAAGAATGATCTCAGCTGACTCACATGCTGTGGGGATGGAGCTTCCACAACAGCCTTCACCTTCGATGGCGCCTTGTGGAGCCCCGAACTGTCGATGACGTGGCTCAGGTACTCAACAGAGGGCCGCATTTGTCCTTCCGGACCCTCAGACCGTACTCCTCCAATCTCTGTAGTGTAGCGTTCAGGTTTCTCAGGTGCTCCTGCTCGTCTTTGCCGGTGATGAGTAGATCATCGAGGTAACATTGGACCCCAGTGAGCCCGCTCAGTATCTGGTCCATAGCTCTCCGAAACAAGGCCGGAGCTGAAGTGATTCTAAAAGGAAGCCTCCGGTACCTGTACAGTCCTTTGTGAGTCACTATGGTCAACAGTTCTTGTGACTCTTGGTCCACATGCATCTGTAGATAGGCCTGACATAAGTCTATCTTACTGAATTTTTGTCCTCCAGCTAAACCAGAAAAGAGGTCGTCAATGAGGGTTAGTGGATATTTTTCAGCAGTCAAGACTGGGTTAATGGTGACTTTGAAATCACCACAGAGTCTGAGTGATCCATCTTTTTTTATGACTGGAACAACAGGTGTAGCCCTTTCACTAACATTCACTGGATCCAATACTCCACTCTCGACTAGTCAGTTTAGCTCAATTTCAACTTTTGGTTTTATGGCGTATGGGACAGGTCTAGCTTTGAAGCATTTTGGCTTGCTGTCTGGTTTCACGGTCAGTTTAACTGTTATGTCCTTCATATTGCCAAGGTCTCATTTGAACACATCCACGTGTTTCCTCAATATCCCTTGTAGGTTTGTGTCCTCTTTTGCAACCATGTGAATTTCCTGCAAGTTTAGTTTGATCTTTTCCAGCCATGTGCGTCCTAGCAATGCTGGATGGTTGCCTTTCACAATGTAGAGTGGTAGCTTTACCTTCTGTTTGTTGAGCTCCACTGTAACAATCACGCTTCCTCTCACTGGAACAATCTCACCAGTGTATGTTTTCAGCATCATCTTTGTGGGCTGTAGTGTGAGGTGATGTAGTTTCTCCTTGTATACAGCCTCAGACAGCAAAGATATGGCTGCTCCAGTGTCCACTTGCATCCGTACTGCGTTTCCATCCAGTAGCGGTGTCACCCAGTAGCCGTATCCATTGTCTGAAATTGACATAACATGCAAAGATTCTTCCCCTTCAGACAGGGTATCACTTTGTTCATCCTCTGTGTGCTCCATTTTATGCACAGTCTTTTTGTACTTCCTGAAGTCGCTTTTCCTTTGTTCAGTACTTTTGTTTGATTGTGTCTTTTTGTTTTTACATGCACGTTCGATGTGACCCTTTTTTCCACACCTTCTGCAGTCTAAGTCTTTGCACCAACACTCCTCTGCTTGGTGACCTGGTTTCCCACAGCGATAGCATGGCTTGCCACCTCCTGCCTTGTTTTTTAACCACGTAGACACCTTATGCACTTTGGTCGCCTCACATGAACCCCTGTGTTTGCGCAATAATGAAGTGACGATATCCCAGGGACGTCAACTTCACTTCCTTCTCACCCTGTCTCTGTTCATCATAGACGCTTCAAACAACTTTATAAAGATCGTTGACATCTAGTGGAAGCCATAGGAAGTGCAAAATGAATCCTTTGTCACTGTGTGATCTATTAGCAATGACTCGAAAATAGTACAGCCACAAAATTCTCATTTCCTGCTTGTATTTTTCTCAGGTTTTTGCCTGCCATATGTGTTTTGTTATACTTACAGGCACCATTCAAACAGTTTTAGAAAATTCAGAGTGTTTTCTATCCAAATCTGTTAATAATATGCATATCCTAGCTTCTGAGTTGGTGTCGGAGGCAGTTAAAAATGGGCACATATTTTTTTCAAAATTCTCAATACTGCCCCCTAGCCCTAACAGGTTTTAAGGTAGCCACAATTTCATCATATGATTTATCACCAGGTTTTTCAGACGTTACTAGGCTGCGCAGTAGATTGAATGTTTTTCCTCCCATAACAGTCAAAAATGTTGGCACAACGACTTCTGCTTTAATGCCATTTGCCAACACAAAGTACTTAAAACGTTCTGTGTAAGAACTCCATTGTTCCACAGATTCATCAAATGTTCCTTAATTTCCAATCAATGCATACATTTTCGGTTTATTTTTCTAACTCACACTTTTCAGACGGTCCCATACACCCAGACCCCTTTTTTCCCCCCCTTTCTTTTAACTCACGATGACTTCACTTTCTCCCGCAGCGAAACTCTTCCTATCCCTCGAGGCTCTCGTTGCCGTGACATCAAAGGCTAGCTAGCATCACTCGACTGGCTAGCTCCACGTTTTGTTTGCATCTTTCTACAGCGGGAAAAAAAAAACGAATTTAACTCAGACTTTCTGCCAAAGATGATGAGTACAAACGTGAGAACGGTTCTTCCTCGTCGACAGTTTTGTTGTATAGCACATTGTATTACTTATACAACTAATATAAGGACAGGACATGAGACGGGAGTAGAAATTAACATGGGCATTGTTTAATGCGTTTCACAGGAAGAACATTCCAAGCGTTTTTAACGTAGGTAAGCAAGGGGGGGTTACAGGTGCCCTAAAGGGACAAAACTTGAATATCAATACACAACATTGTTTAACTTCTTTTTTTCTTGTTCCTGTGCACCAAAAGTTTTTTCTATTTCAATTTTATTTGAAAAAATGTCAATGGGGTGATGTCAGAGTTGGACGTCCAAGGATTTGGCTTAGCATTTATCATAACAGAGCTCACTTTTCTGATCTAGTGTTGCATTCACCACTAGAGGGACCCATCAGACCAGAGAGTGTTAGGTTCAAGGTCACCACTAGAAGGACCCATCAGACAAGAGAGTATTGGGTTCAAGGTCACCACTAGAGGGACCCATCAGACCAGAGAGTGTTGGGTTCAAGGTCACCACTAGAGGAACCCATCAGACAAGAGCGTGTTGGGTTCAAGGTCACCACTAGAGCTAACCATTGGACCAGAGAGTGTTGGGTTCAAGGTCACCACTAGAGGGACCCATCAGACCAGAGAGTTTTGGGTTCAAAGTCACCACTAGAGGGACCCATCAGACCAAATAGGGGAAAAGATCCAAAGAACAATGATGAGTGTTTCGTCAGTATGTCATAAATCTAGGAGTTAGGAAAAATGTTCATACACAAAACAACATTTATGAAGAAAAATACCCTTTTATAAAAAAATGTATATCTGATTTGGAAAACTATTTAGAATCATTAAAATGTAAAAAAAAATGTAAATGCTACATTTGATATAATGTGGATTTGAATTATTATTTTTAGTTTTTCTCTTCCTGTTTTCTTTGTGTAATCCTCCTGGCTGTTCTGTTTTTGTGTAAATGTTTAATAAATAAATAAAACATACAAAGAAATATAAATATGTAACAAGTTTTTATTTGTATTTTATTTAACCTTTATTTAACTAGGCAAGTCAGTTAAGATCAAATTCCTATTAACAATGATGGCCTACTCCGGCCAAACCCTCCCTTAACCCAGACGATGCTGGGCCAATTGTGCGCCGCCCTATGCCACTCCCGATCATGGCCGGTTGTGACACAGCCCGGGATCGAACCAGAGTCTGTAGCCTCTAGCACTAAATTTGTAATTAATGTAGAAAAGGAAAGTAGCTTTTGTGAATTGGAAAATTAAACTATAGAGCATTTATTTTGAGATTGTTTGCATAGTGATATATTTAGGACAGATGGGAAAATATACAGTACCAGTGAAAAGTTTGGACACACCTAGGTGTCCCACAATGTTTGACTGGTACTGTATATTGGTGATAAGATGGGTAAACCTATAAGCATTACCAAATGTGATATAATTTATTTTATTTTACACACACACAGTGACTGCCAAAACATTGTCAATTTGATCATTTTATTGGGAAAATGTTTAATGGGTAAAAAAAAAAAAAAAGAATTGAATTACAATATTATATAACATCCCTTAAATATATAAATACTAAATGATCAAAGAAGTGTCTACAGTATTTGTCAAAATGTAACTTGTCTGTAGCATAATATATATCTTTGTGTCTCTCTGGATTTATTTATTATTGAATATATCTTTTATTTATATGTTTGATATCTGTATATTGTTTTGTACAATGTTTGTGTTATACAACATATATATTTTTTAAAGCAAATTTTTGGGGGGCGGGGGTAGATCAGCCTTAATTAACTTCTCAGGGCTATGTGGGCACCTGCGGGACACAGCCAGTGAAATATCAGGGCAGCAAATTCAAAACAACAAAATGTCATAATTCAACTTTCTCAAACATACAACTATTTTACACCATTTTAAAGATGCACTTCTCCTTGATGTAACCACATTGTCCGATTTCAAAAAGGCTTTACAGCGAAAGCAAAACATTAGATTATGTTAGGAGAGTACATAGACAAAAATAATCACAGAGCCATTTTCCAAGCAAGGACATGTGTCAATAAAACCCAAAACACAGCTAAATGAAGCACTAACCTTTGACGATCTTCATCAGATGACACTCCTAGGACATTATGTTACACAATACATGTATGTTTTGTTCGATAAAGTTCATATTTATATCCAAAAACAGCATTTTACATTGGCGCGTGATGTTCAGAAAATGTATTCCCACCAAAACGTCCGGTGAATGTGCACATCAATTTACAAAAATACTCATCATAAACGTTGACAAAATATATAACAATTATTTAAAGAATTATAGAAATACTACTCCTGGATGCAACCGCTGTGTCAGATTTTAAAATAGCTTTATGGAGAAAGCACATTTTTCAATATTCTGAGTACATAGCTCGCCATCACAGCAAGCTATACAGACACCCGCCAAGTTCGGGGCCACCTAAATTCAGAATTAGTATTATAAATATTCTCTTACCTTTGCTGATCTTCGTCAGAATGCACTCCCAGGACTGCTACTTCCACAGGAAATGTTGTTTCTGTTCGAAATAATCCATATTTATGTCCAAATACCTCCGTTTTGTTTGTGCGTTCAGAGCACTATCCAAAGGCATAATGCGCGAGTGCGGTACCAGAGACGAAAAGTCAAAATGTTCCATTACTGTACTTAGAAGCATGTCAAACACTGTTTAAAATCAATCTTTATGGTATTTTTCACGTAAAATTGCGATAATATTCCAACCGGACAATAGCATATTCATTCAAGAAGAAAAAGAAGGAACGGCGTGCTCGCGGGATCGCGCATCTCCAATCCCTTTGTCCACAGGCAGTCCACTCAGTGACTGAGCTCCTATTATCTGCCCAGTGACAGGAGAATGCTGAAAAAACTTTCTGAAGGCTGTTGACAGACAATGGAAGCCTTAGGAAGTGCAACGTGACCCCACAGAAACTGTAGTTTCGATAGAGAATCAAAAGAAGAACTACAATTCTCAGACTTTCCCCTTCCTGGTTGGATCTTTCTAAGGTTTTTGCCTGCCATATGAGTTCTGTTATACTCACAGACACCATTCAAACAGTTTTAGAAACTTCAGAGTGTTTTCTATCCAAATCCACTAATACTATGCATATTCTAGTTTCTGGGCCAGAGTAGTAACCTGTTTAAATTGGGTACGTTTTTCATCCGGCCGTGAAAATACTGCCCCCTACACCTCAACAAGTTAATATTGCAGATAGATTTTGGTTTCCATCAATGTAATTGTCTACATCGTTCCCAATCCCCCACATATTTCATGTAAATGTATATTTATATATTTTTTATATATTTTCCTTTATTATCTTCCTCTAACCCTACCACCACTCCCATAATCTGAGTAAACTAGTGGACAACAACTCTTAGGCTTCTACTTCCAGCTTATACATATTATATACATTTTATGGACACAGTATATTTTACAGTAGTTATCTTTTGCTTGTTTTTAGTCCTATCCTTCAGCTACCTCAACCCCTCCCATCTATCTCTGAACACCATCCAGTTCTATTTGCCAACTGTACTGTCATGTTTCACAAAAGTTTTGAACTTTTCTCTTCTCATTGTTTCTACAGATTGTAAATTGAAAATACTTTTTTTTGCTAAAAGTATTGTTATATTATTGATCGATTGACTATGGCTTTTCAGATCACCCAGTAGTGCAATCTGCAGAGTTAGCTCCAAGTAAACTTTGCAATTCTTCAGCCATTCCTGGACCTGTGACCAAAATCAAGCTACATATGTACAGTACCAAAACAAATTATCTAATGATTCTCTTCGCAGCAAAATCTGCAAAGCTGGGAAGGTTGTATCCTCCATATAAATAATTTTGTATAATAATTTAAATTGAAAAATTCTAAGTTTTGAATCCTGCGTCATTTTGCATATCAGTTCATAAACCATGTGCCATGGAATCGGTATGTCAAAAATCTCTTCCCAACTATTTTACAGTCTATATGGGGTTCTGTCGTTTCTGGAGGATTAAATAGAAATGACATCCAATTTTCTATGGCTTGTTTTAAAAATAGTGATATTTGGGAGATGATTTCCTTTTCTAATAATTGAAAGTGAGAGGTTGTAATCTGAATAAAAGGGAAAAGGCCTTTCTTGAACATAGGGAGAGTGTAAGGATCGACACTGGAGATGAGAAGCAGGTACAGGGAGTGAACATTTATTAAAACCTCTTTGGGCTAGGGGGCAGTATTTTCACGTACGGATGAAAAGCATGCCCAAAGTAAATTGCCTGCTACTCAGGCCCAGAAGCTAGGATATGCATATTATTAGTAGATCTGGATAGAAAACACTCTGAAGTTTCTGAAACTGTTAAAATAATATCTGTGAGTATAACAGAACTGAAATGGCAGGCAAAAATCCATCCAGGAAGTGCCATTATTGTGAAATGGCTATTTTTCCAATGAAAGCCTATCCACCATTTAAAGGGATAGGACCCAGATTCCGTTCCCTATGGCTTACACTAGTTGTGAACAGTCTTTCGACATTGTTTCAGGCTTTTATTCTGAAAAATGAGGGAGAATGACAACTTTTAGTGAGTGGATAGAGGGATGTCCCCAGAGCTGTTTCCTGAGCGTGACCGAGTGCGCCTTTCTTGTTTTTCTTTTATATTGACGAAGCTATTGTCCGGTTGAAATATTATCGATTATTTAGGCTAAAAACAACCTGAGGATTGATTATAAACATCGTTTGACATATTTCTACGAACTTTACTGGTACTGTTTGGAATTTTCGTCTGCCTGTTGTGACCGCATTTGAGCCATTGGATTACTGAACAAAACGCTCCAATAAAATGGAGGTTTTTGGATATAAAGAGGGACTTTATCGAACAAAACGAACATTTATTGTGTAACTGGGAGTCTTGTGAGTGCAACCATACGAAGATCATCAAAGGTAAGTGATTAATTTTATTGCTATTTCTGACTTTCGTGACTAATCTACTTGGCTGGTAACTGTATGTAATGTTTTGTGTGCTGAGCGCTGTCCTCAGATAATCGCATGGTTTGCTTTCGCCATAAAGCCTTTTTGAAATCTGACATGGGGGCTGGATTAACAAGAAGTTAAGCTTTATTTTGGTGTATAACACATATATTTTGAAGAATGTTAAATATTTGAATTGAATATTTTTGAATTTCGCGCTCTGCAATTTCACTGGATGTTGGCCAAGTGGGACGCTACCGTCCCAGGTACCCATGAGAAGTTTTAAGTGTTTTGGTATAGTGTTTTGGTATAGTGTTTAGAGATGTATCAGTAATTGTGTTATGTGGTGACGTCATCAAACGGTGCGTTGCATGGAGAAGTATGCCACTAGGCCTAATACTAGTTAGGCTGACTGGGTTGAGTATTATGTTTGGTAGAATGTGGAGTTAGTGTTAAACTCTGTAGGTACTTTGTATGCATCTTTTGGTACATATTTTGAGTTGTGACCAGGGTTGGTTGCCTTTGTTTGTTTGGTAAACTTGCTACTGCGGTGGATAATTGGTTGTGTGCTGTGTTGGAGAGGGTAACATTGGTTCGTTTCCAGGCACCTGCCCAGGCTGGACACTCTTGTTCTACTTGCTGATTTCCGAGGAGGTGAGTACAATGGGCTGTGTACCTCAGTGGGAGATTTTGGTAGGGTAGTGCTATTTGGTACCTCAGTGGGAGATTTGGGTAGGGTAGTGCTATTTTCCACCCGGAGCTGTAGTCTAACTTTACCCTGTTAGGTTTAGTGACGTGTTCCACTTTGGAATACGTTGAACATGTGGACAGAGCAGTTGTCTCAGGGGCACATCTGCGGCTTAGGGGAAATCCGCCAAAGTGCTGGAGGGTTTTTCCATGCCAGCGGGCTACAGTGCGTAACTACCAACCGTGAATCCGAAGACTAGGGTTGAGTTATTGTAGAATTTGGGGAAGCTCCTTATATCTCATCTCTCTCCTGTGGTGCCCAGTGTGATTGGCACTTCTCTTGTTGTGGTCTGGTGTGCTCAGCAGAGGGGAAAATGCTTTTTAGCAGTTACTTGTGACTAATGTAGATGAGTTCATTCGCGTTCCATCAGAGGAATGTTAGAATGATGTACTAAAGAACAGCTGTTGAAGATCGCTGAACACTACCAGGTTGAAATTTGTGATAAATGTCAAATTCAGTTATGTTGATATTGAAAGTCAATCTGATGGAGAGTGGTATACTTGAAGTTTCCACTGGGACAGCCTCTGCCGAGGACTCGCCGTCTCCCCATTTCGTTACAATGGCTGCTTCGTCTGTTAGTCCTGGTAGTCTTCCCTTTGAACAGCAGAAAGAACTGCTTCTGTTACAGCTAGAGCAGGAACAAGCTAAACTGGAGCGTGAATGTTAAGTATGAAAAGAAATTTAAACAGGATTTGGAGTGTGCTAAAATCAAGCTGCAACAAGAGTGGCTTTTGATTTGATTTGGATCTCTTTTAGTCCCCATTTGGACTAATCTTCCAAGAGTCCTTAAACATTACAATACAATTTATAATACGAACACATTTTCACATATAACACACTATCACAAACATATATATATAATGACCCAATAGATACTCAATCTAAAAAATATTGGTTAGGGAAGGAAAGCTCTCAGGTGAGTTTGCTTTGGGAAGGTGACCCTGATTTACCTAGACATCGCTCCTCTCTTGGTCGTGCCCTGGACACATTTGACATTGTTGTAAACTTACGGCTGTTGCCAAAATGTAATGAGAAGGACCCTGAGACGTTATTTTCGTTGTTTAAGCGTGTTGCTGATGATAGGAGTTGTCCTGACTCTAATTCAGTTTAATGTTGCAGTGTGTTGACTGATAAACCACAGGAAGCGTATTCAGCTCTTAATGTAGTCGACAGTGTCAGTTATGATGAGGTTCAAATGGCTCTTACACATTTACGAATTGGTTCCTGAGGCTGATCAAATAGCCACATACATTAACACATTAAAAGTGAAGACTGTTTCTGAAGCTGTGGTTTTGGTGGACGAGTTGGTTTTGCCTCACAGAAGTGGCTTTGAAGATCCCCAGAGTGAGTGGGTGTTCAGGGAGAGATTTGGGCCTCGCCCACCGAGATGCTCTGGTTCACATGCAGAGCTTCATTCATCTAGGGTAGAGCCTGGCTGCTGTGGTAAACCTGACTTCAGTCAAGACTCACTACTGTCATGGTTCAGGTCATTGAAAAAACAAATGTCCTGTTCTTAGGGCCACGGGTAAATTCAGTACTCGCACTATGTTAAACCTAAGCCTACGGTGTTAGCAGCGCCTGTCCCACATCCATTCACTCCATCTCATGCCCAGGTACATGTGAAAGTCCTAATTGACCCAGATTGTTAACCTTTCGTTACAGAGGGTTGTCTCTGTTAAGAAGTAATGACCCAGTGCCAGTGAAGATCCTGAGTGACACAGGTGCCTCTGAGTCGTTTGTGTTAGTCTGTTACCCTTCTCTACAGAGACTGATTCAGGGAATAACTTGGCTGGTGGGTGTGTATAGCCTGTCGTGTCTCTACCTCTAATGGTTTTCACTAAGCTGTCATTTGAAGCGATTTCCGATGACCGCAGTTTCCTAGAGATGTTCTCTGCGTGCCGTTGTTCCATGAGCCGTGGCGATCTGGTCACTGCGCCGGCTAACGATAATGTTCCAAATAAATCCATCAATAATTTCCCTGTTATCTGTGCCCTGCTCCGATCTCATCAAGAATCACCTTGGAAGAGTCACGTGACTGGCTACTGGTTATTTTGTTTTCTTCTTGACCTGTCGTTCCTGTCATCTGTTCCCTGCTGTTCTCGTTTTCTTCTCTCTTAAAGATTGCTTCCTGTGCGCAAAGGTTGCGGAGGTCTGGGGAGGACAAGGTTGGCTGGGACAGTGTTAATCAGCGCATTATTTTGTTTGTGTTGGGGGTGGTGGTCTGTGGTCCTTGGTGGTCCCTGGTTTTATGGGGGGGTGACGACCCTACCACTACACACACACACACCATTGTTAATTGTATATAGTTTACTTTAGTTGATCTCTGCATCGTCACGGGCTACGAGCTGGTGCGTGACAACATGGGACCAACACTTCACATGTTGCGTTTATATTTTTGTTCAGTATAGTCATGAGAATCGCAATACATATCATATGGGCACCCTATTGTGATATTGTATTGTAAGGTCCCTGGTAATTCCCAGCCCTACTAATGCAGTGTAGCCTACTATAAATACAATTAAATTAAACATTTATTCGTTACGTACAGTGAGAGAAAAAAGTATTTGATCCCCTGCTGATTTTGTATGTTTGCCCACTGGCAAAGAAATTATCAGTCTATAATTTTAATGGTAGGTTTATTTGAACAGTGAGAGACAGAATAACAACCAAAAAATCCAGAAAAACACATGTCAAAAAATGTTATAAATTGATTTGCATTTTAATGAGAGAAATCATTATTTGACCCCTCTGCAAAACATGACTTAGTACTTGGTGACAAAACCCTTGTTGGCAATCAATCATGACAACTGAAATGTGGGGAAGTAGTTTTCATAGGATTTGAAATCCATAAATTCTGCTGTCTGGAACACAAAGCCAGAGTCAGTATCTACAATCTTACATGAAGTGTGAAGATACTGAGCTCACAGTTAAAGAAATATCTGAAGTTGTAATCTCTTTTTGACTTATAGATATTAATTACTGTTGGGGTGATCCTATATCCATCTGTAATATCTGTGGAGAGGATGTATGCTTTCTTCAGGGTTAGATTGCAGTGAGGATTTGTTTCAATGGTTTCTTTGTTTCCATTCCTTCCCTTCCTCTCCTATTGCACCTTGAGAATCGACAATGGACAGATACATTTGTGCTTCAATCAAATACACATGTTGTGCAAACTCCAAGCTAAATCACTTGCCCATCATGTACTTTTTCTATTTTATGTCTTTGACACTCCCAGCTTGATGGAATTCCAGCCAGATAGAAGTGGGATTTGAAAACCTTACTCATGCTTGCTTCCCAGAAATGTTGTGATCAGGGAGGTAACAACACATTCAGGATGGACCTCTCTTCAGAGAAACGGTTGGTAGAATAACAGAAGCCTGTGGATAGGGGAGATGGGAGCATCATCATCCGTGACATCACCATAAGCAGAGGATCCAGTGATATTTATTATGACATGTGTGTCTGTTGTCTCATGAGGAGGGAGAAACTCCACTTTGTCATCAGTCACATGGGCTACAGACAGGAAGTCACATCCACCATCTAGGAAAGAAACAAACTGAATTAAAGTTCCGCAATTCCTCTCATACTCGCTTCACCTACTTTTGAAAAAGGTGAGAGGGACTGTGGAACCAAATGTGCTTATATGAAATGACTCCTCCACTAGCGCATCATCAGGCAAATTACATTTACAGGGGTGGAATCCCAAATTACATGTAGTTAGTTGTGCTGGATGTTTCATAGATAAAAGGAGAAGTAACATTGTTTTTAAAGGTATTCATTATTTTCTCTTCCGTGAAAAGAGCTGTTTCAAAGGGCTGATTTCAGAACTCTTCTGCAGGAGGATAGACCTGAGCATCCTCCGCTGCAGGAGGCATCTCCATTCTCCGTACTATTATTAGGCAGACTTCTGTCCAATTGAAAATCTCCCAAAAGAGAACATTGAGCTTTTGATATACTACAATAGCAGTGACAAATGAGCCAATGAACAATTTAATTTCCAATCTTGTTTAGGTCAGTTGAACATCTTTCATTCATGAAAATATATATATATATATATATATATATATATATATATATATATATATATATATATTTTAAGAAATAGTAAAGAAGCTGGGACTTTTTTTATTTATTTTTTAAACACTGAACATCCTGACTATGAGCAACACCTGTAATTACCTCATGTGATCTCTCTCTAACTTCTTAGCAAGATCATACCCAGGTCCATCCTCCTCATTGTGTTCAGTGTGATCGTCACAGCTCTCTCAGGGCCGTATCTCTTCACTATCTGATCCACGGTGACCTGTGGCACTATAACTGGTTAATATCACAGTAGGCTAGGGTCTGGGAAAGTGTAGCCTTGCAAAAGTAAACCCAGCACAGGACACTAATTTTGGGTTGTGTATCATGTCAAAGCTTAAATTTAAAATGGGATAATGTAGAAGGGAAATCAACACATGATGAAGTCACCATAAAGTAAAGTTCAGTCTAAATCACAATCAAGTGAAATAAATCTGTTAGTAAAGTGAATAAAAAGAGTACAATAAGTACAAAGTGAAATGCATAAACGGTAGTGGCTCTGCTTCCTATAGAAAATATAGACCACAATGTTCACAGTTAGAATGGACTTTATACAATTTCAAATATCTGGGTACAAGATGTCCATAAATAAAATTACATTGTACATGAAAAACAAAAATGAATTTAGTCAAAACAATATGAATAGTTAAACACACTGTCCACGTGATACCCTAACCCCACATGGAACAGGAGATCCTCAGCTCACCCATACTGCACTGGGGGAAATGTCATAGCAACAGATAAACTAGTTTAAAAATGAAACAAAATACAACAACCTGAAGCTTTAAACGAAATAGAATGTAATTCTGATAATTACTCACGGCGCTTCAAATAATGTACTCATCAACTCCACAACGTGGTTCTGAGAGCACTGATATCCAGCTGGCAAAAAGCTAACTTCCTCATGTCAATCTGAAAGTATCAGCAGGCTGACATGACCATCTGGCATAAATATTACAAAACGAACTCTTATACACTGCAGATTATGCAAAATATGATATTCCGGTACAAGAGTAAAATAAAAATTATTATTTACCAATCTAAAGTAACGTTGGACCCACAATGGATTTCAACAGCTGTCTAGTGTAATTGCTTGCGCTTGCTCGTACAAACTGCGCATGCGCAATCCTATAACCACTTGCACACCTTATTTCTGGTTCTCTTAAAGGGACAGTACCATCTAGTGGATATAAATAAATACAGCTACGTCCTTTTACCACCTGGTTACAAAAGTTGTAAAGCGTTATGGATGAGACCGTCATTGTTGAATACAATTTTGTTTATCTTGATGGAGAAATGTTATGTGATTGAAATTGCAAAAATTGACCAGCTACAATGTAGATGAACCAAGTTTAGCCTTTTTCACTCCTAACGACATGCAAAGTGGCTCTTATGAATTAATAGGATATTAATACTTTATGAATTCATAGCAAAATTATAATTTATACAGTTTAATGTAGGCATAATAACTATAATGTCACATGTTGCATTTCATTAGACAACCCACTTGGGCAAAACAATAGACATTAAAACATGGCAAAAACTGGTTGAATCAACGTTATTTCCACAACATTTCAACCAACAGAATCTATGTGATGACGTTGAATCAACGTAGAAAATGTATTGGGTTTGCAAAAAGCCATCAACATAAGGGAATTACTTTTTTTTCCCAACCAACTTTTAAAACCCATAAGAGTCTAAGACCTGTCGGGGGTGTCCTGTCCACATACTTTTATTTATATATATTTGTGTACTTCCATAAATGTTTTCGACTGAGGCCTGTGGGTGTCCAAGATCAAAACCACTGACATGTAAGTGTTCATGAGTCTCACCTTTACACAGAGGGTAATATTAGTGTGTAGCCCAAACTATTCAGGCGCTACAGACAGAAGTTGGCAGATCGTCTGTATCGACCTCAGACAAGTCCCAAGACGTTTGTAGAGGAAAACGGAAAACACCATATTTGTGAGTCTCATCTTTCCATAGAGGGAAAGACGCCACAGATAATTTTGGGAGACCGATTTTCAGGATGTCTCATGGTCTGACAAACACCGCTCTGTCACCTTTCAACAGGCCGATGCGGCGGATGGAGACGCAGCCAATGCAAAACAACAGATACTGTATCTCTGGGTTAAACCGATGGAGTTTTGTTTAAAAATATATATTATGCTAATTAGACTTCCGTGGGGGCACGCACATCGACTCCCGTCACATGGTGACATTTTTGTGGGTATAATTTATTTATTTATTTATCCTTTAACTAGGCAAGTCAGTTAAGAAAAAAATCTTATTTATGACGGCCTAGGAACAGTGGGTTAACTGCCTTGCTCAGGGGCAGAATGACATATTTTTACCTTGTCAGCTCGGGGATTCGAACTTGAAACCTTTTGGTTACTGGTCCAACGCTCTATTTGTGGAACATTCCAACATGAATCTGTTCTAAAAAATTCATAAAGTACAAGGTTGCCAACGAACAACGCATACAAAGTAGTTTGATCAATTCATCTAGCTATCTAGCTGCGGAATAGGGATCAACTCAACGTGTATTGTATCCTTAAAAACGTTTGTCCACATCACAAGCGATACAATTGAGTCTCATGTTCTTCTCCTCTTTGTTCGTGTAGTAGTTCCGGTATTGACTTTGTGTTGGTGACTTATTCTTCTTGGCGGTCCGCAAACAAATGTTTAAAGTGCCGCCAACTCCTGTCCTGGAATCAATCATGATCTGACCATTTCTGTACTACCATGAAAATACAATTCAAAACCAAATAAATCCTTAACTTCTACCACACCCTCCCCCAACACTATTAAGCTTTATCTATAACACTCCAGCTGTAGGATCGTTCAGCATGTCAACAACCATTTGTTACCATCAATATATATTTTATCATCTTCACAATAATCTTCAACCTGTCATTTCTGCTTTCCATAACCTGAGTCATATTGATAAAAACTATGAAGTCAACTTTATTCATTATCAAAGTGTCCTTTGACACCACACATTTATGGGACAATATTTCTGAACAGACCTCCAAACCATGCCAGGACCAGCAGAAACACAAGACCCAACAGTAGGTTCACTTACTACAGGTACATCCATGTCAGCTCCATCAGTCTGACAGTAGGTCCACTTACTACAGGTACATCCATGTCAGATCCATCACTTACTACAGGTACATCCATGTCAGCTCCATCAGTCTGACAGTAGGTCCACTTACTACAGGTACATCCATGTCAGATCCATCACTTACTACAGATACATCAATGTCAGATCCATCACTTACTACAGGTACATCCATGTCAGATCCATCACTTACTACAGGTACATCCATGTCAGATCCATCACTTACTACAGGTACATCCATGTCAGATCCATCACTTACTACAGGTACATCCATGTCAGATCCATCACTTACTACAGGTACATCCATGTCAGCTCCATCAGTCTGACAGTAGGTTCACTTACTACAGGTACATCCATGTCAGCTCCATCAGTTTGACAGTAGGTCCACTTACTACAGGTACATCCATGTCAGCTCCATCAGTCTGACAGTAGGTTCACTTACTACAGGTACATCCATGTCAGCTCCATCAGTCTGACAGTAGGTCTACTTACTACAGATACATCCATGTCAGATCCATCACTTACTACAGGTACATCCATGTCAGCTCCATCAGTCTGACAGTAGGTTCACTTACTACAGGTACATCCATGTCAGATCCATCAGTCTGACAGTAGGTCTACTTACTACAGGTACATCCATGTCAGCTCCATCAGTCTGACAGTAGGTCCACTTACTACAGGTACATCCATGTCAGATCCATCACTTACTACAGGTACATCCATGTCAGATCCATCACTTACTACAGGTACATCCATGTCAGATCCATCACTTACTACAGGTACATCCATGTCAGCTCCATCAGTCTGACAGTAGGTCCACTTACTACAGGTACATCCATGTCAGCTCCATCAGTTTGACAGTAGGTCCACTTACTACAGGTACATCCATGTCAGCTCCATCAGTCTGACAGTAGGTTCACTTACTACAGGTACATCCATGTCAGCTCCATCAGTCTGACAGTAGGTCCACTTACTACAGGTACATCCATGTCAGCTCCATCACTTACTACAGATACATCCATGTCAGCTCCATCAGTCCTGACTGTAGTTCTACCAATATGTTTTACGGCCTCTGAATATGATACATAATGACTGATCCTGTAACGTTCGTCTGAAGGAGTAGACCAAGGTGCAGCATGGAATATGTTCATCTCGTGATTCATTTACTCAGAACACGATAAAAGGTAATGAACAAAGAAAATACGACTGTCACGTTCTGTAGGCATACAAAGCAATACAAAAATAAGATCCCACAAACACAGGTGGAAAAAAGGCTGCCTAAGTATGGTTCCTAATCAGAGACAATGATAGACAGCTGCCTCCCGTTAGGAACCATACTCGGCCCAACACAAAGAAATACAAAATATAGAATGCCCACCCCACACCCTGACCTAACAACATAGAGAAATAACCCGTCTCTCTCAGGTCAGGGCTTGACAGTACCCCCCCCCCCCCCAAGGTGCGGACTCTCGGCCGCAAACCTGAACCTATAGGGGAGGGTCCGGGTGGGCATCCATACTTGGCGGCGGCTCTGGTTTGGGGCGTAGCCTCCCCCCCCGCCCGCTGATCCCTCCGCTTCTGTTTGTCTGAAAGAACCAGACCGTGGATCATCGCCGGAGGCTTGGGAACTCCAACCGCCGCTGACGACTCTGGGCTGAAGGCCGTCGCTGAAGACTCTGGGCTGAAGGCCACCGTGGAAGACTCTGGGCTGCGGACCGCCGTTGAAGACTCTGGGCTGCGGACCGCCGTTGAAGACTCTGGGCTGCGGACCGCCGTTGAAGACTCTGGGCTGCGGACCGCCGTTGAAGACTCTGGGCTGCGGAGCGTCGCTGGAGGCTCCGTACTGATGAGCGTTGCTGGAGGCTCCGGACTGATGAGCGTCGCTGGAGGCTCCGGACTGATGAGCGTCGCTGGAGGCTCCGGACTGAGGAGCGTCGCTGGAGGCTCCAGACTGAGGAGCGTCGCTGGAGGCTGCGGGCTGAGGAGCGTCACTGGAGGCTCCAGACTGGGGAGCATCGCTGGAGGCCCCGTACTGGGGAGCATCGCTGGAGGCCCTGTACTGATGAGTGTCGCTGGAGGCTCTGGACTGAGGAGCGGCGCTGGAAGCTCCGGACTGAGGAGCGGCGCTGGAAGCTCCGGACTGAGGAGCGTCGCTGGAGGCTCCGGACTGAGGAGCGTCGCTGGAGGCTCCGGACTGAGGAGCGTCGCTGGAGGCTCCGGACTGAGAAGCGTCACTGGAGGCTCCGGACTGAGAAACGTCGCCGGAGGCTCCGGACTGGAGAGCGTCGTTGTAGGTTCCGGACTAGGGACCGTTGTTGTAGGCTCCATGCCTTGGATCATCAATGCAGGTTCTGTGCCATGGATCATCACTGGAGGCTTCGTGCCATGGATCATCTCTACAGGTGCCGGGCCATGGATTATCCCTACAGGCTTCGTGCCATGGATTATCCTTACAGGCTTCGGACCATAGATTATCACTGGAGGCTTTATTCGTGGAGCTGGACCAGGTCTCACCGAACCGGCGGAGACGCACTGAGGACCGAGTGCCCAATGCAGGCACTGGCCGTACTGGGCTATGGAGGCATACTGGAGGAAGAGTGCAAGGAGCAGGCACAGGACGTACTGGGCTATGGTGACGCACTGGAGGGAGAGTGCGCGGAGCAGGCACAGTGTACACTGGGCCTCGGAGGCGCACTGGAAGTCTGGCGCTTAGGGCTGGCACAACCCGTCCTGGCTCGATGTTGACTATAGCCCGGCAAGGGCGGGGAGCTGAAATAGGCCGCACTGGGTTGAGCTGACGAACTGGGGGTACTGTGCGTAGAGCTGGAGCAGGATAACCTAGGCCGAGGAGACGCACTGGAGACCAGGACCGCTGAGCTGGCTTACTCCTTCCTGGCTGAATGCCAACTCTAGCACGGCAACGGTGAGGAGCTTGCACCGAGCGCACCGGGCTGTGAGTGCGTATGGGCGACACCGTGCGCACCACCGCATAACACGGTGCTTCTACAGTCACTCGCTCCCTACGGTAAGCACGGGGAGTTGGCTCAGGTCTTAACCTCGCCTTAGCCAATCTACCCGTGTTTCCCCCCCCAAATTGTTTTTGCCACTGCCTCTCGGCCTCCTGTTGCTTGCCTAGCCGTTCTTCCCAGTATCGCCGTTCCGCCTTCACTGCCTCTATCTCCTCCGGCGGCCGGCGATACTCTCCCGGCCTTGTTCAAGGTCCTGCCCCATCCAGGATCTCTTCCCAGGTCCAGTCATCCTGCCCTTGCTGCTTGGTCTTTTTGTGGTGGGATCTTCTGTAACGTTCGTCTGAAGGAGTAGACCAAGGTGCAGCATGGAATATGTTCATCTCATGATTGGTTTACTCAGAACACGATAAAAGGTAATAAACAAAGAAAATACGACCGTCACGTTCTGTAGGCATACAAAGCAATACAAAAATAAGATCCCACAAACACAGGTGGAAAAAAGGCTGCCTAAGTATGGTTCCTAATCAGAGACAACGATAGACAGCTGCCTCTGGTTAGGAATCATACTCGGCCCAACACAAAGAAATACAAAACATAGAATGCCCACACCACACCCTGACCTAACAACATAGAGAAATAAACCGTCTCTCTCAGGTCAGGGCGTGATCTCTGATCCTCTCTATCCTCTCTCTGTACCTGGCATCCACCAAATGCGGCACTGTGTTCTCCCCCACAATTACAGCACTTAACCTTCACATTGCTTCCACATTCACCGTAATCATGTTCCTCGCCACACTTGGCACATCTTTTCTTTCCTTTACACTGAGCAGCTACATGTCCCATTCTTTGGCATTTAAAACACTGCAGTGAATATGGGACAAATTCTCTAACATTGAAACTCAGGAATCCTATACGTACTTTCCCGGAAAAACTTTCTCAAATCTCAGAATCACTGATAAGCTTTCCCTTCTTTAACCCTCTTTCCTCCTGATGAACCGTTTGGCCTCAATCCCTCTGCCTCCCTTCACATTTTCTTTAATATCATCTGTGGACATATATATTGAGACACCAGTGACGACTCCACTCAACCTAGCAGAAGCACCAGGAATAAGGTTTTTAATCGTCTTCTCATTAAGCTTCCATTTGCAGAATCGTCTCTTGCTGAGCCTGGCAACCACACAATATTAACAATATACTATTTCCAATTACCCGAGCTAATTTCACTTCACCTACCTCTTTCTCTACGGCATTTGTTAAAACGGCCAGCTTCAGTCAGCTGATTCTAGCCATCATTTATGGTTAGTTCTGGTCAAGCAGCTTAGTATCCTATTCAGAGGACCCCCACTTTTGTTAGTGTCTTATTGGTCAAGGTCACGCCAAATACTTATTGCCACATCTTGTTCAGCCTATCAGCAGTCTTGATTCCCGGGACTTCAGTTTCACTTAGTCTATCACCCCAGCACGCTGTGGGGTCAGAAACGTGCTTTCCCCATCCTGATGAGCACATCCACAGTTTCCTCCTGCTGAACTTTTCCTCCTGTGGACTGAATCCCTGTTTGTCTGATGTTTAATTGTGCATCTAAACACCACATAGTTAATGTCTCACTGGACATGATTCTCAGTTATCTGAACCATGAGTGGTCAAATGTGTGTGAATGTGGACATCTTCTACCATTAAACTTCCCTTTACCTGGGCATCCACCTCATCCTTGTTCTGACCGGATATTCTGTAGTGGTTTTATTACAATCATGGTCCTTTGATTCTCTATAACCCAATCTATGTTTCAGCATTAGTTAGTCAGATAAGGTGTAAGTGGGCCTCACTGTGGTCTCATTAAACACTATCACCACTTTCCACTCCAACACATCACTACTCTTGCTTCCTACCCTGGCCGTCTTTATGCTTTCTTTACTAGACGCTCTACTGCTTTCTGTATCATGATCTATCTTCTTCCTGTCTTTCCACTACAGACCGTTCCTGTCCTTGACCCTTATCCTTCCGCTCCATACTATCACAACTGACACCCATATTGTTCGCATTCAGCTGTTGCTTCAGCAACTTTTTCTCTGTTTCCTCCATTTTGTCCGCACTACTCACTGCCATTTCCGACCGCCTCCCGCTGCCGACGAAGCTTTTTCCCCCAAAGGGAAATTAGTTAATGAATTGCCTGGTTGCGGGACAATTCCAATGGAACTGTAAAACAGACATTAAACTGGAATTATTGTGAATAACTGCTATCAACCAGTATCCAAACAAGTCGTTTTTATGCAGTGTAATTATGATAGAAAAACATCAAAACAGAACTACAGTTAATCTGCCAAATTACCACACATAGAGCACTAGGAGTGAAGTGTTATAACCTGTTATTACACTTTGGCTGTTGACATAACTGACCGTAGGCCTGCTAGGGATTGTGACATTGTGTTCATATTAGGCATATCTGTAAAATAGGAACATAATATCCCATGTCTGCAGACTGTTTTCATTATGTTAGTAGTGGTGCTGGCACTGTTTCTGTCCACTGGGTGTCATCAGAGTGTTAATAATGTATTTTTGTTGGCAACAGAGTGTTTGTTAAGCCAGGGTTTCCCAAACTCTGTCCTGGGCCCCCCCATCATGGCATTGTAAGCACTAAGCACCATGCTCTACCAGCTGAGCTAGAGGACTACTCTAGGTCCTTGCAGTTTAAGTTCATAGAGTCTAGCGTAAAGGGGCAATTTGACGTTCAAACTACAACCACAAAGCAGTTACCCCACCTCTGTTTTGTTAAACAGGGTGGAGGAATGTAAACACTCACATTCATAAACAGAGAGATGAATGCAATGACTAACCATCCATGAGTTCAACGTTGTATTTATTTGAGGCTATATGGTGTTTGTTTATAATTACATTGATTAGAAACAATGTAGTAAAATCATCTTATCTTTTGGGTTACGATGGGGTGTGACAGTTGAACTATGATCATGAAGCATTTTTCAGTTATATTCTTCTTTAAAAACATCTGTGGGTATTAATAGGCCTATATTGTAGCGAATCCGGGGCTTCCACTTGGGTCCAGCGACTGTCGAGCCAAAACCATTATGCTAAGAGTTCCGACCACCTTGACGAGGTCGCTAGCGGTTGGGTTAATGTTGCTAAAATTGGCCTTACCCAGGCTTCTTTAAAACATGACAACGTTTAGTTTGAAGATCCTAAAAGGTATTGGTGTCTGAAAACGATTCAAATGAAATGTTATTTATCACATGCTTGGTAAACAACAAGGTATAGACTAACAGTGAAATGCTTACTAACGGCTCCTCCCAACAATGCAGAGAAATAAAATAGAAAAAGTCACAACAGGTAATTACACTGCATTCGGAAAGTAACCTTTATTCATGCAACTGCAGACAGAAGTTAACAATGGAATCACAGCTTATATGTTTCAGAGTAAGTTCTGCACCCCACCTAAGGGCGTAGCTGATTTTATACATGTGATCACTCCCTAGTGGTATGATCACCTACGTCAATGTATGTGTGTATCAATAAGCTGAGGTTACCTTATAAGGTAACCTAGTACAGTAGCTTCTCTGAATTCATTAGCATTGTCCACTGTCATACAAGATCAAAATGTCAAAACCAGACAGTGGTTACTTCTCTTTATCTAGTTCCGGTTTGACTCAGACCCAGCCTGCAAGCACACTCTTGCAACAGCTTGGGCTTAACCACAGACTAATATAGATCGCTTGTGTAACGTATAGTGGCAGAGTTTTTAGACACATAGCAACAGTATCTATTATAAGGCCTGCAGCAAAACATATGAATCTTAAGGTCCCCTTAATCAATAATGGGGAGGGTCTTTGGGACCCTAACCCCTTAATTTCTCTGCTTATGGCAACGTCCATGAAGAAAATGCTCCCATCTTCCCTATCCAGGGGCTTGTGTTGTTATTCTACCAATCGTTTGTCCCTGAAAAGAGGTCCATCCTGAATGTGTTGTTGCTTCCCAGTAATGTTGTGAGAAAAGAGGTGAGCTGGAACCCTACAACCCTAGAAACCCACTTATATCTGTCTGGAATTCAATCAAACACACAATGGAAATGTAATACTAGCATAATGGCCAAACATGTAATCAAACCATTATGGAGAGTAGCAAGGAACAAGTAGCAAGTTTCACTGAATTCCAGCTGTTGACCTTTTTCGTCTTATTGCATTATTCTCAAGCTTTGTGTATTTTCTTACCCACATTAATTAAAAAATAATAATAATCTTTTTGAAGCACAACTAACCTGTCTATTGTTGGCCCTTTCAAGGTGTGGGAGGTGATTGAAAGGGATGGAATTAGAGAAATTCTAATAACTTCTCAGTGTAAACTAACCCCGACGCAAGAATACACCCTCTCCACTTATTCTGCAGATGGACATCGAATAAAACCAAACGTAAATCTGGGCTATATTTGAATAATACATTTTTTTTATTACTATGTCATTTTTCATTTCATTCTCAGTGACTAGCAATGTCTCTTTATTTCAAGAAGCAGAGTTTGTGGAATTTTGATTCCTATGAAAACTACCACTACCCCACTTTTCATTTGTTCTTACAAACTATAGTTAAAGAAGTTGATCTTCTTCTCAAAGAAAAGGAAGGTGATGAACTTGTATGGAACAGACTTGTCTGGCTGCCATGGTAACAGACATTCAGAGCTCAAATCAAATGAAGTCAGACCAGGAGCAGTAGTACTGTTACATGTTGTAGTTCTCTGATAGTATTACTGTTACATGTTGTAGTTCTCCGATAGTAGTATTGTTACATGTTGTAGTTTCTGATAGTAGTACTGTTACATGTTGTAGTTCTCTGATAGTATTACTGTTACATGTTGTATTTCTCTAATAGTAGTACTGTTACATGTTGTAGTTCTCTGACAGTAGTATTGTTACATGTTGTAGTTCTCTAATAGTAGTACTGTTACATGTTGTAGTTCTCTAATAGTAGTACTGTTACATGTTGTAGTTCTCTGACAGTAGTATTGTTACATGTTGTAGTTCTCTAATAGTAGTACTTTTACATGTTGTAGTTCTCTGATAGTATTATTGTTATTGGACTATGATGTGATTATATCATATGATTATGGTTGGTTATAATGAACATACCTTTTATAAGATAGTAAAACACCTTTTCTTTTCATCCTCAGCCTCACCAACAGATGTCATCTCTACAGGTACTGTTGACCTTCCACTGACATTCACCATCATTATAAACCTCTCACTAACACACTAGATATTCACCACCATTATAAACCTCTCAATAACAAACTAGAGATTCATCACCATTATAAACCTCTCAATAACAAACTAATTAAAGTTCACCCTAGACAGTATCTTATCATCCTAGACAGTATCTTATCATCCTAGACAGGATTTTAATAAATCATTTCCCCCTCCCAGTTTCAGCTGTTTCCCCTGCAGCCCCTCCTGCCAACCCCTCTACCGCCCATAGTAGAGCCTTCATCAGAAGACACAGGATGGCTCTAGAGACTCGCCTGGGACTCTTACAGTCCTTATTTCTGCGTCTCCAGGATTGTGGGGTTCTGAATGACGAGGAGAGGGAGGAGGTGGTCAGCAAACCCACCAAGACCCTACAGAACCAAGCCCTGCTGGACATGGTGGTAAGGGAGGGGGCTCATACCCATGAATACTTCTACCAGGTCCTGAAGGAAGTAGATCCCTGCCTGGTTGAAGACCTGGAAGAGCAGACAGTCTGAGGCAGGTGGCCATGGATACAACCTCAGTAGATATCAAAACTTTTATCAGATACAGAGAGCAGTACTTTGAGGAGGAGCCATCCTGACCAGAGGTGGTTGGTGTGTAATGTGATTGGACACCATTCTCACCAGCACTCCCATCAGTCTGTAGTTTACTTTACAAGCCCCAGATCTGAGGCAAGGTGACATCACTGAGGCTACTGTCTACCAGACAACCTACCTGTGTTACTCTGGTACACTGGTTACAGACTACAAGATCAGGGCTATTGTCTACCAGACATCCTACCTGTGTTACTCTGGTACACTGGCTGCAGACTACAATATCAGGGCTACTGTCTACCAGACAGCCTACCTGTGTTACTCTGGTACACTGGCTGCAGACTACAAGATCAGGGCTACTGTCTACCAGACAACCAACCTGTGTTACTCTGGTACACTGGCTGCAGACTACGAGATTATTGAATTTCTATCTGGAACATGGTGAATGTTGAATCATCTTGGACAGGTCTCAGGAAACAACATGTGAGACTTAACATCTACCAGACAACTGACTTGTACTGGACAGCTGTACTGGCTGAACACCAGATATATCTCTGTTTAGATATAGTGTATATGGACAGCTGTACTGTCTGAACACCAGATATATCTCTGTTTAGATATAGTGTATATGGACAGCTGTACTGGCTGAACACCAGATATATCTCTGTTTAGATATAGTGTATATGCTTATATAATGGTATTTTTAAGAGCGTCTTTTAAAATGTAATGACATTATTTTCCAACAATAGGGACTACCGTAATTTCCGGACTATTAAGTGCACCTGAATATAAGCCGCACCCACTGAATTTTAAATTTTATTTTGAACATAAATAAGCCGCACATGTATATAAGCCGCAGGTGCCTACCGGTACATTGAAACAAATGAACTTTACACAGGCTTTAATGAAACACGGCTTGTAACAAAAATAAATAGGCTTTAACGAAACACGGCTTGTAACAAAATAAATAGGCTTTAACGAAACACGGCTTGTAACAAAAAATAAAAGTCAATTCCTCACGCTTGTAACGCCCTGGCCATAGAGAGGGGTATTTTGTTCTTTATTTTGGTTAGGCCAGGGTGTTACATTGGGTGGGCGTTATATGTTCATTTTTCTATGTTTTTGTATTTCTTTGTTTTGGACCGTGTGTGGCTCCCAATCAGGCACAGCTGAAGTTCATTGTTGCTGATTGGGAGTCACACATAAGGAGCCTGTTTTTCCTTTGGGTTTTGTGGGGGATTGTTTCTGTTTAGATTTTCCTAACAGGACTGTTTTGCTGTCGTGTTTTTGTTCATTTTTGTAGTGTTCTCTTTTGTTCTAATTAAATTCTAAGATGAACACTAACTCCGCTGCACCTTGGTCTCCTCTTTCCACCAACGACGGTCGTTACAACGCTGCTGTTTCCAACGTCTTATCATCGACTCATGATGACCAAGCTCCCGTGCAGCAGCTCTATTTCCTTTTCCAACAGCCAGATCAATCGCCTTAAACTTGAAAGCTGCATCATATGCATTTCTCCGTGTCTTTGCCATGATGAGGGTGACAAAATGACTACCGTAATCAGAATGATGGGAAGTTTGAGAGCGCTCGATTTAATCTAAACAGTAAACCAAAAAGTTGTTTGACCTTAACCCGTTCGGCAATTTCATTGGTCTAATGAAATCTTCATGGCGCCAAAAAACTGAGCACGTCACAGAATGTGTTTTTTTGAGAAAAAAAAAATTTAAAGCGGGAAAAATCCGTATATTAGCCGCGTCATTGGTTCAAAGCGTGGGGAAAAAGTTGCGGCTTATAGTCCGAAATTTACGGTAGTCTCCTTTTATGATTGATCAGGAGAAATAGGAGCAACTCTTGAGAAAAGGAATATGTCCTTTATCTATGACTTTTCTGCCACCACGGACTTAATCAGGCTGAATCTCAGGGACTCATTTAACTCTCAGGGAAATATGGCATATTTTATAGTGTATAAATATCTGGGATAGTGTTTTGTAATTGCATTAATCTATTTATTCTCTCAATTTAATTGAGATTACAAATATATCCTTTATCCAAATATTTATTTTAAGGTAACTATGATGTTTAGACCATATTGGAATCAGCAGTAGGGGGAAGCAGCACCACTGGCCTCCCCATCACCTTTGTTATTGTTGCCTAGCTACGGAGTGTCATGCAGCATGGTAAAAATAATTGCAGTTTATAATGTGCTCTTCTATCGTGTGTAATGATGTCTGAGGAGAAAACAGTGTGGTTGTTTCCAGTAGCTTCTTTGTTGTTGTAATATCTCAAACGGATGTAACTGTTTCACCATTAAGGATTCCAGCTTTAATCAGACTGAATGTCAGGGACTCATTTCACTCTCAGAGAAATATGTTATATTTTCGATTATAAACTGGGTGGTTGGTGCTCTAAATGCTGATTGGCTGACATCCGTATACAACATGTATAACAAAACCTTTATTTTTCCTGCTCTAATTACATTGGTAACCAGTTTATAATAGAAATTAGGCACCTCTGGGGTTTGTGGTACATGGCCAATATCCTGTTATGGATAGGGGGCAGTATTTTCACGGCCGGATAAAAAACGTACCCGATTTAATCTGATTATTACTCCTGCCCAGAAACTAGAATATGCATATAATTATTACCTTTGGATAGGAAACACTCCAAAGTTTCTAAAACTGTTTGAATGGTGTCTGTGAGTATAACAGAACTCATTTGGCAGGCCAAAACCTGAGAAGATTCTGTACAGGAAGTACCCTGTCTGACAATTTCTTGGCCTTCTTGATTATCTCTATCCAAAACAGGGGATCTCTGCTGTTACGTGACACTTCCTAAGGCTCCCATGGGCTCTCAGAAGGCGGCAAAAAGCTGAATCGTGGCTTTGCAGGCCCTGGCTGAAAAACATTAGCGCGTTTGGATAGTGGTCGGTCAGAGTACTATGAGACTGAGGCTCGTGCACGAGTCGACTCCATGTTTACTTTCTCTCTCTTTGAACGAAAACAACCACTCCCGGTCGGAATATTAGCGCTTTTTTACGAGAAAAATTGCATAAAAATTGATTTTAAACAGCGGTTGACATGCTTCGAAGTACGGTAATGGAATATTTAGAAATGTTTTGTCACGAAACGCGTCGGGCGCGTAACCCTTCGTCACCCTTGGATAGTGTCTTGAACGCACGAACAAAACGCAGCTATTTGGATATAACTATGGATTATTTTGAACCAAACCAACATTTGTTATTGAAGTAGCAGTCCTGGGAGTGCATTCTGACGAAGAACACCAAAGGTAATCAAACTTTTCTAATAGTAAATCGGAGTTTGGTGAGGGTCAAACTTGGTGGGTGTCAAAATAGCTAGCCGTGATGGCTGGGCTATCTACTCAGAATATTGCAAAATGTGCTTTCACCGAAAAGCTATTTTAAAATCGGACACCTCGATTGCACAAAGGAGTTCTGTATCTATAATTCTTAAAATAATTGTTATGTTTTTTGTGAACGTTTATCGTGAGTAATTTAGTAAATTCACCGGAAGTGTTCGGTGGGAATGCTAGTTCTGAACGTCACATGCTAATGTAAAAAGCTGGTTTTTGATATAAATATGAACTTGATTGAACAAAACATGCATGTATTGTATAACATAATGTCCTAGGCGTGTCATCTGATGAAGATCATCAAAGGTTAGTGCTGCATTTAGCTGTGGTTTTGTTTTTTGTGACATTATATGCTAGCTTGAAAAAATGGGTGTCTGATTATTTCTGGCTGGGTACTCTGCTGACATAATCTAATGTTTTGCTTTCGCTGTAAAGCCTTTTTGAAATTGTACAGTGTGGTTAGATAAAGGAGAGTCTTGTCTTTAAAATGCTGTAAAACAGTCATATGTTTGAAAAATTGAAGTTTTTGTATTTTTGAGGAATTTGTCATTCGCGCCACGCCTATCATTGGATATTGGAGCAGGTGTTCCGCTAGCGGAACGTCTAGATGTAAGAGGATATACCATGGCTAAGGGCTGTATCCATGCACTCCGCGCTGCGTCATGCGTAAGAATATCCCTTAGCCGTGGTATATTGGTCATATACCACACCCTCTCGGGCCTTATTACTTAAGTGTATAACAGGGTTGTGGTAAATTCAGACTTGAATTGAGAATGCCTAAAATTCCAATTAAATTATTTAATTTGAACTAAATGTGAATTTAAGTAGTAAACAGGATACAGAATTTGAATTTGAATGAAAGGAAATATAATCAAAATAAATTACATTAAATTTACTCTCAGGGAAGTATGTTATATTTTGCAGTGTACAACAGGGTTGTGATCAATTCTGAATTGAGTTGAGAATGGCTCATAAATCCAATTCAATTAAAGAAGTAATAAGCAGGATAGAGAATTGCAATTTTAATGAAAGAAAATAGTTGAATTCAGTGAAATTCAATCAAATTAAATGCCTATTCTATTCTATTCTATAGGTGTAGTCTATATAAATATACATCTTGTAAATTAAATACCAAACATGTTGTAATAAACATGCATATATAATGTTGATGAAACAATTGATTTTCAGGACAAACTCTTAAAATCAATGATCAAGGAAAACAAAACCTGTAGTTATTATATTTCGTTAATCACTTAAATGTTGTTCAATATGGGTGGAAATACTACATTTCCCACAATGCGTTAGTTTAACTCTCAAGTTGACCCTAAAGCCTTTAACCTCTATGGGCTAGGTGGGACGTTTGCGTCCCACCCTAGTCAACAGCCAGTGGAATCCCGTGGCGCGATATTCAAATACCTTAGAAATGCTATTACTTCAATTTCTCAAACATATGACTATTTTACACCATTTTAAAGACAAGACTCTCGTCAATCTAACCACACTGTCCGACTTTACAACGAAAGCAAAACATTAGATTATGTCAGCAGAGTACCCAGCCAGAAATAATCAGACACCCATTTTTCAAGCTAGCATATAATGTCACATAAACCCAAACCACAGCTAAATGCAGCACTAACCTTTGATGATCTTCATCACATGACACTCCTAGGACATTATGTTATACAATACATGCATGTTTTGTTCAATCAATTTCATATTTATATCAAAAACCAGCTTTTTACATTAGCATGTGACGTTCAGAACTAGCATACCCACCGCGAACTTCCGGTGAATTTACTAAATTACTCACGATAAACGTTCACAAAAAACATAACAATTATTTTAAGAATTATAGATACAGAACTCCTTTATGCAATCGCTATGTCCGATTTTAAAATAGCTTTTCGGCAATAGCACATTTTGCAATATTCTGAGTAGATAGCTCGCCATCACGGGCTAGCTATTTTGACACCCACCAAGTTTGGCCCTCACCAAACTCAGATTTACTATAAGAAAAATTGGATTACCTTTGCTGTTCTTCGTCAGAATGCACTCCCAGGACTTCTACTTCAATAACAAATGTTGGTTTGGTTCAAAATAATCCATAGTTATGTTCAAATATCCTCTGTTTTGTTCGTGCGTTCAAGACACTATCCAAAGGGTGACGAAGGGTGACGCGCCCGACGCGTTTCGTAACAAAAAAATTCTAAATATTCCATTACCGTACTTCGAAACATGTCAACCGCTGTTTAAAATAAATTTTTATGCAATTTTTCTCGTAAAAAAGCGATAATATTCCGACCGGGAAACCCTGTTTTCGTTCAAAGACGAAAAAATAAAAACATGGTGTCGGCTCGTGCACGCGCCCCCAGTCTCATTGATCTCTGATCGACCACTCTCCAAATGCGCTACTGTTTTTCAGTCATGGCCTGCAAAGTCATCATTCAACGTTCTGCCGCCTTCTGAGAGCCTATGGGAGCCGTAGGAAGTGTCACGTTACAGCAGAGATCCTCAGTTTTAAATAAAGAGAGTGTAGAAGGCCAAGAAATGGTCAGAGAGGGCACTTCCTGTAAGGAATCTTCTCAGGTTTTTGCCTGCCATATGAGTTCTGTTATACTCACAGACACCATTCAAACAGTTTTAGAAACTGTAGGCTGTTTTCTATCCAAATCAAACAATTATATGCATATTCTAGTTTCTGGGCAGTAGTAATAACCAGATTAAATCGGGTACGTTTTTTATCCGGCCGTGCAAATACTGCCCCCTACCCTAGAGAGGTTAAGAAACATCTGGGACACCAGACCTGGTATTCATAGCTGACTTTAAAAATGTTTTTGATAAAGTACTACTGGAATTTATATATAAATGCCTGGAATATTTCCATTTTGGAGAATCTTTTATACAATGTGTAAAAGTTATGCATAGTAACCCTAGGTTTAAAATAGTAAATATTTGCTTGTTCTCAGAAAGTATTAAACTGTCAAGAGGAGTTAAACAAGGTTGTCCACTATTAGCATATCTATTTATTATAGCTATTGAAATGTTAGCTATTATAATCAGATCGAACAATAATATCAAGGGCCTACAAATCCAGGGCTTAAACACAAAGGTGTCATTGTGACAATTCATGTTTTCTATTACATCCACAATTTGGATCCCTCCACAGCCTCATAGAGGATCTAGATACTTTTTCTTACAACCAAATTATGATACGTGTACTATATTACGTATTGGATCACAAAAAAAAATACAACTTTTACTTTACCGTGTAGTTTACCAATAAAATGGTCTGACGGTGAAGTGGAAATACTTGGTATTCATATCCCGAAAGAAAGAAATGATCTCACTGCAATACATTTGAATAGAAAGTTAGAAAAAATAGATAAAATCTTGCTGCCATAGAAAGGGAACTACCTGTCTATTTGTGGAAAAATCACCCTGATGAACTCTTTAGTCATATACCAGTTTACCTATTTGCTTATGGCCTTTCCTACACCTAGCGACTTGTTTTTTTATTATATGAGCAAAAAATATTTTATTTGGAATGGCAAGCCAGACAAAATTTATTTTACCTTTATTTAACTAGGCAAGTCAGTTAAGAACACATTCTTATTTACAATGACGGCCTAGGAACAGAGGTTTAACTGCCTTGTTCAGGGGCAGAACAACAGATTTTTACCTTGCCAGCTCAGGGATTTGATCTAGCAACCTTTCGGTTACTGGTCCAATGCTCTAACTACTAAGCTACCTGCGGCCCCCACTAGGCTACCTGGGCCTATTTATATAATGAATATGAATTCGGAGGGCAGAAATTATTAAATAGTAAAGCATTAGATCTCACACTAAAGGCTTCAGTCATACAAAAGTTATACTTAAATCTGAACTGGTTGTCTAGCAGATTAGTAAGAATGTCTCACCGCATGTTCAGGAATGGCCTTTTTCCCTTTATTCAGATTACAACCTCTCACTTTCGGTTTTTTGAAAATGAAATAATTTCCAAAATATCGCCATTTTTAAAACAAGCCATAGAAAGTTGGTTACAGTTTCAGTTTAATCCACTAGAAAAGACAGAACAAATTTTACAACAAATATTATGGTTAAACTCAAATATACTAATTGATTTTGTAAAAATAAACATTTTGGGGAAAAAAATTAAACGGTATAACCTTTGTCAATGATATCAAAAATAGGACTGGTGGAGTTATGTCACACATGCAGCTAACAAAAATATATGGAAATATCTACTCTACTCAAAATTACAACAAACTCATTTCATTATTACCCCAAAAATGGAAGAGGCAAGAAGAAGGGTGAGAATGTTAGGAACTTGTCTGTCAGCCCTGCATTAAGGACCAAAACTGGTTAAAGAAAATTGCAATAAATAAAAGCGTATACCAGTTTCATTTAAGGATGAAAAAATTGACAGCTGTGCCATATAGATTGAAAAATAGTTGGGAAGAGATTTTCAATGTGCCGATTCCATGGCACATGGTTTATGAATATATGGCTCCCGAGTGGCGCAGCAGTGTAAGGCACTGTATCTCAGTGCTAGAGGCATCACTACAGACCCTGGTTTGATTCCAGGCTGTATCACAACTGGCCATGATTGGGAGTGCCATAGGGTGGTGCACATAATGACAGTCTCACTTACATCCATGGTTTATATTTTTATCCATGTAGGTTAGGTTCCATTAAGATTCACTTTCGTTGACGTTGATACCTTCGACGTTTACCTCAACTTGGGTGACCTTGAAGGAGACGGGAAGGGTTCGGGTTAAACGCGTTTGACTCCGCCCACATTGAGCCCGGCCCTGACGTTTGACTCCCCTACATTGAGCCCGTCCCCGAACTGTACACTGCAGTCAGGGGCTTCTCTCCCTATTGGTCTCTGGTAGTGCGTCGCCCTCTAGAGGACAAACTGACACCAAACCAAAATAGTTGAGAGAGAGAAGCTGTTCTTATCTAGCGATGAAGTCAATACAACATCTCTGATATGATCTTGTTCTTTTTGTTTCCAGTTTACTCACAGGTTGTATTTGTAACGATACAAAATTCAGACTCCTTTTGTGGCGTTATTGAATTAATTTTACATATGAAGAATACTTAAAAATATATGTTATTAATTCATAATATAGTAACGAGTGAAAACTTCTAGGCTACAATCCAGTACATTATAATGTGACCTATCTGAGTAAATATCCAACAGCAGGGCTGGTTCTAGGATGACACAGGCAGACATTTCTTGTCTGTTTCTGAGCTAATATCCTGAAACTAACTGCCTGCCTGCCTGCCTGCCTGCCTGCCTGCCTGCCTGCCTGCAGGTGCCTGCCTGCCTGCCTGCCTGCCTGCCTGCCTGCCTGCCTGCCTGCCTGCCTGCCTGCCTGCCTGCCTGCCTGCCTGCCTGCCTGCCTGCCTGCCTGCCTGCCTGCCTGCCTGCCTGCGTAAGCTAAAGACACAAATAAGTAAGGAGGGAGAGAGGGGGAGGAGAGACTGGGAGACAACACACAGCAGGAGACTGAAGACCAGAGAGAGAGAGACAGAGAGAGTGAGAGAGGGAGTGTTAGAGAGGGGGAGTGTTAGAGAGAGAGATGGGGGAGAGAGAGGGGGGTTGTAGGACAGGCGAGGAGGGATAGTTTTGTGCAACATGGATTCCTCCACAACAGCACTGCTCTTTTGTTCTCTACTCTGGACAGGTAAACTACAAGCTGCTTCTCTCTACACTACAATGCAGAACATGTTATTAAGTCATTTACGGGGATAGTTCAGAGATATATTTTTTCAATGTGTGTTTCCTCATCTTGAAAGCAGTCTATAGACAAGGCCAGGAAATAAATATATAAATATGTTAAATTGCGGCACTATCGCTTTTAAGTGGGTATATATTATTAGCCCTAAACTACTTTAAACTTTCTACTTTCTAAAAAAAGTTTGGGATTAGGAATAAAGTAATAAACTAGTGTTGCGATGGTTTACAATTCTTAATCTTAACATAAAATGTTTCTCATAACTTTAAATGCACGGTGATACATTTCCTTTTTTACTGTAGATGTGAATTTATAAAACAGTGTTAATATCATGTCCCATGGTCTAGTCTAGCTGAGTCATGGTCCTATCCAGACCTGAGCTGCATGTTGTCTCTGATTGGATGTTTGCTCTGGGGTGGCATTTGTTTGCTGTTCTCCCCACAGACCACACTGAACACTCACAGTCTGCCCCTGTGTGTGTGTCTGTGTGTGTGTGTGTTTGGTGTGAGTGTGTGTTTGGTGTGTGTGTGTGTGTTTGGTGTGTGTGTGTTTGGTGTGTGAGTGTACGTGCGTGCCTGCATGCCTTTAGATGTATACCTGTCAATGTGGACATGGTCTATATTACTCTCTATATGTGAATCCTGTATATGCACGAGTAGCGTGTGTGTATGTGTGTGTGTGTGTGTACGTGCTTGTGTGTGAGTGTGAGTGTGTGTATGTGCTTGTGTGTGAGTGTGTGTGTACGTGCTTGTGTGAGTGAGTGTGTGTTAACTCATTGAACCCCCCTTTGGGTGGAACCCTGTGCTCCCTCTTGCATCGGAGGATGTCAATGACTGGTGTGTGTCTCTCTGAGTGTCTATTTCTCTCTCTGTGTGTGCATGTGCGTGTG
Source organism: Salmo salar (assembly GCF_965601325.2). NCBI lineage: Eukaryota > Metazoa > Chordata > Actinopteri > Salmoniformes > Salmonidae > Salmo > Salmo salar. Next base: position 77,197,249 of record NC_138292.1, on the reverse strand, counting down.
TGTGTCTGTGTGTGCTGTAACCTTGTCTCTTCTCTCCTACAGTGTGTGTTTGCGTGATATGTGTGTGTGTGTGTGTGTGTTACTTTGTATTGATTTTTTTATTTTATTTCACCTTTATTTAACCAGGTAAGCTAGTTGAGAACAGGTTCTCATTTACAACGGCGACCTGGCCAAGATAAAGCAAAGCAGTGCGACACAAACAACAACACAGAGTTACACGTGGAATAAACAAGCGTACAGTCAATAACACAATAGAAAAAAAAGTCTATATACAGTGTATGCAAATGGCGTGAGGAGGTAAGGCAATAAATAGGCCATAGTAGCAAAGTAATTACAATTTAGCAGATTAACACTGGAGTGATAGATGAGCAGATGATGATGTGCAAGTAGTGATACTGGTGTGCAAAAGAGCAGAAAAGTAAATAAAAACAATATGGGGATGAGGTAGGTAGATTGGGTGGGCTATTTACAAATGGACTATGTACAGCTGCAGCGATCGGTTAGCTGCTCAGATTGTTGATGTTTAAAGTTAGTGAGGGAAATATAAGTCTCCAGCTTCAGCGAGTTTTGCAATTCATCCCAGTCACTGGCAGCAGAGAATTGGAAGGAAAGGCGGCCAAAGGATGTGTTGGCTTTGGGGATGACCAGTGAGATATACCTGCTGGAGCGCGTGCTACGGGTGAGTGTTGTTATCGTGACCAGTGAGCTGATATAAGGCAGAGCTTTACCTAGCAGAGACTTATAGATGACCTGGAGCCAGTGGGTCTGGCGACGAATATGTAGCGAGGGCCAGCCGACTAGAGTATACAGGTTGCAGTGGTGGGTGGTATAAGGGGCTTTGGTAACAAAACGGATGGCACTGTGATAGACTGCATCCAGTTTGCTGAGTAGAGTATTGGAAGCTATTTTGTAGATGACATCGCCGAAGTCGAGGATCGGTAGGATAGTCAGTTTTACTAGGGTAAATTTGGCGGCATGAGTGAAGGAGGCTTTGTTGCGAAATAGAAAGCCAATTCTAGATTTGATTTTGAATTGGAGATGTTTTATATGAGACTGGAAGGAGAGTTTACAGTCTAGCCAGACACCTAGGTATTTGTAGTGGTCCACATATTCTAGGTCAGAACCGTCCAGAGTAGTGATGCTAGTCGGGCAGGCGGGCAGCGAACAGTTGAAAAGCATGCATTTGGTTTTACTAGCGTTTAAGTGCAGTTGGAGGCCACGGAAGGGGTGTTGTACGGCAATGAAGCTTGTTTGGAGCTTAGTTAACACATTGTCAAAAGAAGGGCCAGATGTATACAGAATGGTGTCGTCTGCGTAGAGGTGGATCAGGGAATCACCCGCAGCAAGAGCGACATTGTTGATAGATACAGAGAAAAAAGTCAGCCCGAGTATTGAACCCTGTGGCACCCCCATAGAGACTACCAGAGGTCCGGACAACAGGCCCTCCGATTTGACACACTGAACTCTGTCTGCGAAGTGGTTGGTGAACCAGGCGAGGCAGTCATTTCAGAAACCAAGGCCATTGAGTCTGCCGATAAGAATACGTTGATTAACAGAGTCGAAAGCCTTGGCCAGGTAGATGGAGACAGCTGCACAGTGCTGTCTTTTATCAATGGCGGTTATGATATCATTTAGGACCTTGAGCATGGCTGAGGTGCACCCATGACCAGCTCGGAAACCGGGTTGCACAGCAGAGAAGGTAAGGTGGGATTCGAAATTGTCAGTGATCTGTTTATTAACTTGGCTTTCAAAGACTTTAGAAAGGCAGGGCAGGATGGATATAGGTCTATAACAGTTGGGGTTTAGAGTGTCACCCCCTCTGAAGAGGGGGATGACCGCGGCAGCTTTCCAATCTTTAGGGATCTTGGATGATACGAAAGAGAGGTTGAACAGACTGTAATAGGGGTTGCAACAATTGCGGCGGATAACTTTTGAAAGAGAGGGTCCAGATTGTCTAGCCCAGCTGATTTGTACGGGTCCAGGTTTAGCAGCTCTTTCAGAACATCTGCTATCTGGATTTGGGTGAAGGAGAAGCTGGGAAGGCTCGGGCGAGTAGCTGCGGGGGGTGCGGAGCTGTTGGCCGGGGTTGGGGTAGCCAGGAGGAAAGCATGGCCAGCCGTAGCGAATTGCTTATTGAAATTTTCGATTATCATGGATTTATCAGTGGAGACAGTGTTACAGTACCTAGCCTCAGTGCAGTGGGCAGTTGGGAGGAGGTTCTCTTGTTTTCCATGGACTTTAGTGTCCCAAAACCTTTTGGAGTTAGAGCTCCAGGAAGAACATTTTTGTTTGAAAAAGCTAGCCTTTGCTTTGCTGACTGACTGCGTGTATTGGTTCCTGACTTCCTGAACAGTTGCATATCGCGAGGACTATTCGATACTATTGCAGTCCGCCAAAGGATGTTTTTGTGCTGGTCAAGGGCAGTCAGGTCTGGAGTGAACCAAGTGCTATATCTGTTCTTAGTTCAACATTTTTTGAAAGGGGCATGCTTATTTAAGATGGTTTGGAAATTACTTTTAATTAAAGAACAACCAGGCATCCTCGACTGACGGGATGAGGCCAATATCCTTCCAGAATACTCAGGCCAGGTTGATTAGAAAGGCCTGCTCACAGAAGTGTTTAAGGGAGCGTTTGACAGCGATGAGGGGTGGTCGTTTGACCGCGGACCCATAGCGGATGCAGGCAATAAGGCAGTGATCGCTGAGATCCTGATTGAAAACAGCAGAGGTGTATTTGGAGGGCAGATTAGTCAGGATAATATCTATGAGGGTGTCCATGTTTACGGATTTAGGGTTGTACCTGGTGGGTTCCTTGATAGTTTGTGTGAGATTGAGGGCATCTAGCTTAGATTGTAGGATAGCTGGGGTGTTAAGCATATCCCAGTTTAGGTCACCTAACAGAACAAACTCTGAAGATAGATGAGGGGGAATCAATTCACATATACAATTATCCGCCAAAATTGTTGCAACCCCTATTACTAGCCTGTTCAACCTCTCTTTCTTATCATCTGAGATCCCCAAAGATTGGAAAGCTGCCGCGGTCATCCCCCTCTTCAAAGGCGGTGACACTCTAGACCGAAACTGAAATAGACCTATATCCATCCTGCCCTGCCTTTCTAAAATCTTCGAAAGCCAAGTTAACAAACAGATCACCGACCATTTCGAATCCCACCGTACCTTCTCCGCTATGCAATCTGGTTTCCGAGCTGGTCATGGGTGCACCTCAGCCACGCTCAAGGTCCTAAACGATATCATAACCGCCATCGATAAAAGACAGTACTGTGCAGCCGTCTTCATCGACCTGGCCAAGGCTTTCGACTCTGTCAATCACCGCATTCTCATCTGCAGACTCAATAGCCTTGGCTTCTCAAATGACTGCCTTGCCTGGTTCACCAACTTCTTCTCAGATAGAGTTCAGTGTGTCAAGTCGGAGGGCCTGTTGTCTGGACCTCTGGCAGTCTCTATGGGGGTGACACAGGGTTCATTTCTCGGGCCGACTTTTTTCTCTGTATATATCAATGATGTCGCTCTTGCTGCTTGTGATTCTCTGATCCACCTCTACGCAGATGACACCATACTATATACATCTGGCCCTTCTTTTGACACTGTGCTAACAAACCTCCAAATGAGCTTTAACACCATATAACACTGCTTCTGTGGCCTCCAATTGCTTTTAAATGCTAGTAAAACTAAGTGCATGCTCTTCAACTGATTGATACCCACACCCTCCCACCTGACTAGCATCACTACTCTGGACGGTTCTGACCTAGAATATGTGGACAACTACAAATACCTAGGTGTCTGGTTAGACTGTGAACTCTCCTTCCAGACTCACATTAAGCATCTCCAATCCAAAAGTACATCTAGAATCGGCTTCCTATTTTGCAACAAAGCCTCCTTCACTCATGCTGCCAAACATACCGTCGTAAAACTGACTATCCTACCAATCCTCGACTTCGGCGATGCCATTTACAAAATAGCCTCCAACACTACTCAGCAAACTGGATGTAGTCTATCACAGTGCCATCCATTTTATCACCAAAGCACCATATACTACCCACCACTGCGACCTATATGCTCTCGTTGGCTGGCCCTCACTACATATTCGTCACCCAACCCACTGGCTCCAGGTCATCTATAAATCTTTGCTAGGTAAAGCCCCACCTTTTCTCAGCTCACTGGTCACCATAGCAACACCCACCCGTAGCACGCGCTCCAGTAGGTATATTTCACTGTTCATCCCCAAAGCCAACACTTCCTTTGGTCGCCTTTCCTTCCAGTTCTCTGCTGCCAGTGACTGGAACGAATTGCAAAAATCACTGAAGCTGGAGTCTTTTAATCTCCCTCTATCTTTAAGCATCAGCTCTCACTGTACCTGTACACAGCCAATCTGTAAATAGCACACCCAACTATCTATTATTACTTACCCTCTTGCTCTTTTGCACCCCAGTATCTCTACTTGCACATCATCATCTGCACATCTATCACTCCAGTGTTAATGCTAAATTGTAATTATTTTGCCTCTATGGTCTATTTATTGCCTATCTCCCTACTCTTCTACATTTGCACACACTGTACATAGATTTTTCTATTGTGTTATTGACTGTACATTTGTTTACGTGTAACTCTGTGTTGTTGTTTTTGTCGCACTGCTTTGCTTTATCTTGGCCAGGTCGCAGTTGTAAATGAGAACTTGTTCTCAACTGGCCTACCTGGTTAAATAAAGGTGAAGTAAAAATAAAAAGGTGTGACAACCACATCACAGTCGTAGTCATTACATTCTCCTCAATAAAGAAGCATTCAGAGCTAGTGGGGGTGTGTGTGAGTGTTAGTTCTCAGAAATCATTTTATTTTGGGGGGGGAGGTGATTATTTAAGATATTCTTCGAAGAGGTAGAGTTTCAGATGTTTTGGGAAGATGGGCAGGGACTCTGCTGTCCTAGCTTCAGGGGGAAGATGGTTCCACCATTGGGGTGCCAGGAAAGAGCTTGGACTGGGCTGAGCAGGAGACCAAAGGTGGCAGAATGGAGTGCTTGGGTTTGAGCATAGCCTGAAGGTAGGGAGGGACAGTTCCTCTTCATGCTCCGAAGGCAAGTACCATGGTCTTGTTTTGGATGTGAGCTTAGACTAGAAGGTAGAGGAGTGTGCAGAGGAGCGGGGAGATGTGGGAGAACTTGGGAAGGTTGAACCAGGCAGGCTGCAGCTTTCTAGATAAGTTTCAGGGGTTTGATGGCACAAGCGGGGAGCCCAGTCAACAGTGAGTTGCAGTAGTCCAGACGGGAGATGACAAGTGCCTGGATTAGGACCTGCGCCACTTCCTGTGTGAGGTAGGGTCATTCTCTGTGGATGTTGAAGAGCATGAACCTGCAGGAGCAAGTCATTGCTTTGATGTTTGCAGAGAACGACAAGGTGTTGTCCAGGGTCACACCAAAATTCTTTACACTCTGGGCAGGGGACACCTTGGAGTTGTCAACCGTGATCACAGGTCTTCCCCAGGAGGAAAAGCCGCTCCATCTTGTCAACGTTGAGCTTGAGAAGGTGGGCCGACATCCAAGCTGAGATATCTGCCAGGCGTGCAGAGATGTGTGTCGCCGCCTGGGTGTCAGAAGGAGGGAAGGAGAAAAGTAGTTGAGTGTCATCCACATAGCAATGTTAGGAGAGACCATGAGAGGATATGACAGAGCCAAGTGACTTGGTGTAAAGAGAAAAGAGGAGAGGGCCTAGAACTGAGCCCTGGGGGACACCTATAGAGTGTACGGCAGGGTGTGTGTGTGTGTGTGTGTGTGTGTGTGTGTGTGTGTGTGTGTGTGTGTGTGTGTGTGTGTGTTACTGATCTATCTCTCCCTCCTATCCAGTATGTGCCCAGGCCCCAGTAGTATCAGTTGAGCCCAGGTCAGCAGGGGTCCGGCTGGGGGAGTCGGTCAGTTTCCGCTGCCGGGTGGTCAGTGGGTCACAGCCCGTCCGTCTGGAGTGGAAGAGAACCAACAACCATCCACTGGCAGGTGGGGCTCTGACCACACATATGCAAACAGGCAGACAGACACACACAGGCACGCACACACACACACACACACACACAGCCCTTGAATGGTACTCAACTACACAATAGCTGTGACACAATGTTAAATGGACGGTTTATAAAAATGTGATGGTTGAACTGGTTTTAACTGGTCCTAACCGATCATAAGTGTTTCTAGATGGTTCTCACTCGTTCTAACTGGTCCTAACGGCTCTTTCCTTAGATAATGTGAAGATCGGCCCGGATGGTTCCGTGCTGACTGTTGCTAACACCAGGAACGGTAACCAGGGGCAGTACCGTTGCGTGGCAACTAACTCTGTGGGCCGAAGCACCATGATGGCCTCACTGACCATCAAACGTGAGTGGCCATCCCTAACCCAGAGTTAGAGCTCTAGGGAGGGGCAGGGCTAAGGGGAGAAGAGCCCCAGAGATAGAGCTCCAGAGAGGGGCAGGGCTGAGGGGAGAAGAGCCCCAGAGATAGAGCTCCAGGGAGGGGCAGGGCTGAGGGGAGAAGAGCCCCAGAGATAGAGCTCCAGGGAGGGGCAGGGCTGAGGGGAGAAGAGCCCCAGAGATAGAGCTCCACATGTAGCGTCAGGGTAGGATGGAGAAGGGTGTATAGTGAGAGGTACCAAGAGGGCTGTAGTTATAGTAGTTGACATGTAGTGTCAGGGTAGGATGGAGAAGGGTGTATAGTGAGAGGTATCAGGAGGGCTGTAGTTACAGTAGTTGACATGTAGGTCAGGGTAGGATGGAGAAGGGTGTATAGTGAGAGGTACCAGGAGGGCTGTAGTTACAGTAGTTGACATGTAGTGTCAGGGTAGGATGGAGAAGGGTGTATAGTGAGAGGTATCAGGAGGGCTGTAGTTATAGTAGTTGACATGTAGGTCAGGGTAGGATGGAGAAGGGTGTATAGTGAGAGGTATCAGGAGGGCTGTAGTTATAGTAGTTGACATGTAGTGTCAGGGTAGGAGGTGGAAGGGTGTATAGTGAGAGGTACCAGGAGGGCTGTAGTTATAGTAGTTGACATGTATGTCAGGGTAGGAGCAGGAAAGGTGTATAGTGAGAGGTACCAGGAGGGCTGTAGTTATAGTAGTTGACATGTAGTGTAAGGGTAGGATGTGGAAGGGTGTATAGTGAGAGGTATCAGGAGGGCTGTAGTTATAGTAGTTGACATGTAGAGTCAGGGTAGGAGGTGGAAGGGTGTATAGTGAGAGGTATCAGGAGGGCTGTAGTTATAGTAGTTGACATGTAGTGTCAGGGTAGGATGGAGAAGGGTGTATAGTGAGAGGTATCAGGAGGGCTGTAGTTATAGTAGTTGACATGTTGAGTCAGGGTAGAAGGTGGAAGGGTGTATAGTGAGAGGTATCAGGAGGGCTGTAGTTACAGTAGTTGACATGTAGTGTCAGGGTTGGATGGAGAAGGGTGTATAGTGAGAGGTATCAGGAGGGCTGTAGTTATACTGGTGACATGTAGTGTCAGGGTAGGATGGAGAAGGGTGTATAGTGAGAGGTATCAGGAGGGCTGTAGTTATAGTAGTTGACATGTATTGTCAGGGTAGGATGGAGAAGGGTGTATAGTGAGAGGTATCAGGAGGGTTGTAGTTGTAGTAGTTGACATGTAGTGTCAGGTAGGATGGAGAAGGGTGTATAGTGAGAGGTATCAGGAGGGCTGTAGTTATAGTAGTTGACATGTAGTGTCAGGGTAGGATGGAGAAGGGTGTATAGTGAGAGGTACCAGGAGGGCTGTAGTTATAGTAGTTGACATGTAGGTCAGGGTAGGATGGAGAAGGGTGTATAGTGAGAGGTATCAGGAGGGCTGTAGTTATAGTAGTTGACATGTAGTGTCAGGGTAGGATGGAGAAGGGTGTATAGTGAGAGGTATCAGGAGGGCTGTAGTTATAGTAGTTGACATGTAGTGTCAGGGTAGGAGCAGGAAAGGTGTATAGTGAGAGGTACCAGGAGGGCTGTAGTTATAGTAGTTGACATGTAGGTCAGGGTAGGATAGAGAAGGGTGTATAGTGAGAGGTATCAGGAGGGCTGTAGTTATAGTAGTTGACATGTAGTGTCAGGGTAGGATGGAGAAGGGTGTATAGTGAGAGGTATCAGGAGGGCTGTAGTTATAGTAGTTGACATGTAGTGTCAGGTAGGATGGAGAAGGGTGTATAGTGAGAGGTACCAGGAGGGCTGTAGTTATAGTAGTTGACATGTAGTGTCAGGTAGGATGGAGAAGGGTGTATAGTGAGAGGTATCAGGAGGGCTGTAGTTATAGTAGTTGACATGTAGTGTCAGGGTAGGATGGAGAAGGGTGTATAGTGAGAGGTACCAGGAGGGCTGTAGTTATAGTAGTAGACATGTAGGTCAGGGTAGGATGGAGAAGGGTGTATAGTGAGAGGTACCAGGAGGGCTGTAGTTATAGTAGTTGACATGTAGTGCAAGAGTTGGAGGATCATTCTTCATATGGTTGGAACTTGAAACGTCACTAAATTAAACTTTTGGTTTGCATACATGTATCTGTCTGTGTACCACCTGAAGAAGTGAAAACCACACTCAACCCTCTCCTCTTCTGTGTGTGTTGTTTGTGTGTGTTTTGTGTGTGTGTGTGTGTGTTGTGAATGTCCTCTCGCCTCAGATTCCCCTAAGGTGCGGGTGACCCCGGCAGGGCCCCTGCGAGTCCGGCTTGGTGAACCTGTAGCTCTGGAATGCCACGCCACAGGTAGGCCACGCCCCTCCATTACCTGGCAACGCCACGGAACACAGCTGGTAACCACAAAGACCGAGGACACCAGTACACTGAAGGTCAGACGATCTGCCCGTACACCTACATACAGACATGCTGTACACACACACACACACACACACACACACACACACACACACACACACACACACACACACACACACACACACACACACACACACACACACACACACACACACACACACACACACACATACCCACACACACTCATACACACGTACTTGTGAGGACTTTTTGGGGACCAAAAATTGATTACCATTCAAAATTAATATTTTCATAACCCTAAACCTAACCCCTAACCCAAATTCTAACCCTTACTCCTGAGCCTAAAATAACCTTTTTACAAGTGATGACTGGCAAAAAGTCCATACTTCTCCGAATTCTTGTGAAGACTTCTGGTACTCAGAAGTTTAGTAAAATTTGTACACAAACACAGACATACAAACACAGACATACACACACAAACACAGACATACACAGACAGACACAGACATACAAACACAAATACAGACATACACAGACAGACACAGCTGCCTCCCTCCATGTCCCCTGTCTCCAGGTGGCAGCAGTGAGCTCTGAGGATGCTGGAGTGTATGTGTGTCAGGCCCAGAACACTGAGGGGGTCGCCGAGGTCAAGGTGGAGGTCATCGTTGAGGGCGGCCAGGGAGCTGCCAACGCACCCAAGGCACCCATGGCGACGGTATCCATGGCAGAGGTGACAGCTGTGGAGGGTCACACGGTCACCATGCTGTGTCAGGCCACAGGTAATAATCTGTCAGTCAATCAGTCAGTGAGTCATTCAATCAATAAGTCAGGCAATCAGTCAATTAATCAATCATTTAATTAGTCAGTAAATCACTCAATCAATCATTTAATCAGTCAATTAGTCAATCAGTCAATCAGTCAGTAAATCACTCAATAAATCATTTAATCAGTCAATTAGTCAATCAGTCAGTCAGTCAGTCAGTCAGTCAGTCAATCAATCAATCAATCAATCAAGGATAATAAGTTATCTTATATCAGACAGGCTGTTTCCCCGTTCTCTATATAATCATAGTCCCGTGTGGCTCAGTTGGTAGAGCATGGTCTTTGCAACGCCAGGGTTGTGGGTTTGATTCCCACAGGGGACCAGTATGGAAAAATGTATGAAATGTATGCATTCACAACTGTAAGTTGCTCTGGATAAGAGCGTCTGCTGAATGACTAAAACTAAATCACTACTGTTGACCAGAGCCCTGTGGGACTACTTTATAACCGCATCCCTGTATCTCTCTTTCTTTCTTTATTTCTTTCTCTCTTTCTTTCTTTCTCTCTCTCTCTTTCTCCCCTTCCTCCTCTCCCCAGGTTCTCCCCTTCCTGTTGTCTCCTGGTCTAAACTGCGAGCCCCGTTACCATGGCAACACACTGTGGTGGGTGGAGTTCTGACTCTGACCAGCGTGGGGCGCCAGGATTCAGGACAGTACATCTGTAATGCCACCAATACACACGGATACAGCCAGGCATACACACAGCTAGAGGTGGACTGTGAGTACACACACACACCAACACGCACACACACACTCACACACACACAAACACACATTGACAGGTCATAACTCTCCCCCCTCTTCCTCCTCTTACTCCCCAGCCCCTCCCTACACCACCAGTCTACCAGACCAGGTGAGACTCCGCCCTGGTGACACCCTCCTTCTCCAGTGCCTCGCCCACGGCTCTCACCCAATCACATTCCGTTGGACACGGGTGGGCCGGGCCGGCATGCCCGCAGGGGCGGAGACCATTAAGGATGGCCAGCTGCTGATTGGCCAGGTGAAGTTGAATGACAGCGGGACCTACAAATGCGTGGCGACCAACCACGTTGGTTCCAGCGAGGCTCTGGCGAAGGTCACAGTGAAAGGTGAGTTGTAACGTATTAGGTGAGAGCTGATCTGAAAACCAATCGTATAGATGTAGACTTCTGTCTGAAGATTCTGTCTGAACCCTTCAGAGTAAAATAACAAGTGTGAAATGTTAATAGTCTCTCTCTCCCCCTCTCCCTCTCTCCCTGTCCACAGCCTAAGCCAACTCATCTCCCCTGCGGCTCTCGTCCTACGTCTAATGTTGATGTCACGAACCACACAACCCCCCCCAAGATATGCGTATATAGTGGGGAAAAAAATGTTTCTGAAATACATTTTGATAAAATCAATAATGGTAAATATTTCGAGATGTTCTCTGATTGTGAATCCCTGATTTCAAGCATGTTTAGCTCAGTTAGCTTATTTACGATTACAGCCTTTACATACATGTTTAGCTCAGTTAGCTTATTTACAATTACAGCCTTTACATACATGTTTAGCTCAGTTAGCTTGTTTACAATTAAAGCCTTTACATACATGTTTACTCCTACTTAGGGTTGCAAAATTCTGGGAACTTTCAATTATACCCGGTTTTCCAAAAATCCTGTTTGGAATATTCCAAATTTCCAACTTATTCCCTCCTGATTCTGGGAATCGTCCAACTGGGATTTGGGGAAAACCAGGGAATTTATTGAAAGTTCTCTGAATTTTGCAATCCTACTTTTGACGTCACTTTAAAGTTCTGCTTTCCACCACATGATGGAGATATTGAGTTAGCTACATGCAAGTAAGCAGACATTGGCCTATAATACACTCAAACTATCAGGGCAAAGTTCTGTTGGATTTCATTCAACTACATGACACATATTTTTATGTGTATTTTTTTATTTATTTAATTTAACCTTTATTTAACTAGGCAAATATATAATGGTAGGCTGGACTAGAGTAGAACAGATCACTGGCACCTGATCGGCCAACCAGTACCTATTCCTGGGTTTTACACACCTAATCGGCCAACCAGTACCTGTTACTGAGTTTTATACACCTAATAGGACCAACCAGTACCTGTTCCTGGGTTTTATGCACCTAATGGGCCAAACTGTATCTATTCCTGTGTTTAAAGGGATGTTTCAAGTCTTTAAAAGAGGAGAGGAGAGGAAGAGAGGAACATTTGCCCTCTATCACCTCTCACACACAGAGAGAGAGAGAGAGGGGGGAGGGGGGAGGGAAGAGGGTGGGAGGAAAGGAGGAGGAAGGGAGGGAGGAAAGGAGGAGGGAGCGAGGTGGCAGGGAGGAAGGAAAAGAGGAGGAAGGGCAGGAGGAAGGTGGGGAGGGAGGGAGGAAAAGAGGAGAAAGGACAGGAGGAAGGTGGGGAGGGAAGGAGAGGAATAGGGGTAAAGGGTGTATGGGAGGAAGGTTCAGGAAGTGTGTGTGTGTTTTTCTCTGATGTACTACTTCCCAGCAGGACGTCATAACATAAGAGGCTCTGACTACGTTCCAAATGGCGCCCTATTCCCTACATAGTGCACTACTGCTCTAGGGGCTCAGATGACAAATGTAGTGCACTAAATAAGGAATAGGGTGCAATCTAGGCGGTATTTCAGTGTTTACCTCACAGTCCATTAGAGAGAGTACATCTGTCTCTACCAGCCAGTAGTTACTCAACACATACACACAGACACGCACGCGCGCACACACACACACACACACACACACACACACACACACACACACACACACACACACACACCACACACACACACACACACACACACACACAGTCCATTAGAGAGAATACATATGTCTCTAATAGCCAGTAGTTACTTGACAGACAGACAGACAGACAGACAGACAGACAGACAGACAGACAGACAGACAGACAGACAGACAGACAGACAGACAGACAGACAGACAGACAGACAGACAGACAGACAGACAGACAGACAGACAGACACGCACACACACAATGCACAGACACACATACCCACGCACACATGCACACATGCATAAGCACATAAACAATCTCTCTCATCCAACACACCCAGGTAGAAGAATGGACTTTGAAACCAGAAACTTATACTGATAACAGGGCTCGCAAACACACACACAGAGACAGACAGACAGACAGACACACAGACACACAGACAGACACGCACACATACACGGAGACACACAAACAGATACACACATATCTACAGACAGACACGCACACACACAATGCACAGACAGACAGACAGACAGACAGACAGACAGACAGACAGACAGACAGACAGACAGACAGACAGACAGACAGACAGACAGACAGACAGACAGACAGACAGACAGACAGACAGACAGACAGACAGACAGACAGACAGACATGCACACACAGACACGCACGAACAGACACGCACGAACAGACACGCACGAACAGACAGACAGACAGACAGACAGACAGACAGACAGACAGACAGACAGACATGCACACACAGACAGACAGACATGCACACACAGACACGCACGAACAGACACGCACGAACAGACACGCACGAACAGACACGCACGAACAGACACACACACAGACACACACACGTACATGTTGATCTGAAATAAGTCCAAACACAAGTCGACATGAGGAAGAAGTTTGGGAGCATCTTTGAATGGCTTGGAAACCCCAGAACACATACAACAGTTTGGGAACCAGTGCATTCGTTTATATTAGGGGTCCAGTAAACAGTACATGCTTAGCTACCCTACTTTCAGAAACATGCCTGTTTACGGCATTCCATTAGAAACATCCCTGTTTACTGTACCATTTCATTAGGAACATCCCTGATTACTGTAGCATTCCATTAGAAACATCCCTGTGTACTGTGGCATTCCAATATAAACATCTCTGTTTACTGTAGCATTCCATTAGAAACATCCCTGTTTACTTTACCATTCCATTAAAAAACATCTCTGTTCACTGTAGCATTCCATTAGAAACATCCCTGTTTACTGTAACATTCCATTAGAAACATCTCTGTTTACTGTAACATTCCATTAGAAACATCTGTTTACTGTAGCATTCCATTAGAAACATCTGTTAACTATAAGCATTCCATTAGAAACATCCCTGTTTACTGTAGAATTCCATTAGAAACATCTGTTTACTGTAGCATTCCATCAGAAACATCCCTGTTTACTGTAGCATTCCATTAGAAACATCTGTTTACTGTAGCATTCCATTAGAAACGTCCCTGTTTACTGTAGCATTCCATTAGAAACATCTGTTTACTGTAACATTCCATTAGAAACATCCCTGATTACTGTAGCATTCCATTAGAAACATCCCTGTTTACTGTAGCATTCCATTAGAAACATCTGTTTACTGTAGCATTCCATTAGAAACATCTGTTAACTGTAGCATTCCATTAGAAACATCCCTGTTTACTGTACCATTCCATTAGAAACATCTGTTTACTGTAACATTCCATTAGAAACATCTGTTTAGTGAAACATTCCATTAGATCATCCCTGATCACTGTAGCATTCCATTAGAAACATATGTTTACTGCAGCATTCCATTAGACACATCTGTTTACTGTAGCATTCCATAGAAACATCCCTGTTTACTGTACCATTCCATTAGAAACATCACTGTTTACTGTAACATTCCATTAGAGACATCTCTGTTTACTGTAGCATTCCATTAGAAACATCTCTGTTTACTGTAGCATTCCATTAGAAACATCCCTGTTTACTGTACCATTCCATTAGAAACATCCCTGTTTACTGTAACATTCCATTAGAAGCATCTCTTTTTACTGTAGCATTCCATTAGACACATCTCTGTTTACTGTAACATTCCATTAGAAGCATCTCTGTTTACTGTAGCATTCCATTAGAAACATCCCTGATTACTGTAGCATTCCATTAGAAACATCCCTGTTTACTGTAGCATTCCATTAGAAACATCTCTGTTTACTGTAGCATTCCATTAGAAACATCCCTGTTTACTGTAGCATTCCATTAGAAACATCTGTTTACTGTAACATTCCATTAGAAACATCCCTGATTACTGTAGCATTCCATTAGAAACATCCCTGTTTACTGTAGCATTCCATTAGAAACATCTCTGTTTACTGTAACATTCCATTAGAAACATATGTTTACTGTAGCATTCCATTAGAAACATCTGTTAACTGTAGCATTCCATTAGAAACATCCCTGTTTACTGTACCATTCCATTAGAAACATCTGTTTACTGTAACATTCCATTAGAAACATCTGTTTAGTGAAACATTCCATTAGATCATCCCTGATCACTGTAGCATTCCATTAGAAACATCCCTGATTACTGTAACATTCCATTAGAAACATTTCTGTTTACTGTAGCATTCCATTAGAAACATCTGTTTACTGTAGCATTCCATTAGAAACATCTGTTAACTATAAGCATTCCATTAGAAACATCCCTGTTTACTGAAGAATTCCATTAGAAACAACTGTTTACTGTAACATTTCATTAGAAACATCCCTGTTTACTGTACCATTCCATTAGAAACATCTCTGCTTACTGTACCATTCTATTAGAAACATATCTGTTTACTGTACCATTCCATTAGAAACATCTGTTTACTGTAGCATTCCATTAGAAACATCTCTGTTTACTGTAGCATTCCATTAGAAACATCCCTGATTACTGTAACATTCCATTAGAAACATCTGTTTACTGTAACATTCCATTAGAAACATCTGTTTACTGTAACATTCCATTAGATACATCCCTGATTACTTTGGCATTCCATTAGAAACATCTCTGATTACTGTAGCATTCCATTAGAAACATCCCTGTTTACTGTAACATTCCATTAGAAACATCTCTGATTACTGTAGCATTCCATTAGAAACATCCCTGATTACTGTAACATTCCATTAGAAACATCCCTGATTACTGTAGCATTCCATTAGAAACATCTCTGATTACTGTAGCATTCCATTAGAAACATCCCTGATTACTGTAGCATTCCATTAGAAACATCCCTGTTTACTGTAGCATTCCATTAGAAACATCCCTGATTACTGTAGCATTCCATTAGAAACATCCCTGATTACTGTAGCATTCCATTAGAAACATCTGTTTACTGTAACATTCCATTAGAAACATCCCTGATTACTGTAGCATTCCATTAGAAACATCTCTGTTTACTGTAACATTTCATTAGAAACATACCAAGGTTAACACAGCATCTCTCTCTCCAAAACTAGTCACAACTGTCATCATTAGGGTGTGTGTGTGTGCGTGTGTGTGTGTGTGTGTGTGTGTGTGTGTGTATGTGTTATAAATGGCCAGGAAGGAGGTAGAAAGGTAGAAAGGAATAATCCTAGTTAAAGTAGAGCACTTGGCAACACGAGACATTCCCACGGCAACGATCCGATGACCCCAGCCTGTCAGGAAGGAAACAATAGGGTGTGAGGGTTTCCCCCTGGCAGGAAGTGAGAGGTGGAGGCGCCCGACAAAGTCTGTCACCATGGTTTCCACCTGTAGAATTCTGATAAGCTACAGGGCATTAGGTTGTGGAAACAGTGTAGCTGCTGCAGCCTGGAACAGAATGACTGGTCGATAGGAGAGGGAGTTCCCATTCTGTTGGCTTGACCAACAATCTCTCACAGTCTGATGGCAAAATTACACGTTCATCCATGTTTCTCAAAAGTGAAAGGTTAGACATTCAATCTGAATGGTTAAGGTTAGACATTCCATCAGAATGGTTAAGGTTAGGCATTCAATCTGAATGGTTAAGGTTAGGCATTAAATCTGAATGGTGAAGGTTAGGCATTAAATCTGAATGGTGAAGGTTAGGCATTAAATCTGAATGGTTAAGGTTAGGCATGCCTAACCCTAACCTTCTGCCTAACCCTAACCTTAAATTATTATCAACATTCTGTTTTTATACAATATAGACAATATTGACTTTGCAGCTTGACCGTCTATTGGGAATCACTTAATTTTTTTAAACCTTTATTTAGCTAGGCAAGTCAGTTAAGAACAAATTCTAATTTACAATGACAGCCTTTGAACAGTGGGTTAACTGCCTTGTTCAGTAGCAGAATGACAGATTTTTACCTTGTCAGCTCGGTGATTTGATCTAGCAACCTTTACGATTACGGCCCAATGCTCTAACCACTAGGCTACCTACTTAAACAAAGTTTACTGGTTGGGAAATGCTTGTGTTTCTAGCTCTGACAGTGCAGTAATACCTAACAATAAAAAAAACTATAAGCACATAATCCAGAAAATAAAGAAATATCAGAGCGCGCAATATAAAGCCCGGAATATAAATATTGTATAGTCAGTATGGGCAGTATATGGATAGAAAAGGTGTGTACAGCAGTAGTTATATAGGATGAGCCTTGACTAGAACACAGTATATACATCTGAAGTGGGTAAAACACTATGTAAACACTATTAAAGTGACCAGTGTTTAATAACTCTGTGTACACAGGGCAGCAGTCTCTAAGGTGCAGGGTAGAGTACTGGCTGGTAGCCGGCTAGTGACTGTGACTAAAGTTCAGGGCAGGGTACTGGGCGGAGGCTGGCTAGTCTGATGGCCTGGAACTGTTTCTCCACCCTACACACACACACACACACAATGACCCATGCCGTCTGTGAGTCAGG